>NC_086334.1:34424752-34733085 GCF_032445375.1 Bacillus rossius redtenbacheri | reverse complement strand
TTCATTTTAAATGAAAACGTGTGGTTAAATACTTTAAAAAATATATTTTTACATCAAAACCCTAAAAAAGTTTTATTGGTTTTTTCAATGAGTTATTACTATTATATTTATGACTATGAAGGCATGAGATGATATGAAGTATTTTTAAGTGTGCTTCAACCATAAATTTAGGAATAACACTTTTAATATTGTAACTTCTATTTTACTTATATATATTTTATTGTAAAATTGTTTGTAAGCTCAAAAACCTATTAAAAAATTTTCAAAACTTCTTTAACTGTTAAAAAACGACATTGTTCCAAATGAATATATACGCTTTGCTTGGTTTTGAAAATTTATGCTTACAAAAAAAATAGCTATTTTTTCTAACTGTAAATTTAGTAATAAAAAAAGTGACTGAATTGACTTATCCTTGGTATGCGCTTCACAGAGATCGAGATGTATGTGTTGTGTGCATGAGAACGCCTTGCGAAAAAACAGAATATTAATAGTCTACGACGAGTACCACAACTATATTACTTTACAAATTAAACCTTCGTTTATAGTACCAGGTAACACAGAGAAACGGGAACTTTTGGCAAACAAATAAAAAAAGAACACATGCAACAACATAAAATTTTATTGAAAGTAATAGAATCATCACAACGTGCCTTTTAAGAAACCCAATCCAAATTACGTTCTACCGAATGGCGTCCTTGTTGTTCAGGTTCCCCCATTGATCGCTGCAACATCTCAGCTGGGATTCCGTCTTCAGTTCTTTATTTCAATTCCATCCGGTGTCCTTGGCCGAGTCGTGTGGTCCCGACTATCGAGGCAGGCACAACAAGGGAATAAAATCACAAAAACCGATAGATCATAATTGATAATTTTGATTGTCGTTTTCTCAAAAGGCACGTTGTGATGGTTCAATTACTGTCAATAAAAATGTCGTGTTGTCGCATGTATATTCTATTTTTATTTTGTTTGCCGAATGTTCCAGTTTTTTCCGTGTCACGTAGTAGGGCGGGAAAAGTGTAAGGGAGGGGGAAGGGGGTAGAAATATTATTGTGTTGTTAAGTTATTGCGTCGCACGCACCCGGCGGTGGATTCAGATGTGATAACGCATGCACGGACGGAGCAGAGGCGCCGGGTGTACGTACGGCCGGGTAAACGCAAGTCCTGGGCTCGTGAATGTGGTCTAGGGTCGTGGAGGAGGAAGAAGAAAGGGGTGGGGACGCCAAGGGGCGGAGGCCAGAGTGTCGGGTTTCGGCCCGCCATGCGTGCCGGCGCATCGCGCATACGTGCGTCGCCCACGAACCAGCGCCTGCGCGGTCTGTCTATCTCCCATCTCATCTCGCAGACGAGACCTCCTCCGCCATCTGGGACGCCGCGGCACACCGCTCGTCAGTCCGACCTCGGAGGCACCGGCTCTTAGGCTGCCAGGTGAGACATGCATTAAAGAATATCCCCATTTTCATAACAGTTCAATCTAGACTATCTACATCAAATCATACACAAGGTTGAAGATAAACTATAACTAGTGACGCGTGAAATTCGCGGGTTCATTTCGTTGTTATGCTAAAATTCAAATAATTATACCTTAGTGTTGCTTCTGCCATTGGTCCACTGTTAATCTGGAGGACTGAGGGCCAATTAGAGACCCTCACTCATTGAAGTGTCGAATCGCAGGCCACCCAGTCAAGACGACTCACAAGTCAGCAGCCAATGAACAGTTAGCATTTGCCCGAGTGTGTAGAGGATATTGGAGTCTATCCTGGAGGTCATTGAACCCGCGAATTTCACGGGTCTCTAACTATAACCTAGTTTTTCTTACAAATGTTCAACGTACGCACCTTTAGTTATACGGCACACATCCAACATAAAGTCCGATTTACCCCACACACTTTGGTTAACACGTCCGAAGTAATGGAAGCAAATGCCTTTCCAATTCTGTGTCTCAACTCTGGAAAATCATTAGGTAGCAGCGGAACATAGGCACGAATTTAGTATGAAAATACACTATTGCCGTGTATGTTAACGATCTTTTTGAATGTTTCACACCTACAGTTCAAGAATATTTCTTAAAATTACATATACAAGCTTTTAGTAAATTTACATTTTTGTAGTGTAATTTTGCAATACTGTTTCTATATAACCATATTGTGCTACATGAAAAATACACGAATATAATTTTTTTTAATAACGTATGTGTTCTATAACATTTTTGGATACATGTGTGTTACTACATATACAACCAATGTTAAATTAAATGGTGTCCAATTTTTTTTAGTTGTATATACACATTTAAGTAATAGTAAAAATGCATATTATTTGTCACAGTAAATTTACAACTACCAATAAACTGCAAAAATTCAATTAAATTTACTATTCTTACTGAAAAATAACCATTTTATTTACGTTACATTACGTAAGTCGTATTCACACTTCTTTCTGATTGTTATTGTGCACGATATTTGTGAGGTTAAGATGCTTGACTAGCAATCAGAAAGTGGTGGGTTCGATCTTCCACTATTTCACTCAGATTAAGTAAGTAAATGCTCATTAAATGGTGATGAAGTTCATATTGTGAAATTATGTTATGGAATGTGGTGTTTATATCCTGTTGACAACAGCAATTTTTTGCTTCATTTGTGTTTTTTTTCTTTTGGGTATTTTTTAGTTTTCTTCTACAGAAAAAGTGCTTAGCAATAGCGTACGTCCAAAAACTTACATCAAGTAACAGCTATAAGTTACAAAAAGAGTAATAATTTTTTTTTGGAAGTAGTACAAATTAAAATGTTCATTGTTCGTGTATATTTATTCAATGATGCAGTACAATTAACTGAGGGGTGACGCGGTGTGGCCCGCGCGCTTACCAGATTACAGCATTTGTGACGTCTGCCTCTGGAGTTACCTCAAGTAAAAGGATTTCAAACATTGTCCTCACACCTTGGAAGAACTGAACAGGAGAAATCACCGCTATACCCCTCGAAATGTGCCGAAAAAGCGGTCAGAGAGTTCAGAAATCGCCTTCATCAATGCATTGCTGCTGCTGGCCACCATCTTCCTGGCGTGATTTTCATAACTTGATAAAAAAAACTTGGGATGTATACTTATTCCAATAAAATAAGCCTCATTTCTGTAAGTTGCTCAATTTTTGTTTAATAGCCCTTGAAAACCGATACATACCTTTTTCCCCATCCTTTATTTCTTAAATATTTCCAGGGGAGAACATCCCCGCTGCAATCCCCAGAAACAGGTTCAGCCGAAATGTATTACTGACGTTGGCTCGCACATGCCCGACGTAAAATCATAAAGTGTTTTCTCTATCTCCTTTATTTATTTTTTTGTCGGTATGCTTTTCTTGGTGAGATTCCTTTCCCGTGCGCCTCTCTCACGCGGTGAGCCTGAGATCAAGGTCACCACGTGGGGCACTCGAGCTGCGCTCGTTGGGGTAGGCCCTCCTCCGCAAGCGGCTATCCCCCACCCCCGGTCGGCCGTGTGAACGCAGCCCCGCGCGAGGCCGTGAGAAGGACAAACAAGCGGTGCCTCGCGAGGGCGCCATTGTGGCCGGATTAGCGCGCGGGGAGCCTATTCCCGCCCCCCTCTCTCTTCCCCACTCCCGAGCGGCGATGGCGACCACCTCTTGTTGGTGGAGGACTCGTGTCTTTCACTCAGTCCCCCCCACTCCCCAAACCATCCTTCCCCAGACGACACCTTCGCGGCCCAACAGCGACATCGCGAACAGACTAAGTGTCCCGCATCTCACCACGTTGGATCTTAAAGGGGATTTAGTCCTCGACATATTCGAGTGCTCCTCGTTTTTTTTTTTTATGGTTAAACTTCCTTAGGCACGTCGTGAAGAAAAAAATTTGAAAGGATTAAAAAAAGGATACATACAAACAAAAATATACGTGTGCTTGATTTGATCATATATTTTAGTGACTGATATTGAATACTGGTCCATATCATCAACAACATTTATTTATTGTGAATATTAGTGATGGTAAAAAGTGTTTATAAACTTTTCCAAGTGTATTTATATAAGTGAGGTTATGTTCCCGTATGTTTAATATATTTCATTATACATTTAAATTATTAATTTTTAAATGAAAATTAATAAATTGGAATAAAAATTTAACACATTTATTGATTTTCATTATTAACTAGAATTTATTTAGATTACTTTACTAAATTAAATAATTAATTTTATACGTGTTTAAATTAGTAATAAATATTGAGTACATATTCAATTTAAAAAGTTTTATTGATAGAATTTATAATTTACGAACCGTATTTATATCAACCCAGTCTCTTTATTTTTTTATTACTATTAATTATTGGCATGCAAAATTAAAGTCAGTTCATTATTAAGCTAAGGAAGTATAACTTCTAACGCGTGTACGTAAGCACACGCACCCGTTTTTTTACTACAATTTTCATTTATCTTTCCAAAACTTTGGCATCAAAAGGTTTAGTTTAAGATTTAGTTACTCTTATCACTGGCCGAGAATTAAACTAAGTACGGAAATATATCGAGTCAATCTTACATTAATAGACAATTTTTTAATGTTTTGTAGAATTATTTTGTGGATTTTCTTGGTTATTTATTATGAATTTCCAAGATGGTGGCCAATATGTTATCAAAGGCTTACTGGAGGCTTATATATATCAGAAACCTAAGTTTCTTTTAGGACTTTTCGCCATATTTATTGGAATTAATATTTTTACATAAAATTAAATCATAAATCAATCACGAATCGAATCAAGGACATGAATCGATCGAATCAATCAGCATTTTAATTGCGGATTTTTTTTATGAATATTGGAATTTTTGCCGAATTTAAAGCTAGTTAATAACGTATTTCCAAGATGGCGGCCAAGATTTCTAACAAGAAAGCGGGAGCCCTGGCAATAAATAATAACTGCACTCTAGCGAGTGAAAATTAAAATAATATGGCGGTAGTGGCCTCAAGCAGACAAAAATAATATGTCGTATCCAAGATGGTGACCTCCAGCAGACAAAATCAAGATGGCGGACGTAACGTCATACTAGCTGGCGATATATACCTTGGAATTAATTGTGGATGGTCAGTCTGCCGGTGGCTTCCGTGGAGGAAGAATCCATTACCATTTTTATTTTTGCCCTCTCCGGGTACAAACCGAAGCCTCCATTACGAAATTATGTTTTTAAAATTAAAATCTAAATTATTAAATAATTTTATTGAATCTTTATTAATGTTTTGGATAGTAATTACCGAAGATCTAGATGGCGGACACTTTTTAAAATGGCGGAACTTCTTTTATTAAAATTTATTAAATGTATTTGTTATTAATTTTAAAAATTTACCAGTTTTTATAGCATACAAATTACGGATTTTCAAGATGGCAGCCGTAACGAAAGTTGCAACGGTGACGACACAATTCAAAACGGTGGCCTAACATCCTAATTGTCAAGGTCATGACTAAAGCAGATAAGGGCGGCTTGCTTTTAGGACTCTTAAACCATTTTTAGGGAAAACAATTTTCTAAGGCAAAAGTCTTTTGAGGTATTTCGAATTCCCTTTATTTTAAATATTTTTTAGGGGATTTATTTTTTTTTTCTTCATATTTTGGCCGATTATTTTATTTTTTTTTATTTTTTTAATGGAAATTAATGTTGGCAGGTTTTAAGTCTTTTTTTGGGAGTTTTTGGCCAATTTTGATGGTCAAGGTTTAAAGTCATCATCCAAGTTGTCCGCTGTGACGTCACAATCCAAGATAGCCGCTGTGACGTCACAATCCAAGATGGCGGACATCTGCTCCTGGCTCCTCACCCAGTACCCTCCCAGAGATAACAGAAGCTTACAAGCAACCTGACATCGTTATTCATAACCTCACTTACATAAATGCACTTGAAAATACACTTCAAACACAATATATTTCACTAATATTCACAATTATATGCAGCAGTATTCAATACCAATCACTAAAATATAAGATTTCAAAGCACATATATAATTTTTATTTGTATGTAAGCTTTATTTTATGTAGTTTTTTTTTTTTCGTCATCCTGTAAATGCGCGCGCATCGTTAAAAATTCACTGTCGTGATCTTTTCATAACGCACCTGAAGAATTACAACTTTAAAAAGAAAAAAAAAACACGTCTCGTAACTCCCCCTCGTTACGAGAAACTCTGGAATAACACGTGGAGTGGTCGGACCTTGGGGAGGATCCGGGTCCTGCGAGTGTGCCGGAACCTCCCGGGCCCCGAGGGAACGTGTATCCGGTGTCCCGCGCGCCGACGTGTCGTAAAGCCCCGACATGAAGACATCACGCGGAGAGGCGTCGTCGTCGTCGTCGTCGTCTACGTCCAGAGGGACGGCGATGCACGTGACGAACAGGTTCCTGTGCTGTCGGTCCATTAGGAGTCTGCCCCGAGGAGGTTGAGGAGGGGGGGGGGGTCGAGTAATGACCGTGTTTACGCTCGTCTCCTCATTGTCGTCACACAAAGGAAGTGCGCGACAATTCGTTGGACAAGGAGGAGGGGGGGTGGGGTGGATAACAGAGATGTGATTGCGACGTAATGACACCGCCGCGCACAGGGAATTTTATTTCCACGTCGCAGCCTTTTACACCCCCTTCCACTTCACTTCTGAGACTAGCTCTACCGAGAAATATATAAAAAAAAAAAAAGAACCTGCAAAAAAAAATTCGCGTACTGTTCTTTGACGAAGTAATTTCGTTTTGTCTCGATCTGACGACTCGATAAAAATTATTCTACGAAGGACGAAGCGCCATCTAATTTGCGAGACACGTTTCCGTTCGGACTTCCGCGTAGGTGGTTGGAGCATTATACTTACTGGCCCTGATCAGATTACAGGTTACTTGATGGCTTACGGCTGAATGCTTATACAAAACCACATTGCTTTCTCCTTTTTGTTTCCCTTCCCCTAAAATGCGTCCTCGTTTAATTGACCATGTCTGTAGCTTAAGCGGAGTTTGTTCGTAAAACTGCTTCCTTACAAATGCCAGTATAATTAAGAAGCACATTTACGATTACATATACATATGTGAACTACAGGTTCACCATATAATATCAATCAACTCTTACCAAATGGAGTGCAGATTTCGATAAGTACAAAACAATAGGTACCACTGACACTTCAAGGTAACAAACCTTATGGAAAGCATTAGAAAAAAAAATAAAACATTCAGATAATATTAATATGGATGATGATTTTCATCTGGGAAAATTTTGGCCATCTCGTTTTAGCAATTTGAAACCATAAACAAATCTATCCATCCCATTAACCCTGATTGGCTATCAAGATAACCAACGAGAAGTGAGGCTTTTCACTCATTGGATGAAGAGGGGAACCAATAATTACCCCTTTGACAAACATTGGCTATTCCACAAGCCTATAAAATCAGATCATCTCTCAATGGCTTTCAAAAAAGAAATAGTTAGCTTTACTATTGCTATATTCATCATTTTCTCCCTGATAATGCTGACTGTAAGATCCAGCGACACGATATTTATTTTATTATTTGCTAAATACGAAACTGATAAAACAAAAAATGCCAATAATGATGTGAAGCATCTACAAATAAATGTGGCAATGATGTTATTTTCATTAAAAGCAATCTATTAAGTGCATGTCCTAGGAAATTATTTTAACAAGTATTTTTGCAAGAAGAGTGAGTGCGGATGTGATATTTCATTATTTTCAAAACATTTTTCTAGTCTCGATTATTTATACTTGTATAAATTGCGCAACCATCGCCACCTTTAGAGAAAAAGACCAGAAAAACTTTTGAACGTTGTAACAGAACATTTTTATTATGTATAAAATCGTCTTAGAACAATATAAACTGCGTAAACCTCAATGATTCCTTCATAATTCGTACAGTGAAATTAAGAAACATTATGCTGCATCTTTACAAAAATTTTCAAGTTACATTACTGGATGATAGGCACAAAATGAGTAAGAAACGTTGTTGCTGGTGATCAAAAAACCACCACTTATCAGAAAAAATTTAAAAACTTAAATTTAAAAAAAAAGTCACGAAAATTTATCTTGGTAATATTTTAAGTTTACAAAAAACTCTTTTCAATTGCGATGTCCTCAGTTAAGTGTCGTATTGTAAGATCATGTAAGTGATGCTTAGAAGCCTTAATCGTTAGGAAAAGAACGAAGTTAAAAATAAAAGTCAATTTTTTTCGCAAAAGTAGCATGGATTTATTTGAAAAATGTTTTAGTTGGTAATATAAATAAGTTAACTACACTTGCTACAGGAATTCAAATTTTCACCTTTGATTTGAGCAGGAAAAAAAAAGCATTTTGTGATGTATCGACGCAAGTGTTTAGTTAAAAACGTTAACAGTGTAGAACTTCTTTATAAAATATGAACTTTTATAACGCAAGCATTTCCTTCACGTCAAGACAGCATATGTGTAAGTAGGCTGATCAAACATAGCATGAGCATCTTATAGGGATTACATTGCTTTACTGCATGTTATAATCAGTAAGCAGCTCATTCGTATGCAAAGTATAACCAATACTAAAGCTTATGCTTGTTAACAGAAGTGTACAAAGATAACTCCTAATGGAAAATAAATTAAACTATCTAGATGCTGCATGCAATAACTTTTCACTTTAGGAGGATAAGTCGCACGATACAGTGTGTCTTTAGTATCTTCCCTATACGTCTCCATCTCCATACTAAACAGACACTTCATATGGAGCTCAAGCCAGCCAGCATGTTTCAGAGCCAAATAATCTTCTTACATAAACTTTCTTACTAATGAAATCATGTGGAACGCACATACATATATACGGGACTGCTTCATATTTTTTTGACCTCTGGTCATTGAGGCATTCTAAAAACGTATTGTCGTTTTATGAAGATCAAATCTTGCTACCATCATACAACATAAACATAAAATGTAAAATAAAATACTATATATGCTTATTTATCCTTTAATTTTTTATTGCTTGTTGGGACAGGAATCAATATAAATTATGTGTAAAATGATGAAAACACTGGGTGGTCGGGTGGTTCGGAAGCCACTATAATCATAAATGTGCCATTGCCTAAAGCCACTCTGCGACCTCAATTTTTTCTCTTTAGATAAATATTTGTGTTTCTGTTTGAGTCAATTTGGACTAAAACCATTATTTTGTTATTTCAACTGGTTAAATTATATCCCATATTAATCTGTTTATAAGTTGATTGTTTACTATATTCCATATTTCTTAACAGTGTTTGTTTTATTAAGGTCCATATAATCTCGGGCTCATCAAACATAAAATTTACAAGACATAAGCGATACTTATGTAAAGAAAATATGGCCTGACCATAATAATTATATTGTATTGCAGGCTTTAGCAGAAAATTATCTAATAAAGTATCATGACTTTTAGGTTGAGCCACGTCAAAGAGGTAGACTAAACTGACATTTCGCTCTGCATTGCAGCAGGCATCATCAGGGTACCATCTACCACATCGACGTAGCTCAACCTTGAAAGTTAAGATAGTTAAATAATAATTATGATATGACAATACAGTTACCCAACATGGCAAGCGAAACAGAGACTTGACAATCTCGTCTATCTATGACATGTGCTAAGCAATGGTTTGACATGTTGCATAAGTATTTAATGCCACATTCAGCTACCTGTCAATATTTCGATTAAAATATATATATATATATATAAGCTTCCATTCTAACAAGGAAAACATCGCTACATGACAGAAAATAATAAAAAAAGTTGTTTTAATTTATGTTTATTAACTTTTAATGCTAAACATTTAGAAAACATAGTCCTCCATGCTTTTTATTTTGTAGCAATTCGCCTATTGGGTTTTGTTTCAAAACGATATCGTTAAAGGTGGTTCGATCGTGCATGAAATTATTGAACACTCAAGGTGGCAGTGTCCTGGGTAATGTTGTTTCTTGAATGTCCGGGGTTTTCTTATGACTTTTAATAAATAATCAATAAACCATCATAAATGTTTGGAAGATTATAATAATATAAAAGTTTATTTGATGGTTCCAAAAAACTTCTAGAACAATTTTTATTTCAACCCAACACGAATTGAGAGAATGACATCTTGAGGGCAACAGTTTTGAATCAACATTTTTGTATTAAATCTGATGTAATATTCTATATTACCACATTATCATTAATAATTCAATAACCATTTGTCTTTAGTATTTTTGAGAAAACCGAATCCTTATTGATGTAATGAATAATGTACTAAATATGAAGAGTTTTGCGAGAAAGGAAACATATTAACGGTTACTTCGAAACTATGTACGACTGAGTGATTGACTGAAATGGAAATTTGCATTTGAGTTTATAAAACCCATTAAATAAACACTTATTTGATTGATGAATCTTTTAAAAAAATAGTAATGAGAGTCATACTATGAATATTATTTCAAATCATGTGCGAAACACGAGATTAAAGATGAAATAATTTAGGAAACTACCCTTTTAAGGGCCTCCGCCTAGTCAGGAGTATATTTGTGTTCGTATTGCGGAGTAATAAGTGTGACGCTCGCTTGTGTTTCTATTGCGGTATCGCCTCTATGCGCAGGCTCTGACCTAGGACGAGTTCTTTTCGTCGTGCATAGGGCAACTGTGAGGTTTGAGTGGTAAACATTAAATTAATTTATAATCCTTTTTTATTTAAACATGTTTCTGGCCTTAATAACTGCTTGAAATTTATTGTAATTTATTTTCAGGTTCTGTCTCTTTACCACTTAAATGCAAATCGTTTTATATTGCGTTACTCATTAATATGTTTACCATGCTCTAGTGAACGTTAACGCGCGTGTAGCAAAATTATGGCGTATCCAGTCCTTTGTTCCTCGGCCGCGGTGCGACGCCACAGTCTGAAACTGTGCACGCCGACTGTGTGCCCGGGTAGGCTGGGTCGCAGGACAAGTAGGGAGATATACAAGTGACGCTATCTATCAGGTGGACTCATAACTACTAGCAAAAATCTCGTACGGGAGGTTCCTAACCAAATTGTTATGTTTATAATGTTAAACTAACTACTAGATGACTAATTGTTTAGTAACTTACATTCAAACAGTGCGAGGAACACATAATGCTGTTCTGAAAATTTCAGAAATAAGAAGAAGAAAAAAGTATTTTCTATATAAATTATCACGACATGCAACATTTATGGTATGCCGCACCACAAAATATCTGGCTACCAAAATAAAGTGATTTAATTTTCACTTGTTTGTTTGCCTATGCATTACATATCTTGGTCAATATCGCTGTTGTCAGTAAACATATAATATGAAAGCTACTATCAAGCGGGTGACCCCAAAACTACTTCAATCTCGGTAATAATTAAAGTTTCTCCCATTGCCTATGTATCTTAATGACTGGAAACTCAACGTTGTTGTTCTGTACCCGCATACAATCACTGACTACGCTACCATCTTTGAATCTACAAATTTAATAACATGATCGAAAGTGCGTGACGATAGAATGTACTGAAAAAAAATCAATTGTCGATGGTTTATTTTTTTTAATTTGAACGGAGGCACCTAGATAACCATCAGTCTCGCATAGTAGAGTATTAATAATAATAATAATAATAATGAACGACTCAAGACTTATTATATGCTCTATAGAATTGTAGAATGCTGAAATATTTTTTTCCTTACGTTATGGACTAAATATACTTGCTAATTTCAATTTCTTTTAGTTATTATAGAAGCTATCAGGTGGTAATACAACACCCCTAATGTCAAAAAAAATTTGGTTGTCTGTAAAGTCGGTTTACGTACGATAGTTTAACGTGACAACGCCAAAAAAAAACACATTGATGAAATGATTGCATACTTTTATCAATAAAATTGAATCATTTTTATTGAATTATCACTATTTTTTATGGATACAAAGAAGGAGTGAAATGAAATCCACAATTCAATTGATATATTTACATTTATTTGCACTCATTAATTCAAATATGTTTATTACTTTAACGAAGAGATTATTTCAACTACAACTTTCATACATGTTTGCTATTTAACTTCTTCCAATCTGTGTTATTCTGTTAAGGATAGGACGATGATAGGAAAAGTAGGAGAAAAGAATGTGAGTGTTTCAAGTTTAATGTGCCTCGAAAAAGTCAAATCGATGGGTTGTTCTAATCGATTTGTAAGAGAGATTTAGATGCGGCGCAAGCGTACAATGAGCGTAACGGGACACAGCGCAAACGGGACAACGTGCGCAACGGGACACTTCTTCGTGCGTGAAGCCGGCGTTCATCGATTTGTTAGACGTTGTCACGTCAAAAATAACCTTAGATAATAATTTATGTTTTTTTTTACCACTATTGACTGTACAGTTGTGTCATAAATGTTTCACTTGTTTTGGAATGATGAACGTGAGCGCTCGAAGGGACTAGACACTCACCTTGCACAGCCCGCTGACGCACACCCAGCGGTCGCCGGCGCCGGCCCCCTTGCACGGAGTCCCGTCCACCACGGTCTGGTTGAGCGTCGCGTAGAAGCGCTGCCCCACGGCGCGGCAGTTCAGCTCGCACGGGTTGGGAGCTGCGAACACGCGCTCCAACTTTCAACCATCCTGCGTCATCTCAGAGCTTCACTCGTGGCACTCGTTGGCAGTTCGTCATTCGCAATTGATAAACATAAACTTATTTTTCAACTCACGGCCAAATTGGAACTAAAAATTATTCTCAATTATTAAATTATATATTTAACTTTCACTCGTTTCCGCATTGTAAATTAATTAATTGCAATAAATAAGCATATACTTAATTTTTAACTCATGGCCACATCTTAAATTAATTAATTTCAATAAATAAACATTAATAGTTAAGTTTCCTTCATGGCCACATTGGAAATAAATAATTACAATAAATAAACACATACTCAAGTTACAACTCATGGCCACATTGTAAATTAATTATTTGCAATAAATAAACTATACTTAAATTTCATTCATTGCCACATTGGAAATTAAATGATTGCAATAAATAAACATATACTTAAGTTTAAATTAATGGTCACATTGAAAGTTAATTAATTGCAATAAAAAAACATAACTAATTAAATTTCATTCATGGCCACATTGTGAATTGATTGCAATAAATAATCAAACTTCAGTTTCGTCCATAGTCCATTGGAAATTAGTTAATTGCAATAACGTTTATCAGTTCTAACTCACGTTTAATAATCACCCCCAACCCCCCTCAAAAACCTAATCGTTATAGATGAAGAAAAGGAGGTTATGGACAGATTTCCGCTACCTGGTTCTCCTAAAACCCAGTTCCAGAATTCGATGCCCAATTCTGGTTCGACCCTTGGGTCCGGTGTGGTGGCAATGAGGCAATGATTGCCCTGTGGCAAGGGAACTGTATAAAACGTAGCACGAATAACACTGACAAAGTATTACGTAGAGTTTATTTTTCATTTTTTTAATTATTCAAGTGGTAAAGAAAGATAGTAGATACAAATAATAATCATACATAAATAATATCTTTTTTTTCACACACTAAATTTCTCTTCTATTTAAAACAGTGCAGTTCCCTTTAAAGGTAGCCTTTACATTGACGATAAATAAGTCACATTAGCAAACATGAAAGTGGCAGAGATACAGTTGGTCACCCCATGCTTTTCTCACGGCTAAGTTTATTGCCACTCGTAAGTATTAAGTGTTAAAAATTTACATGCTTCATATCAAGTCGTTTTAATATAGTGTAAAGAGATTCACTGCAGTAAAACACAGTAACTTCAGGAAAAGTTGTGGAGCTACGCTATTTGTCGTAATCACGCATTGCAAACGAATTTGAGGGTCTTAGTTAGTTAAAAAATTGCAAGTACAAAAGGAATATCAAGCTTATTTCCTGCTTCACTTAATAGGTAATGTAAATATTTTATTTAATCAGAAACTAGACTCTGAAAAAAACGTAGCAAATTTTACCATTTTTACACCGCTATAATGTGCAGTTAGAAGTTTTTTCGTCACAGGAATCCTCTGATTTTGTTTGTAATAGTTTAATCAAATTACCTTTCGATTAAAGGAAATCTAGAAATTAAAAAAGTGCGTTAAGAGACTTGGTAGGGCAATTGGTTACCTATTAATTTTAAACCCGTTTATTAAATTTTGTAGTTAAGTAACACGGTGAACCTCATCAGGACTTTACATACTTAAGAATAATTTATTCATTTAATATTTTAAATAAGATTTCTGAAAAATAATTATTTTTTGGTTAAACAAAAAAACTAGTTTATAATTCGTTGTTTAACTGTGTCGCATAATTTTTGAAACCTTTAGGGAACATTTTTACTAAACTAGTACATGTTATTTTATACATACCTATGATTATAGCCATGTATTTTAATCGTAAAATAATGTCAAAACATGTTATATATGAAATTAAGAATGCCACTTTAAACTGAAATTCTAGTCACCATTGGTAGTCAAATATTTCGACCCGTTATCTAACAATAAGAATGGAACTACCAGTAAAAAATTTTATTCTACAATGACACTCGATAAATGGGTTGATTTCAATTAATGAAGAGTGCACTTGATTTATGTTTAAGTGAAAAAACTCGAACAACTTTTCTATATTAAAGTTCTAGGTTTACAAAGGCGATTAAAATCTTAAAAATAAAAATACACATGTGCCTAACATAATTTGTGATACTTCCACTCAGGAGGATGGGAAGTAAGAACCAATGGTTCTTTCCCAGCGCCCGACATGGTTAATATCATTTTTTAGTCAAAAGTCGACGTACGTTTGTTTTGAAGACACTATAGGTAATCTGATTAGCTTACTTCTAACAACTGAACAGAAATTAAATAAAAATAGTCACTGAAAAGTTTATGTTCTCAACTTAACAGGTAATGTGTAAAATCAAGTTTGCAATTTTAACTACTCTACATATTTAGGATTAATACAATGGAGAATATTTCATAAAATACATAAGAAAATTAATGGTTTATCGTTATATGATATATAACTTGTGTCTCAGTAAATTTACGCAATACTTGTCCAATTATACTTTTACGACCAGGACATGATAAATACTGAACTGGTAGGTTTGTGTGCTCATTGGAAGTGGTACATAATTCATGGCTATCAGGAAAATTGGAGCATTACAGTATGAATTGTGTTCCATATGCATGCAGATAATCAGACCAGCCGAAATGCTTTCTGCTCTGGTGAATGCGTGTGATTCCCATTAGCCACATAGCGAACGAAATTTCATGGACGCATCTGATTCCAGTACACAGCGTCAACTGAATTTAGCTTCGCGTGGACTTTCACTGAACGCTTCGGCTTGCTGTATCTGGTTGGTCGCTCTTCTCACTTTAGGTTTATGATTGCACTTTCAGAATTGAGTAACTTAATTTTCAACCAAAAGTTCACCCACAAAGTTCGGCATCGAATTAAAACAGCCACGTTATCAATGGAAAAATATTAACACGTGACTTTTTTTTTAATTGTTAGTAGTAAATCACTGCTGAAAAATACTTCAATATAATTGATTGGTGAACTCATACAGAAAAGAAAAATTTGTTACAAATTTGTTGAACCTTTAATTAAACAATGATTTAGTGTAAACAGTCGAAGTTGTAACAAGTAATTAGTGCATGAGTGTGCGCAGGTTAATATATGCAACTATTTCTCAATAATTGTTTCTTCGGAAAATATGATTACAAAAATTAATAAAAAAATTCGTACTTTACGATCCCTTATTTTTAAAATTACAAGACTATTTTAACTATCTGGCTACCTGGGAAAGAAGGAATATCATATTTTTTTCTAAAACAGTATGTGGGTGGGCTTATTGTTAGATGCTGATATTATTTATCACTATAACATTTTAATTGACATAATTCCCAGCTATTTATAGCATATACATTCACAGGAATAAGCAGATGCTGAAAGGAAATGCAAGTTAGATATTTGTACTCAACTGAAGAAATTACTAAAATGCTCCTCTAGCTAGCATTAAATCTATCTGCGTTTATTTAGCGATGGAAAAAAAATTTTACGCGTTTGACGCTGTAGAGGTCTATATATGTATTTTGACTGAACAAACAGTGTTCGTCTTATCGGCTCAGTGGCTAGTAGTTCTCTAAAGTGGTGCTAATCATGTAACGTTTATACTATTTTTGCATTACAAAGCGACGTAAAACTGAATTTGTGTTTATATTTTTAGTTACGGTTACATTATTTTTCTTGGGTAAGATGAAACATTAAACGTAATATAACTTATGATCACGCACAAAGTTTTGAATCATAATTTAAAAATTCCCTATTTGTAAATATTTTGCTTGCATTTTCTATATTTTTATACACACATATATGCATAATAATTTATAAGTATTTTTTAGCAAGGTTTATTCAATTTGAGAAAAACCAAAGTGTTTTTTTGATATTACGAAAACAATTTTGGCAAAAGTAGTTTTTTTTATCAATGACTGAGTGTTTAACGCGCCAATTTACCTCACCTTTCATTAAGTTTTATTACTCGCAAGCAGACGTGCTTCCTAAGAAACGAGATGAAGCTTCTAGTTGCAAGGCCAGAATTTGTTACCAGAAATATTCTAAACGAGCTCTTAGAATCTTTTACGTCAAACTTATCAAGAAGGAGACGGGAAAAACAATGACATAAAATTCGAAGTATTCTTGCTGTTTATATTACAGGAATGAAAACAAATCTAACCAAGCAACAAGAGCGTGACTGTTTTTTTTTTTTCAAGTATTGTGAGGTTAAACTGTCTAGGCTTCTCCATTAAGCTGATATGAAAGTTTTACATTTGCAGCATTTTACGACGTTTACTCTACAGTAAATTATGTTGAAAGGGAGTAAAGATAGTAGGAAAGCCAAATCTATTTAATAAAAACCCATTTTTATTTTGTGTTTAGAGTACCCCGTTCCCCGTAAAAATATAAATCCATCTAAAAAAATATGAAAATTAAAGAGTAGTAAATTGCACCTTTACAGAGTTAGAGATTTTACGAGACTTGAAACTCGGTTTTATCACTGTCGTTCAACACTCAATCATCGAGGCTTCTTTAACTCCTGACGCTTGGGCAATCCGCACAGCTGTTCAGAGAAGCAAATTGCAGGGTAACAAATATACAGGCGCTGTAATAAACGTTCAGTGCTAGCAATGATGCTTTAAAATAAGAGTTGTTCGCTATATAAATAACTGATTAAACAATTTTTTTAGTATATTTTCTTTGTATATTTGTATATAGTATATTTTCTTAGTATATTTATATTGGCATTTCTCATCGCCTATAAAAAAGGTCCAATAAAAAAAGTAATTTCAATAACAGTACAGAATACTAGGTGGCTCAACTTTTAATGACATTTTGCGAGTTGTTTCCTGGTCAAGCGAAAGAGCAGTTTGCCGCGTGAGTGGGCGAACTGATGGAAAAGACAAAGTATTTACGGACTTTTTGACGGAGACTGTGCCTAAAATGAAGGAAGGCTTCTTCATAGTTGAAGATAGTTGGATCTCCATGGAAACTACGCCGGCACCTCACCTCCTAGTTGTGTGCTCTGTTGTGAACATTGTAAACAGGCACTTGTAAGAAAGAAAAGTGTTATTAATGTAGAATAAAGATACGCAAAGAAGATGAACTCGTTACCAATTATTTTATTCATATATATCTGTATATTCATGTAGTTCCCTGAATGATTAGTAACCAGCATCATTGGTAAATTTAAGGTGTAAACTTTCAACAGTTGTGTCTGACTTCTAGCATGACCTTCTCGTGAGCTGGCCCTTCATAGGAGTAGCACGCAACCTCTCTGCCACGACGTCGTGGTAATCATCACGGATATGCCTGTGCAACCACAAAGCAAGGAAGGTAAAAAGTTGCAACACAGTGCTATAGCTAACGCTCTTATTTTCTTTTGGAAATCAGTGAATTTTGCAGTATTTTTTTGGCAAATTAACAATCTAAAAGTTGTTAACTTTTTGAAAGAAAATGTTGACTACCTTGATTTTTTTGGTTCTATTTGCTGGAAATATTCGCCGCATTGGTTCAGATTATCCATTTTCCAATACGAAACAAACAAAAAAACTATGTTAAAGTGCTTAATATTTATTTAAAAACATGAAAAACTACATAGCCGCAAAGTATTAGTGATGAAAACCATAACTTCAGTTTCCGTTTCAAAAAAATACACACGAGCACACGACTGCATATCTGCACATGGCAGCTATGCTTATTTCATTGTAACTAAGAAAATTGAACAATGTAAAAAAAAAATCCAAATTATAATAGTTTGAAATTTTACTCAATAAGCCACTCCGATCATACATCATTCCATAAACTATGAATTATTAATGTCTGTAGAATTACATTTTTTTATTTCAGTCATTACGTGTATGTTTTATTTGTGTTTAAAACTTAATTTTTGATGTTGGCATTTCTCAACCGCACCATTTTTTTAGATAGCATATTCCGCCTGTTCAGTCCCCCCCCCCTCCCCACAAGTACGTGCAACGCCCTGTAAAACCGAGGGACGCGCATCCGGCAGGGGTTGGCGCCGGCGGCATGGATGTGTTTTCCCCCCTCCCTTCTCGGCGGCTCGACGGAGATTACCAAATACCCTGTGCTACCCCCACTCACTCCGGGTGCCGTTAATGTTTCCACCCCCCACCCACGCCCGTCGTCTGGTTTCGCGGCGGGAGGGCTGCCGTAGACACAGCAACGTGTCTCGCTACCACCCTCCCTCCCCGCTTCACAGACCCTGTTGGTCCGTATCGGATGCTTCCTTAAGCCGGCATCACACGATGGAAGGTTTCACACAGGCTCCACTAGAAGCTTCCAGCAAAACTGCTAGCCAAGCCTCTATAGCAGCAGGTATGGATGTTTCCACGGAAGAAACCATCACACGTGGAATTGCGACTGGTGTAGGCCTAAGTCGTACGAATGGTTTTGTTATGATAGTGAATATTTTTTTTTTGTATTTTATAAATATGGAGGTTTCTCATAATTGTCGCATAATACTGTAACTGTTTCAACAGACCACTTGTTCGCCACGTTTCAAATCAATAATGAACGAAACTTCAATCATCCAAAATAAATTACCATTTTTAACACTAGGGGCACAATAACACTTAATTCTGATTGGATAAAATTTCCACCATCTACAAAACTTTCCACATAATTTCGAACTCGGTCAATTACAACCACTTTCATGGAAACGGTCAGCGCTCTGCTAATTCTTCCACTTTAAAGCTGCCATGGAAGACCTTGCAAGAAAACTTTCATCGTGTGATAGAGGCTTTCACTGGTTCAACCAACCTCCGGCGCTAACCATAATTTTGTTAATGAATTTAATTTTTGTGATTAATGATTGTAAATTTTATTTATCTCGCACGATAAATAACGGTTATCACTTTGTATGTATCATTACCAGAATATCTGCTGGATCAGCTTTGAAATGTAATGTTTTCATCTGTAAATAATTTACGAAAGTAGTTGAACCGATTTGAAGAGGGATTTCTTCACCTCAATGTCTACCTATCTTTCATTTTATCGCTTGTTTATACTTCACGCCATACAGCACCACAGGTCATGCGAAGGACGATAAACTATGGCTCGGTACTCGTTTAACCCTGTGGAACCATTAAACTTCTTCCTGTCCTATGCTGTGAACTGAAGGATCCGCGGATTCCAGTGAACACGATTAGAAATAAATATTAAATCATTGTCTGAAATAACTGATAGTTATTTGAAGATATGCTAACTACAGAAACTTTTTTTTTGCTATGCTAAACGTGTCGAAATGCTATTTGTTGCTCTAAAACGGTTTGACTAATTTGTTCATTTTTCAAAGACTTTTTAATAATGCCTTTTGATAGTTATCACAGTTGTGTAGGCACATTATGAAAGAAAAAAATATCCATTCTAAACACCGGTTATTATTTTACAGATCAAACTATTTGTAGCAGTCGGTCAAAGGCATTCCGTTTATTAATTTCCATGGTCGATTATAGCTCAAAATTTTAATATTGAGAGATATCTTTAAAAAAATGAGCCAGAACAATTGTTGAAACCAAGATAGGGTCTTTCCGACAAATTTTCTTAGAAGAGATAGGCTAATAGTATATTGTCAAATGATGCTCTTGATTGAATACAACAAGAAACTTTATTTCCAAAAATCGTATTCCAAATTATTTTCTTGAAAACCAAATTTTTCTTTAATAGCTTTATAAACTTGTTTCAAATTTATAAAGTTGTGTCCATAACTTTAGTGCTGTTGGCATATATCTGGCAACAGAGCATAATGAAACAAGGACAGCGCCAGCAGCAGAGAGAGAATCTGGAATCTACAGCCACGTGGCCTCCGGGAGGTACCTACCGTCGAGGAAAGGCTCCCAGAGATAGGCGCGGCCCATGAACTGCTTCCCGTTGAACTTCTCGCACTGCAGCTGCCGGAAGTCCTTGGCGGGGCCGGGGCAGGCCTGCGACACACACACACACACACGAGCGGTGTGCACTTCCGCCTGCACTCTGCCTCGGCGTCTCTTCGCCGCGAGACGTCGTCAGAGACGGCCAAGTCTCTGCTGCAGTCTGCAGGTCTGCACGTCATCCAACCACCAGCACAGCACTCGTTGTAGCAAACACAGCATAGGAGCAGCAGTCAGCACCGTCCCACTGTAGCCAGAGCCTTTACACACGACCACACACCGTCATCCGAGACTGGAAGGAGGGGAGTAATCATCGTGGCCTATAGAAAAGAAACCATTCTGGCATTCACTTGGAGCAATCTCGGGCAAAACGTGGTTAAATTACATTAAGGATTGCCGAATCTGGATTGGAGCTGTGGTCCTTTTAGTGTGTGAGTTCTAGCACTGA
Organism: Bacillus rossius redtenbacheri; assembly: GCF_032445375.1. Taxonomy (NCBI): domain Eukaryota; kingdom Metazoa; phylum Arthropoda; class Insecta; order Phasmatodea; family Bacillidae; genus Bacillus; species Bacillus rossius. The sequence continues at coordinate 34,712,228 of NC_086334.1, read as the reverse complement.
GCCGCTTTGCTCCATAAAGAGTTTTTTTTTTTTGGTGGGTTGAATATGAGGCTATGCCCAAATTCCAAAGAAAGAGGGACCTCAGATATTATAGTGAACACTAAAGCCCTAGTGTTTCAACTTGTTGATAAATATGGGCTATGCTTGCTACATGACTTGAACGTGATAGACAATTACAACCACATTTTTATTTGTATCTCATAAAGTGCTCGAGTCTTTTAGTACAAATTTACAAATATTACCTTAAGTGGGACTCAAACCCAAAAAAAACTTCTCACGCAATATGCCGGTGAGTAACCAAACACACTCCTCGTAGTCAGTTGCTTCGTGTCTTATGAGTATAAGTGAGGTTTTTCCTACTAAAGAGAGACAGGCTCATTTTAGAGGATGAAGGGGATAAGTTTCTTTGACAATTAGGACATTCTAGACGGAACACAAAATTACACAGAAGACGAATGTTGAGGTCGGACTTGGCCATGGCCTATGGTATGAACCATCCAATAATTTTCCAGGAGTTATTTCGAGTTGCAACGGAACATCGAAGACAGGATGGCTGGACTGTGATTCGAACCCGCGTTCTTCGTCATTAGGGTCCAGTGGATTATCACCGCACCGCCTGCGATCAAAGAAGTAAATACTACTTTTACGTACCAAATCAGCAATCGTAGAGGATTTTGTACAGAGATTTTCTAGTTAATTGTTTGGCGTACGAGTTATTTGCATGCTGTTTATGTGGTTGCATATGAATTTTCAGAGTTATTTGTAAGTTTCAGTGTTACTAGTTTTTGAAAAAAAATGTTATTTTACTGTACTTCATCATTTTTGGGAAACCTAAAATGACCACATCCTCAGTTACAACCACAAATTTTGCAGATATGGTAATTTTTTTTTTGTTTGTTCTTTTAGCAGGTACAGGTGCTCATTATTAAAGTGAAGTGTTCATTGGGTTCGGTTACCTACATTTGGTCCCAGAAGCCAAACACCTAAGCTTCACGAGCGCAAATTTCTAGAGCTGGGGATGTGCGGAATTTGTGCTTCCCGATGACTGTCTGCCCGTGTGTCCCGCTTGAGTTCCGAGGCTGTCGGGTCAACACTCGGGACCAGCGACGCCGGTGTCCGCACCTGGTCGTTGCAGATGTGGAACCTCTTGTAGACGCCGACGCACTGGCTCCTGGGCAGCTTGTGGTCCCCGGGGCCCAGCGTGGAGTTGGAGTCCACGGGCTCCGCCCTCGTCCGCCGCCGCTTGCCGCGACCCTCCGTCCTGCACACGAGCACGCGCGCCGTTCGTCAGAGGATGGGTCCAAGAATTACTGTGCCGTCAGTGCTTGCTGGAGGGGCTTAGGCCAGCGAGTTCTGTCGGTTGCTGAACGGGTTTAAGGGTTGTTGTGGTGATGATGCTGGGAACGGGTTTTCCTCAGCCTCACCTCACAGTCTCTACCCAAACACCTCTGAACCGCGCTGAAATGGCGTATCAACTTTCCTTCACGCCAAAGACTCCCTGCCCTGAAGGAGTGGTATATGCCGGTCCCACAAGGGGCATTATCTGGCGTGTAATAAATCCGCAGAGCGCTAGTTCTAATTATATATAAATAAATGAAACAATGAGTAGCATCGAGTCATCGAGGTCATTATACATAACTACAGGATGACAATATGAGAAATAAATATTGACCAAATTATTGAGCGAGAAAAGGCAGGAACACCACGAGAAAAAAAATACCCTGGTTAACAGAATCGTCAGGCACATTTCCCGATTGCGAAAAATCCTGGGAATCTAACTCGGGTCTCCTCAAAGGAAAGCTACTGTACTGACCTAATTTTATTTTATTTTTTCAAATTATGTTTGGCTTGTTGGTTATTTCCAACATTCCTCCTTTTAAACCAGTAATTGAGATTATTTTACTTGTGTGTTTCATTGTTATTCACACATGTGTGACCAATTTAGACAGTACAAAATGAATCCTTTCATTTTTCGGGATTCAAACCCAGAACCCCAGCACCAAAAGCTGGCATGCATCCAACTGCGGTAAGAAGTCTCACTCAGCTAACGATGGCCACTACTCACAAAAAAAAATTGGCTAATCAAACCCAGGAATCTTCAGAAAAATAGCAAAATATATATACATATATATAAATACAAAATAAATACAAAGGTTTGGAAATCTAAACGATGGTGAAAATTCACGCAACCCGTATCAGGATGATGAGGTTCAAGGAAACGATAATTTTTTTTCAGATTATAATTAATTTTGTTCTGCGGAGTTTCGTGGTAATGCGGTCCGCTTGCAAAAGAAAGTATTTTGTGCAAACCTCCTGCTCGCCTAAACTGTATGCACAGTTTTTTAAAAAAATGAATACGTTGTCTGAAAAAATTTATGTCCAACGCAAATAAAATTACCACAAAATTCACTAACATAAGGCATTACATCACCAGGAATTTTACTCGAGCAGTAAAAAAAATGCTGAAAGGACCACTCACTGTAAAGGCAAAAGTAAAGATGAAAATAAAAGCTTTATAGAACGCTGGAAATGCTTTATTTTTATTATATTTTTTTACCGTTTTCATCTTCGTCGCTTATCCGGTACATCCATTGACTACATCCTCCTTCACAAAACAATGAGGGCTTGTCTACGAACCTCCTTGGCAAACAGGCTGGCGCCAGCTCAGCCGGCAACCCAGTGTCACCAGTAGTATAGGATAGTATTTTCTGGCACTGGCGCTGGCGCGTGGAGCCTGAGCCGGTGTCCGCCATATTGGATTGTAACGCCACGGCGGCCATCTTGGAGGAGTGTAACGGGACATAGCGTAACGGGACAAGTTTGACCTTGACCTTTGACCCTCAAAATTCGCCAAAATTGGGCAAAAATTGCCCAAAAAAAATTGCACGAAAAAAAAATTCAAACATTCTGCTAGCTTGTGAACTTCTCATTGTTGAGCAAAGATAGAGTTCTAGTACAAGCCAGAATGTTTGAATTTTTTTTTCGTTTTTATTTTTAATTTTTTATTATTTTTTTTTGTATTTCATGATATTAAAGAAAACTTTTCGGCGGTTTTCTCCGTGTGCTCCTGATTATTCTTGCCAATATTATGATGGTTTTCTCCGTGTTCTTGCGATCACTCCTGCGGTTTCGGTCAAAGGTCAAGGTCACACCCATCCAAGATGGCCGCCGTGACGTCGCAATCCAAGATGGCGGACCGTGAGAAATCTGAGAAGCACTAGCAGGAAGGACGAACTTTTTTCTCCTTGGATACTATCGAAGCCAACCTCCCTTTGCGATCGATAGTGAGCGTTCCGCATCCCACATTAATGAAATAGATATTATTTACCTGCAAGCAACACGTGGCGACATCTGTTGACGACAGCCAGAACTACTTGCATCAATTTGCTTTGCATTAGATAACTTAACTCTCGCTGATGAAATATTTCAAAAACTCTATTTAAGAAATGGTTCCAATTGGAGAAAACTGACAGTTTGTATCTAACATTAGTCACAGAAGCTACCATGGATCGTGGTTTGTTATCTGCAGCTGAATCGGAAGGAAGCCGCTGTAGATACTGTGGCAAGGATTTTGCCATGAGAAGGAATGCTAGACGTCATGAGAAGAATGATTGTGCTAGAAACCCACTACGCAACATGTTAAGCTGTAATCGTTGTAGCAGGTTGTTAACACGAATTGACAGCTTAAAAAGACATGGTAGAACATGTAAAGTCAAGACTACTTACGGCATAGAGGACACCGATGGATCCACTAGACTAAAGAAGAGTGATCTGCATTACGACAATAATTTTCCTTGTCCTGAGCGTGATGGTATTAGCTCACCCGATCGTGAGGAAGAACATAAATTGAAGGATGCTAATGGCTTCGGGAAGACTGAAACTAATGGAAGTATCAACACCGTGAAAAGTGAGAATACATTCAAGCCTATATTCAGTAGATCCTCCATTCTTTGTAAAAATGATGGACTCCTAAAAAGGAAGCATGAAGACACTTCGACATCATCGATAGCGAATTCATACGGTAATCTGGGTGAAGAGGATGTCTTCTACAGTGATTGTTACAGTGACTCTGAGGCTGTTGACAAAGGCATAGACTGTGATGAAGCACCTAGAGCTGACAAGATCGAAGAATGTGGCGATGTCCTGAGACCGAAACGATGGAAACGTCGTGTTATAATAAATAAATCTGATAATGCTTATTATGATCACTGGGACGATTGTGATATTGACAGTATTTATAATAAACAAGCAAGTAAGATGGTGGTAGAAGAGATTGATTACACATCATGGAAAGATCCAAACATATTGGTTGACCGGCTAAGACTTCTACATGGCTCGCTTTGTGCAGGAAACTATTCGTGCATCAAAGAAATATCCTTCATACTCAAGGAACTGAGGAAAGCTGGCTACATACAATAATGGCTTCCTTTACTTGTATTTGTGTAATGTTGAGAAGTAATTAAATATTGAAAGTAAAAATTTAATGTTTTTATTTCTTGTATTCTGATTTCCAACTAAGCCTGTGTGTTTCCGCTAATGTATGTGTGATCATTCCGTTTCCTGTGTGTACTGTGTGTACGTTCCGTTTCCTGTGTGTACTGTGTGTACGTTTCGTTTCCTGTGTGTACGTTCTGTTTCCTGTGTGTACTGTGTGTACGTTCCGTTTTCTGTGTGTACTGTGTGTACGTTTTGTTTCCTGTGTGTACTGTGTGTACGTTCCGTTTCCTGTGTGTACTGTGTGAACGTTCCGTTTCCTGTGTGTGTACTGTGTGTACGTTCCGTTTCCTGTGTGTGTACTGTGTGTACGTTCAGTTTCCTGTGTGTGTACTGTGTGTACGTTCAGTTTCCTGTGTGTACTGTGTGTACATTCCGTTTCCTGTGTGTACTGTGTGTACGTTCTGTTTCCTGTGTGTGTGTACTGTGTGTACGTTCCGTTTCCTGTGTGTGTACTGTGTGTACGTTCCGTTTCCTGTGTGTACTGTGTGTACATTGCGTGTTGGAGCCGAGTAGACTTGTATCCATGTAGCTTCATAGAACTGTAGTTTCGTAGCCATGCGCTCGTTTAGACATGCAGTCTCGCGGTCATGAATAACTCTTAACCAGCTAGATTTTTTAAGACTCGTAGCCTTGTGGCCTCATAGTCTCTTAGACACGTAGAATTCTAGCCGAATATATTTGGATTTGATGATACAAAAGACAGTTGGAGCCTATGACTGTAGGAGCCAATGACTGATGGAGTCACTAGACTGATGGAATCAATAGACTGATGGAACCAATGAATAATGGAGCCAATGAATATTGGAGCCAATGAATATTGGTGCTAATGACAAATGTGCTGCCTTTTCGATGATGGTGCTGCCTTTTCGTTGTCGGTGTTTCCAAATGTGCTGTCTTATCGTTGTCGGTGCTTCCAAATGGGCTGTCTTTTCGTTGACGGTACTTCCAAATGTGCTGCCTTTTCGTTGTCGGTGCTACCAAATGTGCTTCCTTTTTGATGATGGTGCAGCCTTTTCGTTGTTGGTGCTTCCAAATGTGCTGCCTTTTTGATGATGGTGCTTCCAAATGTGCTTCCTTTTTGATGATGGTGCTTTTAAATGTGCTTCCTTTTTTTTTGTTGATGGTGCTTCTATTTTTTTCATGTTGTTTTGACTCTAGTATTATAATAAATTGTTCTTGATTTGACTAGCGTATTATTCCAGCCGGTGCATGTATATAAGCGGGTCCTAGACAGCAGGACGCTCAGTTTGTTACTGCCGTCGACGGTGTACGGATCACCTAGTTTGTTTCTTCTGGTGAATAAGTCGTGTAATTGCCTAATCTTGAGACTTCGATGGCATCTTTACCGACTTTAACGTCGAACTCGATGGAGGATGCACCATCGACTACGGGAACCATGACGTCAGCGCCGACGATTTTGGAGCAGATCCCGTTGACAACGCCTCTGACAACACTGGAGGAGACTTCGATATGTGCTGATCCACCATCATCTGAAGTTTCGTCAGCATTGAATACTTCAATTAATGAAGAGCGTACTTCGCATCAGTGCAAATACTGTGGTGCATCATTTACTATCACCTCAAATGCTCGCAGACATGAAAGAAGCGGTTGTTCTAATAATGTTCAAAGAATACAATTTCAGTGCAATAAGTGCAATAAACTAATTTCACGTCTCGATAGCTTACATCGTCATTATAAAAAATGCTCCGAGACGTATAATGAACATGGTTATTGATTTGACTCATGTGTTGTACCGTCTAATGAAACTATATAAGTGATATGAACTTCCGTCCGTCTCTGTTTGTGGTGATGAACGGATCGGATAGACATTTAAAGTCATGTAAAAGGCTTAGTCCGTACAATAAGAAGACTGTTTGAACCGAGGAATCCAAAAAGGCTTTAGTAATTTGTCAGTGTTTTTTTGTACTTGTAGTAGTGTATTGAATTTATGTAATAAAATTTTTTAAAAGAACTTGCGGTGTTTTTATTTTCTCAAACCTGTCGCTTTTGTGGTATTTTTTAAAATTAAAGTTGTTTTGTATCGGTCAGGGATCGAACCAAGGACCTTATTCGATCTAATCAATCAGTATATAGATTACAAATTTATTTAATGAATTTTGAACTTTTTCCCGAATCTCTAGCATTAAAATTACGAATTTCCAATATGGTGGTCTTGATGTCTGATAGGATGATGGTAGTAGAGGATTTAAAGTCTCTTTAAATATGTTGAACATGGTTTATTGAAGTTATTATTTTTTTCTCATAAAATTAAACATTATTGTAACGATCGAGGGTCGAACCAAGGACAGGAATCCATCGAATCAATATGTAAATTAATGAGTGATTTATTTAATGAATTTTGGAACTTTTCCCGAATTTCTAGCTAAATAATTACGGATTTTCAATATGGCGACCAAATTTGAAGATGGCGGGTGTCACAGTAATAAATGATTACTGCACTCTAGCGGATAAGAACTAAACTAACATGGTGTCAGCGCACTCTCGCCGACGAAAACATGATGGTGGTCTCCAGCAATGAAGACAAGATGGCGGACATGACGTCATACTAGGTGACGATATATATGCTTTGAAAAAATTGGTGGGATTCAGTCTGCCTGCAACCACCATTGAGGAAGGAGCCTGTTGCCATTTTTAATTTTTTTTGCACTAGTCGGGTTCGAACCGAGGACTCCGAACTCCGTGTCGTAAAAGTATATTTTTTATAAGTATTTTATTAAAATTTTATTATTTGAATTTTTTTATAAATTTTAATTTTTTTTTCATTAAAATCGGATAATAAATAAACAAGTTAAAGATGGCGGCCGTAACGAAAATTGCAACGGTGACGTCATAATCCATGATGACGTCAGAGGCTTATCGTAGGCTGTAGACATGGATGCTTAAGCCTACATATGGACATTTCTAGCCGCTGGGATTTTTAAGGACTAAAAACGGGAAATTTTCCCTCGAAACGGGAATTTTTCTCTCGAAAACGGGAATTTTTGAATTGTGGAATTTTTTGAGATTTTTTGGCGGAATTGTTTTTCACAGAAATGGAAATTTTGGCGAATTTTGAGGAATTTTGGGCAATTTTTGCCCAATTTTGGCGAATTTTGAGGGTCAAAGGTCAAGGTCAAACTTGTCCCGTTACGCTATGTCCCGTTACACTCCTCCAAGATGGCCGCCGTGGCGTTACAATCCAATATGGCGGACACCGGCTCAGGCTCCACGCGCCAGCGCCAGTGCCAGAAAATACTATCCTATACTACTGTCACCAACTTCACCGCCGTGCTTACAGAAGCGGGACTTGGTTTTTTCTTTGGTTGAAGGGGGGGTGGAGGGGAGGAAGACCGCACAACGATGGGCCGTGCCGGCAAGCTTAGTGTTGACACGTGACTCAAGGCGGTATTCCACGACGTTCGGGTAAGATAGCGAATAAGCACTGCCTTGTTGGGACACAACCGTAACCTTAACACGCGGACCGTATTCCAGAACATGTCCAAACCGAATCCCGGTAAAGAAACCAATCGGCAGAAGTTTCAATTAACGGTGCCCTGCGCGAGGCTACAAACTAGTTTCAACTCATTCCAGCGGACGTTTCGCAAACCATCGACACAATTGTTACTGCAAAAATTACTAGAAATAGCAGCACCATCGCACAAAAATAGAACCGCTTTTCTAATTTTCTCGAGTACTCTATAAGTTGCGATTTTTTCTTGTTATGACAATTGAAGTGTACAAAATGTATTCCAGGATAGTTTCGCTATCATAATGTTTGTCACACCAGCACACTTGGTACGTCCCCCGATGATCACAAAAGTGACTATATACGAGTTAATGGCGTCAGACGCAGGTCCGCCATCTGGACGAAATCAACGAAAAAGTAAGCTATGCCCATGCACGGAATTTAGGCAACAGAATGGGGGCAAAGGATAGGACACCAAAATCTGTTCCCTAAACATAAAGAGACTGGCCGTGTCCTATCGTGCATTAGGAATACGGTTAGGGTACAAGTGTAGCATGTTCAAAACCTAAACACTTAATTTTTTGTCTTGGAACACCGGCCTAAGCCTTCTCATTTGTTGCGTTGCTCTGGCGGACGCTAAAGGCTAGGTCCAGCATTGCGTAGAAGCCTGTACCTTTCGTATGGTCACATGAACTAACCTACAACTAAAACAATCTTAATTGATCACAAACGGCTGAAGATGCAATAACAACAAATTAACGTCAATTATACATTGTGAACAGTTTTCTTTTTTAAAGAGGTACTTCACACACCATGTGCAACATAGAGCTAATTAGCGCAGAGGTAAGACGATTGCAGTTTTTTTGCATAGTAAGTCGCCAAACTTACATTTCAACGTTTTTATACAATATGGATATGAAGAATTAATAAATTATTGAAAAAAAAAATTAAGTTAAAAGGTCAATCTTTGGTTGATTCTTGACTTGATTTAAATTTTATATAAAAAAATTATTTGAATTTACTAACCCATTAAATAATACTCAATATAAGAGCATGATAAAAGGTTAGGTAAAATTTAGTATCATTTCTTTAAGAAATTTAAACTTTATTATGAAGAAGCCAGTAATTACCACAGTAAAGTTTAATTTATTTATTTAGTTTGATTCTCCATATCCATACTGCACAAAAACGTTAAAACTGCAAATATGGCAACTAAATTTGCGAGAAGTATGCGATGTACATACATAGACTATACACTATTGTCATGCGAAAGTTAAGCAACGCAAAAATTATACAAAATTAGTCACGTCATAAAATAATGACCTGGATCAGCATATACCCCCTTACCGTTTAATATCGGTCACGAGAAATGCTCTCGTGCTTGCGATCACAATGCCGTGTTGCTGAGCACCACAGCCACCCTAGAGCTTTCTGCTGACTGTGATTGTTTGTGTGTTTGTGTGTGTGTGTGTGTGCGCAGACGTATGTATCCGTGTATCACTCCTAGTCTTTGAATGGTATCAACAGATCCCAATTCAATTTCATATTTCAAAAAAATCATTTTAAACTCTTGAATGATGTAAATTTGTCCATGTTAGCTGATAAGCATACCAGCATTGTGGTGATGATAATTTTTTTTAGCAATATTCTGGACAGTATTTATCAAATCAAAATAATCATGGCTATAAGTTTCTAAGTTTTATTACATTTAAAAAAAATTCATGTTAATCGATGGTATGAGTCAGATTGCTACAATTGGAATTAATCTGGCGCCATTTTCATGATGTGGTATTCTTTGTAGTTGGGAATTATTTTAAAGACATTGCGAAAAAAATATGTCAATGGAATATATTTCCTGTGCATGTGTTTTTTTCTCTGTAACTTATTATGCATTTCTATTAGCAACTATAAACCAAAATTACAATAACTGAAAGTGTTATTAGATTCATTTTAAGTTTTGTCAAAACCGTTTTGTATGCACATATATCTGTATCTCAGAGGCATAAGATACTATGTCCTCTTTTGGGCAAAATGCACTTTTAACCATAAAAATTGACCAGTGGTCTGACGTTTTTACAGCACTAAGATAAACGATATGTCAAAAATTCAAATATTTTGGGTAGAAAATATTTTAGTAAATACTAGCGATGGGTATATTTACAATTCTCGAATCCAAATTTCGAATTTGAATCCTCAAAAGTGTCACGAATATGCCCATCAAATCCGAATCTAGTTCTCAAGGCTCAAAAATAAAATAATGTAAAAGAAATGAAAAATACTAATTATGTTGTTGAAACCTTCAACCATTAAAACGCTTGTTTCACAAACTATGTTTCCAGAATCAATACATATTTTAATTTTATTTCTATAATAACATGTTTAAATTACATTTTCTTGGGGATTGGTAACATTATAGTATCTAATAAAGAAAAAAATTACCTAGTAATCAGTGATAAAGTTGAAATTATTAATTTTTTACATTTCTTTTCAAATCATTTTCCTCGAATTTTGAGTCCTTCAGATAATAAGGATTTGGTTGTGTTTGAGGATTTTATTGGCCCATCACTAGTGAATACGTGAGGTACTATTTGAAATTCTTTAAAAATCTGAAAAGTTTGGTTTATGTGACATAGTTTATTGTGCCTCCAAGGTACAGATATGTTAAAGATTGCATCCCCAAGCTCACCCTTTTCAGCCAGTGATAGCTGCAGAGCGAGGGACAGGCTTCTTTTGGCTTGGCACGAGTGACTTAAGCTGGAATGGCTCTACCAGCCGGGGGGTGAGGTGAGAGAGAGGAGGAGCCATTTTACTATCCAGAGGGGTGGAAGGGGTAGGCGGAAAATGTGAAACGTTACCGGATACGGTGGATCTAAATATGCATGCTACCCCTTCGAGCCGTTCCAAGTTCTCGCATCTCAGAGACCACGCTTTTATTTAAGTGCTGAAAGCTTTTATAAGCCGGTAACATAAAAGCTGTTCATCTCTGCACAGAAAAATAAATTCTGTACTTTTACAAAAGATTCCTTTGGAAACCTGTTGCCAAGAAATTGTTTGTAACACTAAAAGAAAGATATTTTATTTTTCTTTGCAAAAGACGTGGCTGTGGTTATTATTTCATATATGAAATAAATTTTTGGAGATAAAACTGATTATGTATTACCAAAATCGGCGCATGATTTAATATTTCAATTGATATTTCATTCAAATTCATTTTTTGAAACCATGGAAAAGATAATCGATCATTCAACAATAAGACTTTATTTTGTTGTATCATGCTTGCGCAATGGAAAGCTATTCATGGAACGGTTTACAAATAACTTAACTGTTGGAGGTACTGGGACACCACAAAGCTTAAATACCGCGGCAAGAATCTGAACCAAGTATTACTGTGAACACTATTTCGTAGTGATACAGTGATTTTCATGTCAATTTACAAATATTGCGCTGGTCTTTTGTTTGAAATTCGATTTTCCAAAGAAAATTGATTGGAACGTTGATGAAAATACATTTTTATACCACTCAATGAATCAACCTAATGTGGGGGGAAAAAAATATTTTTATTAAAGTAAATGTATATTGGTAACTTTTATACCTGAAATCGAAATATTATTAAATGTTTTTGCCAACATTTTTGTGTATATTTGTATACGCAAAATATATTTTCACAAGACTTGTTCCACAATTGTTGAAAAGGTTTTCGTTGATATTGTTTATTCAGAGTCTGTTTTGACCATCATGTAGGTTCTTTTGAATTTACGTGCTATTTTTTTCACAATTATCAGGAATTTTTCACTTAATAATAATTTTATATCATTTTTGGCTCCAAATATTGTTGCCAGATACGTATCTTTCATTTGTAAAATGCCATGCAAGTATTTATTAAAAAAGATTTTTGTTGAATATTATATTACAGTCACTCACTAAGAATCAAACGGTCTCGTACTGTGTTTCCGCAGTTGTTCAACCAGCTTCTTCAGTACCACTTTTAAATTATTCATTTATAACAATATGGAAACGGAACCTAACTACAGGGGGCAGATGGGGCTATTACCCCGGGCGCCGCATTTGGGGGGAGCTAAATTGGAGAGTAATATTTACTGTAGATATTTTCTTGATTATCATAGTGTTAAAACGCCAAAAAATATGTTAGCAGGCAGATGAATTACATATATAAAAATTGGTGCGTGTACTTATGTATGCGCGTTAGAAGTTATACTCAACTAGAGTTATAAAAAAAATTTAATTTTGCATGCAAATAATTAATAGAAATAAAATAATAAAAAAACCGTTGTGATATTTTAAATACTGTTTTTAAAGTATAAATTCAATCAAAATTAAAAAAAAAACTTAGTATTCAATATTAATATATATAGTATATACACGTGTATAGATATAATTATTTGATATAGTAAAATAATCGTGGTGAATTTTAATTATTAATGAATAACAGTAAGTATTCTGAATGCTTATTCTTATTTATTAGTTTTAATTGTTTATCAAATAATCATGTAATAATTTATAATTAAAATAAATTATACATACGGGAACATAATTTCGAAAACACTCCCATAAAAACGGCTAGAAGACTACTAAACCTTCCACAGACACTCCCTGCGAACGGTCATGGAAGCTTACAAACAACCTGACATCGTTATACATACGGGGACATAACCACACTTATATGAATACACTTGAAAAAAGGTTATAAACCATTTCTAGCACTAATATGCACAGAGAATAAATGTTTTTTTTTAATTACATGAACCAGTATTAAATATCAATCACTAAAATATAAGATTTATAAAGCACATGTATAATTTTCATTTGAATGTAACAATTTTTTTTTCATCCTGTGAAAATTTCGTTGTATGGTGAGCGCGCACATCATAAAAAAAATTACTCTCGATGTTGTTTTCATAACGCTCCTAAAGAAGTATAAATTCAAAAATTAATTTATAAAACCAATCACCTTACCTACATAATCATTTCCTCCCCCCCACCTCCCCTAGGAACACTCCTTTCTGACAGTGAAACTTGTTAATAGTTGTTTAACGCTCCGTTTACTCGTGTTTGGGAGCTCTCGGCAAGTTTGCGATATTGCAGATTAACCCGATGATTCAGAGGATGCGGGAGACTCATAGCCTTCTCCCTATCTCTCTATCTCTCGCTCTTATCTCCAGGACCACAGCAGCTCATTGCTGCGAGCGGCCGAAACACCCCTGCCGCGGCTAGTTTCGGAGGTAATTATCCGGAGGGAGCACTCTCGGAAAGGCGTCCTCTGCGGGGCTGAATTCCAATTCTCCGCGGTCCAGGCCCGCATTCAAGACCCCCCCCCCTCCTCCACCCTCTGCAATGTTAGTTCGCGCGCCGAAATTTACCGCCTCTGCGCTCGGGACCCAGATATTGCGTCCGTTGTGAACCCGCCACGAACATTACCGAAACATCGCTTCGCTCGCACCCAAACGAGCCTGCAAAGTTCGCTTTTCGAACCGTCGCTAAACAGAGCCACCTTTGGAAGGTCCGTACCAAGTTCATCTCATGCCTGGAACCGGGCGAAGGGGGAATTTCGAGGAGGATGAAGATATACGCTTAAAAAAATTTTTGGAGCTTAAACTTTGGTCGCTTTCAAAGTTTACTGAACCAACAATCGTTCCGGAATTCTTTAATGTCGCATTTAAGTTAATACGGGATATGAAACAATGGGTTACAGAACGGTGCTTTATATTAGACAGTCAGAGGGCGAAAACTACAATTCAGAAACAGTGAAAAACAAATGACTTTACAGACTTAATTCTCGCATATATTTAGATAAAATCTAATACGAAACACGTCCATGCCCTATGTCAACGGGGTGTACAATTCGGGCATACCCAGACAAAACATTTATCTCACATTTTTTTAACATAACTATGTTTTTTTTTGTTTAGGACAAACTTTAATTTCGATAACATTTAGGTCATATTTGAAAAAGGATGACTTTCCACAGAATTGTTTTCCTCGTCTCAAAAAAGATGCTACACAGAAGGAAAAAAATGTTCAAGACTCTCCTATGGAAGCCAGTTCCCAATATATACTTTGTAATATTACAAGAAAGATCCTGTAACTTTGAACAACACATGGCTACGGTTATTTTTGCGTATATGAAATTCGTTTTTCGAGAATATACTGACAGTTTCTTACGATAATTGGCTCATTATTTTATATTTTAATTTATATTTCATTCAAGCGTAATCTATTAAAAACCACGGAAAATATAACAGAATATTCAACAATTTGACTTCAAAAGTTAATACTGGAAAACTATTCAGGGAACAATTTACATATAAATTTAACTATTGGAGGTACAGGGACAACACAAATTATAAATCCCCGGGTAAGAATCCGGACCCAGTTTTACTGCGAACAAATTTTAAATGAATGTTTATGTTCCACTTACAAAAAAAGAAACAGAATTGCATGCAGTGTACGAGAGTTTTCGTCCGCTGGGGTGGTAGTACTGCACGCGCACGAGGACCGGGGGTAGGTGTGGTCCTAGACCGGAATCCCGGAAGACTCTCGCCGGTCTATGGATAGCCCCGGCTTACTGGCAAGGGGTGGAGGGCTGGGGGGTGGGGGGAAGCGACGCTTGTATTAACACGTTCACCTCGCGCGTCGCGGAAACACCATAAATCATAGTTTAAAAGGTTTTTCTCCCCCCCCCTTACCACGGCCGCGAGACGTCTCCCGGCCCGGCGAGGAAAAGGTTCGGGAGGGTGGCCGTGGAACATCGGGCGTGCCTCGCGCGTTCGCGGAAGCCGCTGCTCCAAGGGAGGGGTTGGCCCGGCCAATTAACCAGGGGGTGGAGCGAGGCACTCCATCACGCCATCACAAACCATCCCCCGCACTCACACACACAACCCCTTCCAATCGGCGCTGTCCGTCCCGGGACGGATAACTCTAAATATCGCGTCGTCCATCACGTCTTCTCTCCCCCGAGAGCTTAGCGCGCGCCTGATTTACGGGCGGGGAGTTCCGCCCCGATCTGTCCTCGCCGCCTGCAAGATGTCGGACCAAGGCACCGGGTGACGAACGCTGCTTCTTTTCGGACGGTGAAAAACGTGTTTGATTATTCGAACTCGATACTAGAAGAGCCACTGAAAATTGGCGAGTATTTGTGGAAACCGAACTTTGCAGCAGCATTCAAATATTCGCCGTTTAGTCTTACTTGTAAACTACTGAAAAGACGGGAAAAAAATCGATGTTACAAACAATAACCTTCAGTTTTAATATCTGTTTTTTTTTAGGGGGAGGGGAGATCTGTAGGTGCTTCATAGTTCTCCGATAAACATTGTTGAAGACTTTCCTTACTACTCATTCCAGTTACAGTGTTCTCTCCTATCTCAAGAATGTGATGTAATCAAGAAATCATGGCATGAATCATCAATAAGAGGTTTTGAAAATGGTTTCAAAAATACTTAAAAACTCTTAAACAGTTCAAACGAGCCGAGACAGCTTTTATTTAGATCTTCTGGACCTATTGGAGATCAGCCTAGCTGGCATGAGTGTAACGTAGTGCCGCTAGACGGGAGACTTATGAAAGATCAAGCACCGAATCTCGTCGAAGATCTTTGCGAAAGGCTGGAAATAACTGAAAAGATTATCCAAATCAGAATGTGTATCACATTTTTTAAATATTGTAACACTATATAAAACATAGCATTGTACATACTGTGCAATAAAAGGCTTTCTCTTGTCATATTTCCATTCACAGAAAATTCCACCAGTCGTAACAGCATATGTATTCGAAACGGCAGTTGTATATTGACATTTTGTTTATTTTTTCCAGTGGTGATTTTTCATTTACCAGAGACAACGTGACGGAATATTTATACAGTATAGTAGTATATAATAGCCGGTCCTGAAACTGGCTTCTGGCTGTGGTGCTGTGTGTCCTTTCCGCCATCTTGGATTTTGACGTCACGGCGGCCATTTTTGACTCAAAATTCCTCAAAATTCCTCAAAAATGACTCAAAATGACTCAAAATTTCCCGTTTTAAGAAAAAAATTCCCGTTTTCGAGGGAAAAATTCCCGATCCGAGGGAAAATTTCCCGTTTTAGTCCTCAAAAATCCCAGCGGCTAGAAATGTCCTGATAGAGGCTTAAGCATCCTTAACTCAAGCCTCAGTTAAGCCTCTATCAGGATGTGACCTTGACCTTGACCTTGACCCCGACGGCCATTTTGGATCCGCCATCTTGGATGACGTAATTTTGTTTTTTTCGAACATTCCGGCAATGTGTTTTCCGTCATATTGGATGATGACGTCACCGTTGCAATTTTCGTTACGTCCGCCATCTTGTAAATCCATAATATTTATGTTAGAAAATCGGGAAAAATTTTAAAAATCATTAAAAAATTTAAATAATCGAATTAAATAATAATCTTAAAAACCACTGTTGCAGTTATCGTTACGGTCGCCATCTTGGATTATATAAATGTTGCATATTTCGTTACACCCGCCATCTTGGTTGAGTACCATGTCATTCTTACACTTTATGTTACGACCGCCATATTGGATCCTATCAATGTTGCAATTATCGTTATGGTCGCCATCTTGAAATTTAGACGCCATCTTGGAAATCCGTAATTTTTATGTTAGAAAATCGGGAAAAATTCCAAAATTCATCAAAAAATTAACTTAATATAATTCTTATTGATTATATCGATTCCCGTCCTTGGTTCGAAACCGGCGAAGGCAAAAAAAAACATTAGATCCTTCCTCCACAGAAGCCACCTACAGACTGACCTACCACCACCAATAACAAGGTATTTACCATCAGCTGGTATGACGTCATGTCAGTCATCTTGTCTTTGTACGCTGGAGGCCGCCATCTTGTTTTCGTCTGCTAGAGTGTGCTGACGACATGTTAGTATAATGTTCTGTTTACCATAACTTTGATCTCTTATATTGACATTGAACTTTGCCATTGACCTTGAACTTTGACCTTGACCTTGAACTTTGACCTTGAAATTTGACCTTGACCTTGAACTTTAACCTTGACCTTGAAATTTGACCTTGACCTTTGACCTTGACCTTGATCTTTGACCTTGACCTTGATCTTTGACTTTGACTTTGACGCCCATCATGGATTCGTCATTTTATGTTCAATACATGCTACCAGGAGCTACCACATGCTAGTGGTCATTACCAACATCTTGTTTTCGTCTGCTGGAGGGGTCACCATATTGTGTGTACTCGTCTTACCATCATGTTAGTTTTATTCTAACCTGTTACAGTGCAGTAATCATTTATTATTACCGAGGTGCCCGCCATCTTGAAATCATGTAATTATTTAGCTAGAAATGCGGGAAAATTTCCAAAATTCATCAAACAAATCACTCATTAATTTACATATTGAATCGATGGATCCCTGTCCACGGTTCGATTCTTGACCAGTGACAGTTGTAACTAAATACTAAATAAATTTTAGATTCTGTCTTCCATTACCTTTCACAGAGGTTATTAATCATTCGCTCTACGAAAATCAACTCAAGTCAATATTCCTCACCATCGAATTAATACAGTACCGCTATGCATTACATGAAAGTCTAATTTTTCAATAATCGGAATAACCTATAAGCCGTTCATGTACAAAGCCACACATATAGATCAATTGTCTTCAGTCCATGAGACACAGTCACGTCATTATCAGACGTATAGGCTAGTCATTTCAGGTCCGCATGAACTTCGTCGTTAGCTAATTATATTCAATTAATCCCTCGTGACATTTTTTATACTTACTAAAGGACCAAGTGACCTTGAAAAATATTTTAGTAACACCAAGAGGTTTTTAAACTAGTAAATATTCAATCACTACATATTGTACTACGCACAATCAAAAAAAAACAGGAAGCACCATCATCGAAAAGGCAGCACCATCAATGAAAAGCCAGCACATTTGGAAGCACCGACAACGAAAAGGAAGCACCATCAACGAAAAGGCAGCACCGGCATCAAAAAGGAAGCACATTTGGAAGCACCGACAACGAAAAGGCAGCACCGGCATCAAAAAGGAAGCACATTTGGAAGCACCGACAACGAAAAGGCAGCACCGGCATCAAAAAGGAAGCACATTTGGAAGCACCGACAACGAAAAGGCAGCACCGGCATCAAAAAGGAAGCACATTTGGAAGCACCGACAACGAAAAGGCAGCACCGGCATCGAAAAGGAAGCACATTTGGAAGCACCGACAACGAAAAGGCAGCACCGGCATCGAAAAGGAAGCACATTTGGAAGCACCGACAACGAAAAGGCAGCACCGCCAACGAAAAGGAAGCACATTTGGATGCACCAACAACGAAAAGGCAGCACCGCCAACGAAAAGGCAGCACCGCCATCGAAAAAGCAGCTCATTTGGAAGCACCGACAACTATAAGGCAGCACCGCCAACGAAAAAGCAGCACATTTGGAAGCACCGACAACGAAAAGGCAGCACCATCGACGAAAAGGAAGCACATTTGGAAGCACAAGTTACGAGAACTTAGTCTTAGTTAGAAATCTGAATACAAGAAATAAAAACATTAAATTTTTATAATTCAAATTTTTTATTTCTGTACATTATACAAATACAAGTAAAACAAGCCATTATTGTATGTAGCCAGCTTTCCTCAGTTCTTTGAGTATGAAGGATATTTCTTTGATGCACGAATAGTTTCCTGCACAAAGCGAGCCATGTAGAAGTCTTAGCCGGTCAACCAATATGTTTGGATCTTTCCATGATGTGTAATCAATCTCTTCTACCACAATTTTACTTGCTTGTTTATTATAAATATTATGATCTCTGGTGTATTCCGTTTTAACACCAACCTCAGGGTAACTTTCATTATCGAGATAGTGAACATCACATGCTTGATCAGATTTATTTAATATATCTCGACGTTTCCATCGTTTCGGTCTCAGGACACCGACACAGTCTTCGATCTTGCCTGCTTTAGCTGCTTCATCAGAGTCTATGTCTTTGTCAACAGCCTCAGAGTCGCTGTAGCAATTACCGTAGAAGGCATCATCTTCACCCAGATTACCGTAAGAATTCGATGCCGATGATGTCGAAGTGTCTTCATCGTCTTCATGCTTCCTTTTTAGGAGTCCATCATTTTTACAGAGTAGGAAAGATCTACTTGAATTCGGCTGGAATGTATTCTCACTTTTCACGTTAAGGATTCTTCCATTGTCTTCATTCTTCCATAAATCATCATCATCCGTCAATTTAAGTTTTTTGTCGAGATTGGAAGAGCCGCGAACATAATCTCTCCCAAGACAAGGAAAATTATTGTCGTAATGCAAATCGCTCTTCCTTAGCCTAGTAGAGCCATCGTTGTCCTCTAGCTTGTACGCAGGCTTGGCGTTACAAGTTCTGTCATGTCTTTTTAAGCTCTCTCTCCGCGTAAACGACTTGCTACATCTAACACAACTTATCATATTACGTAGTGGATTTTTAACACAGTCATTCTTCTCGTGTTGTCTTCCATTCTTTCTCAAGATAAATTCTTTGCTGCAAAACTTACACCTGTGTCCTTTCAATACAGCAACAGTCACCGAATCAGGATTCATATTAGTTACTGAGACTATTGTCAGATGCAAACTGAGTGAATTAAATTAGATACATTACTTAAATAGAATTTTCTAAATATTTCACCAGCAAGAATTAAGTTACCTCATACAAATGAAATTGTTTCATGTGGTTTCGATTATTAGCATGAGATGTTGCCACGTGTTGTGTTGAGTCATAATTTATCTAGTTCTTTTATGTGGTATGCGGGATGCTCACTAACGTTCGCAAAACAAGGATGGCTTCGCTAGACATCAAGGAGAAGGAAGTTTATCTTTCATGTTAATGCTTCTCAGCTGTCTCAAAGCATATTATTTGTCTGAGTAAAGTTATTATTTTTTAAATCCACCTGATAAAAATATTGTATGTTCTGTTTTATTGACAGAATTTCACTGATTAAATGTAACTCTGAATAAAAATGTCATGACTCAGTAAGTAAAAAATTCTTCATGCAGAGATAGATCTCTCACAAATAATCAGGAGCACTCGGTGAAAACCATCAGATGTCTAGCCAGGAATAATCAGAAACACTTGGAGAAAGCCATCAATATAATATCAAGATTAATCAGAAGCACTCGGAGAAATCCATCAGATGTCTAGTTAGGTATAATCAGAAGCACACGGAGTAAACCGCCATAATATTGTCAAGAATAATCGGAAGCTCACGGAGAATACCACCATAATATTGTCAAGAATAATCAGGAGCACACGGATAAAACCACCATAATATTAACAATAATAATCAGAAGCACACGGAGAAAACCACCATAATATTGACAAGAATAATCGGAAGCACACGGAGAAAACCACCACAAGTTTTCTTTGATATCATAAAAATACAGAAAAAAAAAATTTAATAAATAACATAAAAAAAATTAATAAAAAATTTAAATGACAAAATAAAATACAAAAATACATAAACAGATTCTGCTAGCTTGTGAACTTCTCATTGTTAAGCAAAGATATAGTTCTAGTACAAGCCAGAATTTTTTTTTATGTTATTTATTAAATTTTTTTTTCTGTATTTTTATGATATCAAAGAAAACTTGTGGTGGTTTTCTCCGTGTGCTTCCGATTATTCTTGTCAATATTATGGTGGTTTTCTCCGTGTGCTTCTGATTATTATTGTTAATATTATGGTGGTTTTATCCGTGTGCTCCTGATTATTCTTGACAATATTATGGTGGTATTCTCCGTGAGCTTCCGATTATTCTTGACAATATTATGGCGGTTTACTCCGTGTGCTTCTGATTATACCTAACTAGACATCTGATGGATTTCTCCGAGTGCTTCTGATTAATCTTGATATTATATTGATGGCTTTCTCCAAGTGTTTCTGATTATTCCTGGCTAGACATCTGATGGTTTTCACCGAGTGCTCCTGATTATTTGTGAGAGATCTATCTCTGCATGAAGAATTTTTTACTTACTGAGTCATGACATTTTTATTCAGAGTTACATTTAATCAGTGAAATTCTGTCAATAAAACAGAACATACAATATTTTTATCAGGTGGATTTAAAAAATAATAACTTTACTCAGACAAATAATATGCTTTGAGACAGCTGAGAAGCATTAACATGAAAGATAAACTTCCTTCTCCTTGATGTCTAGCGAAGCCATCCTTGTTTTGCGAACGTTAGTGAGCATCCCGCATACCACATAAAAGAACTAGATAAATTATGACTCAACACAACACGTGGCAACATCTCATGCTAATAATCGAAACCACATGAAACAATTTCATTTGTATGAGGTAACTTAATTCTTGCTGGTGAAATATTTAGAAAATTCTATTTAAGTAATGTATCTAATTTAATTCACTCAGTTTGCATCTGACAATAGTCTCAGTAACTAATATGAATCCTGATTCGGTGACTGTTGCTGTATTGAAAGGACACAGGTGTAAGTTTTGCAGCAAAGAATTTATCTTGAGAAAGAATGGAAGACAACACGAGAAGAATGACTGTGTTAAAAATCCACTACGTAATATGATAAGTTGTGTTAGATGTAGCAAGTCGTTTACGCGGAGAGAGAGCTTAAAAAGACATGACAGAACTTGTAACGCCAAGCCTGCGTACAAGCTAGAGGACAACGATGGCTCTACTAGGCTAAGGAAGAGCGATTTGCATTACGACAATAATTTTCCTTGTCTTGGGAGAGATTATGTTCGCGGCTCTTCCAATCTCGACAAAAAACTTAAATTGACGGATGATGATGATTTATGGAAGAATGAAGACAATGGAAGAATCCTTAACGTGAAAAGTGAGAATACATTCCAGCCGAATTCAAGTAGATCTTTCCTACTCTGTAAAAATGATGGACTCCTAAAAAGGAAGCATGAAGACGATGAAGACACTTCGACATCATCGGCATCGAATTCTTACGGTAATCTGGGTGAAGATGATGCCTTCTACGGTAATTGCTACAGCGACTCTGAGGCTGTTGACAAAGACATAGACTCTGATGAAGCAGCTAAAGCAGGCAAGATCGAAGACTGTGTCGGTGTCCTGAGACCGAAACGATGGAAACGTCGAGATATATTAAATAAATCTGATCAAGCATGTGATGTTCACTATCTCGATAATGAAAGTTACCCTGAGGTTGGTGTTAAAACGGAATACACCAGAGATCATAATATTTATAATAAACAAGCAAGTAAAATTGTGGTAGAAGAGATTGATTACACATCATGGAAAGATCCAAACATATTGGTTGACCGGCTAAGACTTCTACATGGCTCGCTTTGTGCAGGAAACTATTCGTGCATCAAAGAAATATCCTTCATACTCAAAGAACTGAGGAAAGCTGGCTACATACAATAATGGCTTGTTTTACTTGTATTTGTATAATGTACAGAAATAAAAAATTTGAATTATAAAAATTTAATGTTTTTATTTCTTGTATTCAGATTTCTAACTAAGACTAAGTTCTCGTAACTTGTGCTTCCAAATGTGCTTCCTTTTCGTCGATGGTGCTGCCTTTTCGTTGTCGGTGCTTCCAAATGTGCTGCTTTTTCGTTGGCGGTGCTGCCTTATAGTTGTCGGTGCTTCCAAATGAGCTGCTTTTTCGATGGCGGTGCTGCCTTTTCGTTGGCGGTGCTGCCTTTTCGTTGTTGGTGCATCCAAATGTGCTTCCTTTTCGTTGGCGGTGCTGCCTTTTCGTTGTCGGTGCTTCCAAATGTGCTTCCTTTTCGATGCCGGTGCTGCCTTTTCGTTGTCGGTGCTTCCAAATGTGCTTCCTTTTCGATGCCGGTGCTGCCTTTTCGTTGTCGGTGCTTCCAAATGTGCTTCCTTTTTGATGCCGGTGCTGCCTTTTCGTTGTCGGTGCTTCCAAATGTGCTTCCTTTTTGATGCCGGTGCTGCCTTTTCGTTGTCGGTGCTTCCAAATGTGCTTCCTTTTTGATGCCGGTGCTGCCTTTTCGTTGATGGTGCTTCCTTTTCGTTGTCGGTGCTTCCAAATGTGCTGGCTTTTCATTGATGGTGCTGCCTTTTCGATGATGGTGCTTCCTGTTTTTTTTTTGATTGTGCGTAGTACAATATGTAGTGATTGAATATTTACTAGTTTAAAAACCTCTTGGTGTTACTAAAATATTTTTCAAGGTCACTTGGTCCTTTAGTAAGTATAAAAAATGTCACGAGGGATTAATTGAATATAATTAGCTAACGACGAAGTTCATGCGGACCTGAAATGACTAGCCTATACGTCTGATAATGACGTGACTCGGTCTCATGGACTGAAGACAATTGATCTATATGTGTGGCTTTGTACATGAACGGCTTATAGGTTATTCCGATTATTGAAAAATTAGACTTTCATGTAATGCATAGCGGTACTGTATTAATTCGATGGTGAGGAATATTGACTTGAGTTGATTTTCGTAGAGCGAATGATTAATAACCTCTGTGAAAGGTAATGGAAGACAGAATCTAAAATTTATTTAGTATTTAGTTACAACTGTCACTGGTCAAGAATCGAACCGTGGACAGGGATCCATCGATTCAATATGTAAATTAATGAGTGATTTTTTTGATGAATTTTGGAATTTTTCCCGCATTTCTAGCTAAATAATTACATGATTTCAAGATGGCGGGCACCTCGGTAATAATAAATGATTACTGCACTGTAACAGGTTAGAATAAAACTAACATGATGGTAAGACGAGTACACACAATATGGTGACCCCTCCAGCAGACGAAAACAAGATGTTGGTAATGACCACTAGCATGTGGTAGCTCCTGGTAGCATGTATTGAACATAAAATGACGAATCCATGATGGGCGTCAAAGTCAAAGTCAAAGATCAAGGTCAAGGTCAAAGATCAAGGTCAAGGTCAAAGGTCAAGGTCAAGGTCAAAGGTCAAGGTCAAATTTCAAGGTCAAGTTTAAAGTTCAAGGTCAAGGTCAAATTTCAAGGTCAAAGTTCAAGGTCAAAGTTCAAGGTCAATGGCAAAGTTCAATGTCAATATAAGAGATCAAAGTTATGGTAAACAGAACATTATACTAACATGTCGTCAGCACACTCTAGCAGACGAAAACAAGATGGCGGCCTCCAGCGTACAAAGACAAGATGACTGACATGACGTCATACCAGCTGATGGTAAATACCTTGTTATTGGTGGTGGTAGGTCAGTCTGTAGGTGGCTTCTGTGGAAGAAGGACCTAATGTTTTTTTTTTGCCTTCACCGGTTTCGAACCAAGGACGGGAATCGATATAATCAATAAGAATTATATTAAGTTAATTTTTTGATGAATTTTGGAATTTTTCCCGATTTTCTAACATAAAAATTACGGATTTCCAAGATGGCGTCTAAATTTCAAGATGGCGACCATAACGATAATTGCAACATTGATAGGATCCAATATGGCGGTCGTAACATAAAGTGTAAGAATGACATGGTACTCAACCAAGATGGCGGGTGTAACGAAATATGCAACATTTATATAATCCAAGATGGCGACCGTAACGATAACTGCAACAGTGGTTTTTAAGATTATTATTTAATTCGATTATTTAAATTTTTTAATGATTTTTAAAAATTTTCCCGATTTTCTAACATAAATATTATGGATTTACAAGATGGCGGACGTAACGAAAATTGCAACGGTGACGTCATCATCCAATATGACGGAAAACACATTGCCGGAATGTTCGAAAAAAACAAAATTACGTCATCCAAGATGGCGGATCCAAAATGGCCGTCGGGGTCAAGGTCAAGGTCAAGGTCACATCCTGATAGAGGCTTAACTGAGGCTTGAGTTAAGGATGCTTAAGCCTCTATCAGGACATTTCTAGCCGCTGGGATTTTTGAGGACTAAAACGGGAAATTTTCCCTCGGATTGGGAATTTTTCCCTCGAAAACGGGAATTTTTTTCTTAAAACGGGAAATTTTGAGTCATTTTGAGTCATTTTTGAGGAATTTTGAGGAATTTTGAGTCAAAAATGGCCGCCGTGACGTCAAAATCCAAGATGGCGGAAAGGACACACAGCACCACAGCCAGAAGCCAGTTTCAGGACCGGCTATTATATACTACTCAGTATATTTTATATATTAAGATCATTAAATAAACTAGCTCTCCTAGCTACGTGCCATGAAAAAAGACACTTAACGTTCACGAAAAAAAACAGCCATAGTTTTTGAAGCATGGTCATGCAATGCAGGTCGTAATTTCATACAATATTTCATTGCCAAAATAATATTTCAGCAAATTTTGGTTGATGGCCATAAGTGCGATATAACCCACATTGCCTATAAAAATTATGATCTAGTTTCAATGACCTATATATTTACGTTAGACTACTAACTTTTAATGCCTTTAGTGTGGCGATGGTTGTATTTAAAGTATAGTTCCTAAAAGATTGTTAAGTAATGTTATTTTCAATAAAATGTTCATTGTATGGAATTTGTTTTGACATGTTTCATGGTATATCAATCCGACAAGATTTAGGAGCTGTTAGCAGTTATTACGTGTCACATCTATCTGTTTAGGAAGTCCAAGATAGTGTGAGAGGTTCAATAGGAAATTTTAGAGGTACCGTTTTCAGTTGCACGAGAACTTCTAGCAAATATACTTAGGTGCGTGTCAAACTAACAGGTCAAGGATGACTGATGCTTACGACCGAAAGTCCACTTTTACAACTTCCTCGAAAAAAAAAACACGAGGATTCGATTAGTCTTCTACCAAGTATTTTAACTAGCGGGCAATTTGCTCAGAGGCCCCGGCTTGGAGCGACGTCATGCGAGAAGATAAGCGTGTGGGAAAAGACGAGTCCACTGGACTCGATGGCAGATAATTCTCCCCCCCCCCCCCCCAACCAAACGGCCAAACCAAAACGTGAAAGAGCGCCGTCGGGATTGGCCGGAGTCGACGCCCACGCACGGCCCATTCATCCCGCCGCGCCAGTGCGGCCACGAGAGCGACGCGGGCCGCGCCGGAGAACAATGGGCGCCGAATTCGCGGCGGGGTCGAGGGGTCAGCGTGCCGGTTGCGCGCATGCGCGAGGTGACCGCACTCCGGCGGCCCCGCAGCTCTAACCCCGCCGTATCCGCACTTATCCAGGGAGAAGCCTTCTTTTCACAGATAAGAGAGCCAAACGGCCGATCGTGCATCTTCGGTTTTTTTTTTGTTCATTGTAAATAAATATGGAGGTGTTGGTAAAAGGATACTAATGGTCAATTAGGTTAGGTTAGCTACATTATAAATACTTTAAAACATTGTGTACGGTTGATTTGGTTAGGATATCTACATTAAAGATACGGAAGAAAAAAAATGAACTTCGGGTTTTGGATCTCTCGTCTGTGAAAAGAAGGCCTCCCCTTCTCCAGGCCCCTGGGGGAGAAACTCCAACTGCCGAGACCCGGACCCAGTTGTCTGAAGTAGTGTCGGGCCCGCCCGCTAGATGGCAGCTTTCATTATATGTTGCTAACATAGCCGCATTGATTGTGAGAAGTAATGCTGTAAGCAATTATCAGGCAAACAAACCAGTGCAAAATTAACTCACCATATTTTGGTAGCAACATGTTTTGTGGTATGGCATACCAGAAATGGTGCTCCTCCCACTCATTTATACATAACATGACATTTTTTTTATTACAAAACAGCTTTAAGTGTTATTCGCGGTGTTGTAATCACTTTCACTAACAAATTAGTCAAGTAAATCAATTAACATAAATAACTTGAAACATTGTACTGTATTAGAACCTCTATCCCGAATTTCTTTTTCCTGGTAGTTACGGGCCCACCCAACAGATAGCGTCACATGTCACGCGAAACATGGTTTCAGTTTCTCCTGTATAAGGGTCGCACATATGTTCCAGGCCACCCGCTGCAAGAGCGTCCACACAACTGAGCCATGGGCGTAGTTCTCGGAGGGGGGGGGGCATGCCCCCCTCCTCCTGGAATCAGCAAGTCCCTCACTGAGGAGGCCCGCTTGCACTTGCAAAAGTGTGACTATAAAACGTTAATGCAATAAACTATTTTTATGTAAAGCTATGTTTTAAGTTTATTCAGTTATTACATACTTATACACCAAAATATGGTAAGTATACAACATGCAAACACCCTGTCCAGAAACGACTTCTGTCTGTTAACCCCAAGCACAATAATTTCGCCCTTCCCCGTCCTTCCACCCCTTCCCTGCGTGACTTTTTTACAGCTCGAAAATTATGCTTAGTAAATATATTTTGAGAAAATTTGGGACCAAAAACAAAAGCTGACAGAAATTCTCTTAGTTTTTTGTAATCGGAAAGCATAAATTATACCTTACCAAGATTTCACACCCTTTTCAAATCTGATCTGTGAGAGAAAAAAAAGTTGATTATTTGACGGGTGTGGTCTATCACTAACAATATACCTAATCATCTTAGTTCGACGAGCCCCACTGGACTTCAGAAATTGCCCAAATCTACTAGCAATCCCAAAATCACAACGAGGCCAAAAATACAAGTATCGGTTCATTGTTTCGTCTTTAACGTTTTTTTTTTTTGGGGGGGGGGGGGGGCTGTGGAAAATGTTAAGACGGGTGTTTTCGTGGATGTTTTAAGGTATGAGAAATTCTACACACAGTATGGTAAGTGGTATAGGGAGGTGCTGGAAAACTTTATCTTTAATATTACACCAAAAAATTAGGGTCAATCAATGGCTGTTCTAGAATGATAGCCAGGGGAGGGCCAAAATTAATATTTTTTACATAATTTTAGTTCATTTAGAATTTAAATATTTATTACATTTTATTTTATGCTGCAACCGATGACAAAATGTTTGAACATCCAAGATGGCTCGGCCGTAGGTATTCGCCCTCCCCCTTTGCCAACCGAACATGGACGGCGAGAATGCGAGGGACGTCATAACTCTCACTCCGCCCGCCGTCGTACGTCGCAGCGGGCTGTTCCCAGGCCGTTAATCCCGTTACTGGCCCGATAAAGATGTCAGTCTCCCTTCCAGTTCACCCTCGCCCCCCCTTGTCATCTTCTCGCGCGATGCTGGTGGGGCTATTAATAGACGGACTCACCCGAGGGGGATCGTCCGCCCTTTGGTGGGTGGAGGGGGGGAGGGAGGCGTAACGCGATCCTTCAAGGGCACCTGACACCCGTCTAGAGCGTGTTCCAACTAGCGTGGATGCTGTTCAAGTCCAGACAAGTCTCTCTCTCTCTATCAATGAACTGAAATGCTCAAATACTTTCACGGTAAAAACTACTAAGCCAATATTTAAAAAAAAGGGTGTTTGTACTTACTTACATGCGTTAGAAGGCAAGATATTCTTATTGATTTAAGACACTGACCAATTTTTGAAATTTACTCTGACAAAAATTAATTCAATAAGTACTCATTATTCAACATTAATGTAAACATGTGTATACAATAATATTATAGCAATGAGACTAACAAATATAATTATATTCATAAATATTTGCTTAAGGCACAGTTTGTATAAACCCGTATTTCTGTAATTTGAAAAAAAAAAAAAGTGAAGGAAATTTCCCACTGACGAGTTTCGCACCACAGTAGTTTAGATATTCACTGCGGATTATAACCATTGCGCTACGGAGTCTGCAGAACATCGTAAGAAAAAAATATATTTTAAGGTTATAATGCCAGATTTATTAGGTTTTTTTAAAACTTGAAATTACTCCTTACTGCGAATATTTTAGATTACTAAATACATTCCAGGGTACCTTCTTTATAATAAAGTTTCATTTGGCACACCAATGCGTTGGAATGTCTTCTAATATTTTTATGAAAGTGACAATATATAGTATTATGTACATATACGCAGGTCCGCCATCTTCCTGTGGAAGATTTCGTTGCATAGCGCGCGCGCATCGTAAAATAAATTCTCTCTCGTCATTTTTTCCACAACGCGCCTAGAGAAGTATAACCTCAATTAATTACATCTGGTAGGTTCAGAGGGGTGATGAGTTGATGACGTAATCAAAGCGCAACTAAAAGTCTAGGTGCCGCCATTGCATGTGTTGCAAATTGTAACGAACAAGAGTATAGGTGCGCTCAATGGCATTTTTGCCTTACAGCACACGAGAACACTTCCATACTTTCCTCTTTCTCACATTTGCACTGATTCATATACTCTCTAACTGCGAAGTTTCACATATAACGCTTATGGCGGCCACGTATCCTTGATTATAACTTTAAAATTTGTTTCGTTTATTTCTCAACAAATATTTATTTGGATAATAACACAAAAAACGTTTCTTTAGAGCAATGTTCACACACTCGGACGTAAAGAGAGTCTGGAAAGCTAAAAAAAAAACACCCCGAAGCCGGCTCAACAAAAATTATATATATATATATATATATAATATGTATGTACATACACACACATAGGCGTGACCAGTCCACACAGACGACTCTGAGAAAGGCGCGCATGAACCCCGATAAATCACGACACAGAACTACGGCGACGTCGCCGAACATGTCAGCGTCGAACGAGGAAAGTTACGTGCCCTCGCGTGGATGTCGGCATTCCTCGCAGTCGACCGCGGCTAATGCGACTGCCGAAGGGCTGCCTTTGACGAAGCGGGCCCAAAGATGTCCCCCCCCCCCCTTCCCCCCTTGGCCGGGTGCAGAGCTCCGGGTGTTAACGCGCCATTCGCAGATCACTCGAGATTTCATTAAACTGTCTGTACAAGTATCGGTTCATTGTTTCGTCTTTAACGTTGTTTTTTTTTTGGGGGGGAGGGGGCTGTGGAAAAGTTTAAGACGGGTGTTTTCGCGGACGTTTTAAGGTATGAGAAATTCTACACACAGTATGGTAAGTGGTATAGGGAGGTGCTGGAAGACTTTATCTTTATAATATTACACCCAAAAAATTAGGGTCAATCAATGGCTGTTCTAGAATGATAAGCAGGGGTGGGCCAAAATTAATATTTGTAACATAATTTTAGTTCATTTAAAATTAAAATAATTATTAAATTTTATTTGTGGTTCAAAATGTCTTGTTATCTATAGCACTGGAGTCAAATAATAATTAATTAAGTTTGGTAAACTGTGATAAGGAATTAGGGAAGAAAGTTTAAAAATTATTCACGGTTCAGGGGAAGAGATGACGCTATCCCCCTCCCTCCTTTTTTAAGGATCCGCCAGTTGAGTCAACAATTAAAGTCCCATAGATTCGCGTTACAGACGCGAAGACTGCACGCTAGTGCCTGTGCCTGGCGCGTAGGGGCGAAGAAGTGTGTGACGCGCGAGCCAGTGTCACCCTTAGCGCCCCTCGCGCTTCGAGAGGAACTCGTACGCGTGGTCAGGCGGATGAAAAAAGGCGTCCTTGATCTGGGGAGAAAGCCGAGGAGGTGGAACAACATCTCGTTGGGCGCCCGTAGGACGGAGCGAGTCGGGGGAAACCCCCGTGACACAGCCCACCCCGTCACTTTGACACCTCTCGCTCCAGCCTCATCAATCATCGACGGCCGAGAATGGGAGGGACGCGGACCTGGCGTGCACTCTTCCCCCCGCCCCTTTTTCCTGTTCCGACCCCACTGCAGCACCCTGAAGAAGACTCCATCAATCAAGGCGGCGCTGTCGACTCAAGGCAGCGCCGAAGGGTCTCTCTTTACGAGCGCGCCTCACGCCACGACGAGCAAAGCCGGCGACTGTCGCCAGTGACCCGGTTACCTCTGCTACCGCCCTGTGTGGATGTGGGCGTAGAGTGAGCTGCAGTTCCTGCGCGCAGTGCCGACATGCACGGCAATGTGTAGGCAAAAATGCGTACTTATTCAGACACGATAAAAATTAATCAATTGGCTAAGTTCAAAAACTACGCAATCTCTGGGTATTGTTGATATTTTTCGATTGTGTGAAAAATATGTGTTTAATTCCAAATATATTTTTACTAAAGTATACTGACGCACGCATCTCGCTATAGCATGTATACATCCTTCTGAGCAGGAACGTATCCCCACCACGACAGGGTAATGGAACATTCGAGAATGTTCCGGAAGAATCCGGACTTTCTTTCTAGAACGTATTATAACGTTCTCGAACGTTTCGAGAACAGTAAGTCCCTTCGATGGTCCAGAATCATCTGGAACATTCTAGAACATTCTCGAACATTCCGTAATCGGAAGTACCTTCGATGGTTCAGAACATTCTGGGATAATATAAAACATTCCCGAACATCCTGGGACATTCTAGAACATTCTAAAACCTTATGTAATAGTCTATAATATTTTGGAACATTCTCAAATATCCTTGAACATTCTTGAACATGATGTACATTCTGAAATATTCTAGAATAATCTCGAAATTTCTGGAAATTTATACATGTAGTACTGTATAAAGCACGTCTACAAAAAAAATTATTAAGATACATGGCTCGTACGGTCCTTAAAAGTCCTTACGAAGTCCTTAAATTCCAATTTCATATCGAAGGTTATCTGCCTTACTTTATCCAATGATTTTTAAAGGTCCTAGATTTTATCAATTTTTGCATTTAAGGGTAAAATAGTAGCTTGCTGCCAAAATACTTGAATTGAGAGAAGGCCCCATTTGGAGACTGACATTACTGCATCTGAAGTATCTGTAAAGACAGTTTTAAAATAAAATAAAATCTTCCTCTGGAAACATTCAGCAGTTTATCAAGTGTAAACTCTATAAAAATACAACAATCGAAAATTAACACTGTTCTTGTCAAATAAAAGAAATTAAGTATTTTTTTTTACTATAATTGATTAACATGTGACACCACACTTTTGATGGAACAGTGACGATCGCCTATCAATTGTCAAAATAATTTTGGCCTTTCTGTAAAAACTCTATGTAACCTATTAAGGCAAGACTAGTAATGTTCTACTTAAAATAATGCGGTGAATATAGATAATTTTTGTTGAAGTTCCTTGAGAATATCCCTTAAAATT
This sequence comes from Bacillus rossius redtenbacheri, assembly GCF_032445375.1. Taxonomy (NCBI): domain Eukaryota; kingdom Metazoa; phylum Arthropoda; class Insecta; order Phasmatodea; family Bacillidae; genus Bacillus; species Bacillus rossius. The sequence continues at coordinate 34,680,308 of NC_086334.1, read as the reverse complement.
TATATTTAATAAGTCCTTAAGAAATGTTCTTTCTTTTTCTGTTAAAAAGGATTACGAGCACTGCAATAGTTGGGTTCCGTTTACTGATGGCGATAGTTATTATGAATCAGATTGAAGTTTCTTTGCAATGTACTTTATAATGTCGACGGTGCTTAGTTCCCGCACCATCAAGCACACAGAGAGATTTGTAGTTTGCCTCGCCGGCAGTAGTTGCAGGCTTTCACTTAGAAGTAATTTTAGTTCCGGAAATGTCTAACGGCCACGTAACAACCACGGCGAACACATTGTGCGGTACAGGAGAAAAAAAAATTCCACCAATTTGTTCCCAATCAGTTTTCGACCGGCGGTAACTCTTCCTCGCCTTAATTGTTCGGGGGAGAACAGGTCCCCTGACTAGAGGAACGGCCCGGATTGGATCACGCTCCAATTGAAATGATAGGGGCCACCGGGAGATAATTTTTAATTTGGAAGGCCTTGTGGGAGGCACCACGCATCGTGCGTCTAAACCGCAAGCGTTACGACGTGTAATCAGTCGTTACGTGCCACGTTTCGTTGCTGCTCGCTCCGCCAGAGCCTGCCCGTAACCGACTGTGCGTAAGCGTGGGAATAAACTGCACAGGACCAAACTGCGAGTTGCAGGAAAAAAACAATCTAGAATAGATTCGGTAGATAGCGCTCCAATCAACATGCTATGAAGAAACTCGTCCATTAGTTTTTTTGGTTTACCAGATGCAGTTATTACCACTGCCTACAAAACAATCGTTATTAAAACCCGAATGATAAAAAATATTAATCAAAATATCATTACTGTATTTAAGCCTTATTAATTCAATGTCATATTAAAGTTGAATTTATGTACGTATATTCTAAATCTTCACACTAAGAATAAGACACGTATTACTTAAAAATGTGACTATATTATTCTAATGTAATAGTAGATATAGTGCGTAGTCCACCTTTGCAATCTTAAAATATTGTTCATTCTCGTGATTCGAGACAGAAGCGATTTTTTTTTCTTCGAAAAAAAAATAAAAGGTTAAATGTCATATTATTATAATAAAAAATAATATTATAAATACAGAAAAAATACCTCTCTAAATATTGTGTTTGTGGTCTAGAAAACTGTTTTTTTTTTTTAATCTGGAATAGCTGTAAAATAATAACAAAAATTTTGTCATTTCAGTAGCTATTTTCTTTGTCATATAAATATATGATTTTAATAATATTATGTTACTAATCTATAAATTTTTATGTTTCATGTTAAGTTACATATGCCAGTGGTTAAATTAAATATGTTGTAAGTAAACAAATGTTACTTATTTTAGACTATAGTATTTATCATAACTAAAGAATGAAAGTGGATTATATCACAGTATTATAATTTCCGTTTAAAGTACTCAGAACATCATCGCTTTAAGATTATAAGATCTACAATATTTTAATGTGAGTTATAAATGCACGGTAATATCTACATTTTTTTTTTACTTTTTTGTATCCATAAAAGGAAAAAAAAGCACGTTTAAATAATGTGAATTCATTAAAACTTAAATATAGTATTCAGATATTCCTGAGATCCTATTGTACTTTGGTAGTACCCTATCAACCCTCTATGAACACAATAGAGAATACGTGATTTCCGCAAGCCCGTTTACTGGTTTGTGTAATACAGAAACGCCTTAACAAGTACTTACAGAAAAAGCTCGCTAGCAGGACATAAGTTTTCACAGCGACGCAACGTTGACTGGCGATCTCTTACGAACGTATCGTAGTGCGTTGAAAGTATTCTTGGACGATCCGCGTGACGTCTACGCGTTGCGTATAGCCTAAGGTCAGGCTTCCAGGCGTCTACTAATTACTAAATTGGGGTTCCTGTCGCTATGTTCCAAACGGCGTGGCCGAACGTTTTTGATCAATGCAACCTGCCTCGTTATCACTGTAATAATATAACCGATGATTTATGTAAGTGACTACGCATAAATTACGGCGTGGTTTGATATTTTTCATGAACAACATTCAAGAAAGAGAAATCATTTATCGGGAGTTCAAAACAAAAAGTTAAAAATTATTATTTTTAACACGATAATGCAGTATTCATCACAAAAGAAACAAAGGCCAATGTAAAATTAGCCTCGAATATAAACGAGGACGTGAATCAATGAATTCGAACACAACTTGGGTATTGTGTCTGGAAAATAGCCATAAATGTACGTGACCAACGTTTCTTCTACCTTTCGCGGTATTTCAACCGCGGTGATCGGATTGGCCAAGGAGTCAATGGTAATTTACCTTGACGAGATAAGTTATTTGAAGTCACGAAGTGTGTCTCTCTCTCTAGCTGTCTCTGTCTCTCTCTCTCTCTCTCTCTTCGCCCACCTGGACTGATGCACTTCCACTGCAACGGACGCTTGCATTGTGCGCCCTGGGGACATAACCTCAATTCGACCCGCCATGCCGGAGCACGCCAACAATGGACGGGGACGCCGACCGTGCTGCTCTCTGTGGAGGGAAGCCCGAGGCTCGCAGCGCCGCCCACCATTGTGTGGCGTCTCTCGGAACTAACACCCGCATTCTGAGGGCATTCGTCACGGCCATTCTGTTGCGATGCCCATTGTTTCCGGCCGGCTGTCCGCAACGATTGCGAAGGGCGCGCTTCGATGTCGAAAGATTACGATGTCTGGGGCGGCAAGGTGCAAAAGTACACAACCACAAGTACGGAATTATTTATTTCTTGGGCGCACAGTACACGGAATAGATATCCCTTGTGGTGTTCTGTTGTGTGCCTTGTGTTTCGCTATATCGACAGACCAGCCGAAGAGGGCATGGGGTTAAAAGATTTTTTGCAAAATACATTTAGTTTATGATCCCAGACCAAAATGTTTTTTTAAGTGCTGTCTGTTGAGGTAATTCAAATGCGAATGCCAAGTTGCTTGCTTCCAAAATAAGAATAAGCTTTGGTATTTCGGCTTTACGTCAATGCATATAATGGAAAGCTATTGCAACGCAAATCTTGTTCAAATTTCAATTGGTTTGTGGTTTAAAGGTTACGAAAAGACTTCTCCCTATATCGTATTGAAAAAGTTCTTTTGATGAAGAAAATAATACCATAGAGCACCCCAGGAAAAAAAATCTCATTAGTATCTTTAGTGTCTTTTTGACGTCCGTTGCTAGCGCGGGCCGCGCCTTTACCTAATTATGCATCATAAATCACGACTTTTTCTTATCCCTTGACGTGAGACTATCTGACTCTGGTTGGGAGGTCCAGAAAATGGTCTTCAACCCTTCCCGCAATTAACACAGATTTTTATTTCGTGCTATATTCCCGTTATTATGATGGCAACGCTTTTATGTCACTACCAAATGAAGAAAAGCCGTTAGTTTACATAAACATTTTGTATAATTATGAAGTATAAATAAGTATAAATAATGTTCATAGTAGAGCGATACTTAATTTAAGGACAATCTCTAAACAATAATCACACTTACGTTTCGCGGTATATATTTTATTTCACTACCAGGCAAGACCCGTTCTGGTGAGATGTTAAACTAATCGTGGGCTGCCGATTGTGTTAGACGCCAACTCAGTCTTTTTGCCGACCATCGTGGTATTTGAACGACCAGTGGCTGAATGATTACCGCTGGTTCGAGGCAAATGCGTGTCGGATGATCAACGACGGGTCCAATCACACAAGAGAAAGAAACGCGCGGATGCTAGTAGTGTAGCCTGGTGCTTGAAATTACAAAAATGAAATTAAAATTAGAGAAAATAAATTTAAGACAGACATGCGACTGAAGGATAAAAGTTGTCCTTAGTGTCTGCATGAACAGGGAAAAAAACAGCCAGAAAGGCCTCTACGTTTTGAGAGGAGCGTGAAATTTGAGGCCTACACAGAGCAGCGTGTCGTAAATAACCTCTTAAAAGAGTAGAATCCCAATAAACTTGCTTCTAATTTTTTTGCACGTGAATTTAGATAAGTATTAATAAAACCATATTTAAATGTTTATAAAAGCCTTTTTTCACGTAACAAGTCCTTATTTGATGTTTCTTTATGAACTTAAAGAAAAAAAAATGTTGCATTCCGAGCATTTACTAAAGCATGAAATCATGTGGTAGACCTATACAGTTTTGGAATTTCTGTTAATATGAAATCGTTTTTTTAATCACGCGGTTCTTAAAGACAACGTGTCGCTGATTTACGACCTTGAAAAAAAAATGCCTACTCCAGTTTTCGGAGAGCTTCATGGAGTGCCGATGTTTGTGGGTCACAGTTCTTTGGCTTTTAATTAACCAAACGCACGAAGCAAGTTGACATTGTTATTTTTTTTTAAGACAGTCGTCGGGGCATCGCGTGCGGCGACACGAGCACAACGAGTTCTTGATGGACGATGGGGAGGGTCTCAGCCCGTCGGACCAGCGCGGCGTGTCCTGTCCGACAGCGTGCAGGGGCGTCGGAACTCACTCGTGTGAAGCAGGCCCTCGGGATCTCAGCGCCGTCGTGATTTCAGCCGACGATCATACAGTGGAACTTCAGCGCGCCGAAAGTAGAAGAAGAAGAAGAAGAAGAAGGAGAAACAACACTTCTGAAGCGATCCGACAGGAGCGAGCCGCGAGAAGTCGGCGATCGTCGACCTCGCGCGCGCGCGCTCCAAGGAGGCCAAAGCGCGCCGACGCGTCGTCGTCAATAAGAATCGATGTCCCACGGCGAACAGGGGTCAAGTGATCCGAGGCGCGAAAGCCATAAATCTGAATTCGCGCGCGGACGTCGTCTCGCCAACCGCCGGGGGAGGGGGAGGGGGAGGGGGAGGGGGAGGGGGAGAGGGTGGGGGGAGACGAGAGGTCGACGGCCGAGGTCATCGTCTGGACGGGGCAGGCACGAAGGTCCAGGCCAAGGATCCGTCCCTTGTCGCATTCCCGTAGGCATCGCCTATCTGCGTAGCCTGGACCGAGCTGTGCAAGAAGGAACCAACTCCCAGGGAATCAAACCTGCATATGAGTCTCTCTTTCGCCAAACGTGCGAATCATACCGTGGTAGGGATACATTCAGCGCTCATAAATGAACCATTCTTATTTTCGTCACATTCTGTGATACAGCACCGATCGACCTTATAGAGTTCGAGTATTTACCGCCAGCCCGAGTAACTAAGCGATCATTGTGAGGAGTATTTCCTAACTAACGTTTTGTACACGTCCACTATTCCAGACTTAAGATCGACGAATTATTATCTGTTGTTGAAGGATCTCTTCAGCTAACTGTGAAAACATGGGTCACAGGTCGAAGTACATAGGTTCAATTTGATTGTGTGTTTAAAAGCGCTTTTGAAAACCACACCAGGTTTAACTATGTCCGAGTGAAAGTTGACTTGCCGCATCCGGAAACGTAACTCCATCGAGGTAACTTGAATCTTTAATCGTAATCTCCAGGCTGGGTCGAATAGACCACGAGCACAAAAGTACGGAAGTATATGTTTTTTATATATTGTGAGTTTAGTCCCAACACACGGAATGACTCGAACCAATTAGCACTTAGTCGGTAATAGAGTGGCTCGGGGCACATAATTTTGGATGTCCCTTCACCTTAAGTCTCTGGGCATAATGGCGAGAATTATACACAGAAAAATAAAATTCTGCACTTTTACAAAAGAAAGCCAAGAAATAGTTCGCAATACTAAAATAATATTTTATAATTGTAAAACCCATGTCTACTGTTATTTTGCATATATGAAATACGTTTATCGAGATATTAGAGAGTATCTAATACGAAAAATAGCGCATATATTCTTTTTTATGTTTAATTGAAGCATAATATTTTAACCATGGAAAAAATATTCAAATATTCAATAATTGGATTTTATGTTGTTTTATTATGCTTATTAATACGGCAGTTAATACTGGAAAGCTATTCAGTGGAACTGTTTACAAATAACTTTCACTATTGGAGGTACTGGGACAAAACAAAGCATAAATGCCCAGGTAAAAATACGAACCCACTATTTTGTAGTGATTCAGTTGTGTTCATGTAAATGTACAAATTTACAAAGGTTCAATGAATATTTATGTTCCATTTACAAAAAAAATTTCAGTGTAACGAACAGAATGGTAGCATGTTCTATATGGATGTGGACAGTGTTATTTAAAGAAAACCTCAGCTGCATTTAGTGGTAAAAGGCTAAGAAATAAACAATTGTTGGTTGTTACTGTCTTGCACAGCTGGGTCCAATTGAAACCGACCTCCGTAATGCAGTCAGCCGGCTGGGGCGGCTATATCAGTGCGTGGGGCCATGGTTTCGAATCCTGGGTAATGAATGGACACGTGCTGCGTTTAGAATGTAAGCTTTGATTTACTTTAGTCTAAAGTATCTTCCCTTTCGAAACCCATAAGACGTCTACTGGTATAACTATATTCCAAAAGTAAAAAATAATTATAAAAAATTATTTTATTTCTTTTTACGTTCGATATCATTAAAATCTGTTTATGAATATATAGTTTATACCTACCTTTTATTCATGTATAGTATAACTGTTATATAACTCTACAAATTGTTTCAATATATTAATTATTATAAATTTAAAAAATATATTTTATTTTTAAATGTTTACGCAAATAACAAAACGTAATATCTCAGGTTTTAAATTTCGCTTTAAAATATTAATATTTAACTGTATCAATTTAGAATTTTTATTTAAATGAAAAAAATAATACATTGTTTGGTCAAACAAAACTGTTTTTTTAATGACAGACAGAGAGGTTTTCTGTCACATTTTAATGGTAGGGCCTATGTAAAGAAAAATTATAAGAGAAATGTTTTGAGGGATTAATGAAGTTATAGTAAACATGCGAATGTGTGTATATGTATGTATATATATACACACACACATACTCTGTGTTTTGGCATAAAAGCACCCAGTCCATGGTCTATAGGTTTGTTAATCCGAGGAATGGCCAAGCACTAGAGTGAGCGTTAATTACGCAGGAACTGATTTGCTCGCATTTGGGCAAATGTCTTTACGAAGAACGTCCTGCGGATCGGTGTCCGTGATCCGATTGGCTGACGAATGGCCAAGGCCAATGACCCAGCGACGACATCTATAAATACGCTTCCGTGGGGGGGGGGGGAGGAGGAGGCAGCACGCATTCTAAAAGGCTCGCAAGGCCACCACGCCGACCTCTAGTGTCGCGGAACTTGAACTTGAACTGGCTGGGTTCAGTCAAGGCACTCGTTCGCCACTAGCGAATCTTCCCAATCTTATTCTTCTTCGGGATTACAACAACTCGCGTTACAAAACAAAACAAAAAACTAAATATTACGTACCAATACACTGTAATTATTTTTTTTGTAAATGAAACAGAAATTTTCATGCAAAATTTACGGGAATGTGTAGATTTGTACATTTATATGAAAAAAAACAACTGCATCACTATAAAACAGTATTCGCAGTAATACTGGGATCGGATTCTTACCCGCGCATTTAAGATTTGAGTTGTCGCGCAGACAAAGTTATTTGTAAACCGTTCCCTGATTACCTTTGCAGTATTAATTATACAACAAAATAAAGTCAACTGTTTAATATTCGAGTATATTTTCCATGGTTAAAAATAATAATGTTTGAATGGAAAATCAATTAAAATATTAAATAAAGCGCAAATTTTCATAAGAAATACCCAGTGTTATATAGAAAAACGTATTTCATATAAGTACGCATGAACTTGTTGAAATACCCGGCGTTGTCCGGGCTTAATACATCATAATATAAAAAAACATCACTACCGAGTTTCAAGTCTGTATGACATGCACGGTAAATTGAAAAATTTAAGAGCGGTAAATTTTTATTTTAAAGTCCCATTGATTGCACAATCTCGGTGCAACAAGGCTACGCATCAGCAGAACCGGGACGCCAATATTTATCTTCATTTTATGGAAGGCAGGTAACCCATAGGCAAGATATCACGGACGCACCAAACTATAGCACGTTACAAATTCAAGGCAACGTCATCTACCAATGAAGTTATAAACTAAACTGTTATTAGCGCCTTTAGTTCGCTAACAGTCACGAGCTTTGCTAAGCGGATGGGATTCGCCAAGGAGGAGGAGAGGAAGTTGCCGGACCTTACTATATGACCGTGTGGCGGACATAGAGAAATGACACAAACTCACTGTTTGTGTGTCTATGGCCGACCTCTTATGATTTTGTGTCATCAAACTTAATTTGCCCATTTTTCGCTTTCTGCGGGATGGAATTTCATAATTATACGTAGTCTATGTCACTCTTCGGCCCATACACTATATAAATGCAAAAAATCATGTCGGTCCGTTGCTCCGTTGCTGCGTGAAAGAAGGACAAACAGACAAATACACTATCACATTAAAAATATTAGTGTTGTACCAAAGTTACGATGTATTTCTCGACACGTTGTTTCCAATTGAATCTTTTGTGAATGTACGGGAAATGTTTTGAGTGTGCCGCGGCTGCCACCAGCTAGCCGGACGGCTGTGTCGTGCGTGGCGGTGTCTGGGCAGCGAGCGTCTTCCTCTGGCTGCTAACCCTCGTGTGTAGCCTTATCTGCGCGCCGGCCGTACAACGCCTCGGCACGTCTGGAGAGCGTCAGTGGCTGCGAGCGCAGGAGGAATTAAATCACTAGGGCGTATATACACGCCGGCATGCTTGCTCCTACCCTCCACCCCCCCCCCCCCCCAGTCGCGCCGGTCACACCGTTAAACTTTACCATGGTAACCGGGTATTTACTGTTCTTTTTCTCTGCCTATTAAAATGACTAAACTCCCTCTACTGAATCATCTGTGTTGTCCAAGCACTTAACACATTTAACCACAACTGAATACTGGCTTTGTTCTCCGTGTGAAGTAGCTTGGCTTCTGGGTAGTAGCCGTGTCCTTGGCGAATAATTCACCGACGTTTCGAGTCGACATTGCAGTAGCCATCATCAGGGAGCAGTTACCTTCAGTAGGCAGTGTCGGTAACAGCTCCCTGATGATGGCGACTGCCATGTTGACCGAAACGTCGGTGCATTATTCGCCAAGGACACGACTACAACCCAGAAGCCAAGCTACTTCAGACAATGGCCGTGAAAGCCTGCTAAAATTATTTGTTCTCCGTGTGTTTTGTGTATTCGTCTAGGTTATCCGTTCCTGATTTTTGACGTGTAAACATCTTAGATCTCGGTACACGGCATTTAGTACGAGTAATTCCGTGAATGGAAATGTGTAACCACGGTGCCGATGTCCCGTGGAGATGACGGACCCACGTGATTCTAGCGTTGGGCGCAGAAAGTACGTGCGTGATTCGCGTCCAGAAAATTTGGTACTTAAAAAGCAATTATTAAATTTATCAGTATACTTATCACGCTCGGCATAATTTTAAAGAATTGAGTGCTGAATTCCGTGTCTGCGTTTCGTTGTATTAGTTAATTTACAACACGGACAACACGAAAACACCTGAATTTGCTCGTTACCAAGGTTATATGCTTACAAATAACTGGCGAGTACTGGAGGACTCGCTCAAAAAAAAAAGTCTCTGTTAACCTGCGTAAACCATGACATATGTCCACGATTCTATGTTGAATCAATCTTGTTTCGATTCAAGAATCATTCCAAGAACGTAGTTATACGGCCATGACGTCACCGGAAAGTGCCCCTAGTGCAGGCATTGAGCGAGTTAGCGCAGCTGCAAAATGGTGCACACCTATTTAGGAGCACCCGGAGATCAAATTCCATTCTGATGTAGGTTGTATTTATTTTTTTTAATGATTTCCACAAAATCACTTCCATAATGGGCAGTTTCAATGTTCCGTGACATGATTAATTTTCTTCTCCAAATAACAAATAAAATAAAGTAGAATTTAAAAATATATATTTTAAGGTTTAACGTCTATACCGGTGGCTACTGCTTGGTAAGGGATACAATTTATTTAACTATATATATATATTTAATTTTATTATAGCCTTTTAAAATCATAAAAATTCTGATGATTTTAAAAGCCTAGGTAAAATTAAATATTTTTTTTCTATTAAACCACATCACATAGTGGGTAGGTAAAAATAACTTTAAACATAAAAAGTAACGGTTTTTTATTCAATTTCATTCTCCTCCTCCATACAACAGAAAAAAAGTTCAAAATTCAACTTTACTAGATAATTATCACGAAGTATCTGATGTATATAGTATACTTTTTTTTTTTAACTCGTGAAAGTTGAGCCACTCAGAAAGTTAGACCGCGCAGAACGTAAATATGAAGTAAAGATCTGTGAGCAGACATCTAGAAGGTGTCGCAGGGCCTTAATGTCCCGGCGGGGAGCTTCCCGGAACGCTAGCTGGGCCCGAGCGCGCAGCTGCAGGTGCAGCTGCAGGGCCGGCTCGCGTTCAGCGGCTCCCGACACGCAAAACACGTCCCGCCGCTGTTATCGTCGGGCGAGAAGCCATCGCGACGGAGAAAGGCGGCACAGTTGGACATTGCATCGTTATTTGTTTCCGTAAATGGAACACTAATATTCACGTAAAATTACAGATGTTTATAAATGTGTAAGTTAACGTGAAAACAACTGGATAACTGTATCGCTACAAAATAGTGTTCGCAGAAAACACAGTGTTCAGATTCTTACACGGGCATTTATGATTTGTGTTGTTCCAGTACCTCCAATAGTTATGATAAGCATAATCATACAAAAGAAAGTTCAATTATTGGATAGTCTATTATCTTTTTCATGGTTTGAAAAAAAAATAGGCTTGAATGAAAATTCAAATAAAATATAAAATTATACGCCAAATTTTGTAAGACGTACTCAGTGCTATCTCTAAAAACGTATTTTATACATGCAAAAATTACCCTAACCATGGGTTTGTTCAAAGTTGGAATACATTTTTTTGCAGTATTACAAACTATTTCTTGACAACTGGTTTCCAAAGGAATCTTTAGTAAAGTTACAACAAAAAAAAATTCTGCGCGGTTTGAGAATTGCATTTCAGCCAGTCTGGTTTAACCGAAGTCACATATTCTGGCAGTGCTTCTTAGTACATAGGCCATGGTCGAGTACTTCCTCAATTATTTCGCTATCAAAGAACATTTCAGTTTTTTCCTCATTTCATTTGGTCCTAAAATTTATAAATCGTTTGTCCTGGTGTATTTTTACTTAAAGTCTTTTGTCATAAAAAAAAGGTTATGGCTAATATTTATCATAATTTTTTCAAAGCTAAAAAATTATTTGGCAAGGTAAACATTTAAAAAAATATTTCGAAGCGGTCACAAATTTATTTTTTCCCCCGGTGCAATGGTGTTGGGATAGCCAGGGACAGAAGTTTGTGAACACTGTAAAGAGGACAGGACGCACCGCGACGGAGTCGACCGAGGGCTCCGGCATGCGCGGGGTGCGTTCCGACGGGGAGAGAGAGATACGGAGGGCGCGACTCTCCGACGGAATTACTGCCCGCAGCTGAGCAAACACCAGCGGCGCGGGGCGGTGGCGCCAGAAGCCTGCCCAGCGACCACGGGCACGCACGCACGCTGTGGGGGAAGCCTACAACTCACGTAGTTTCGGTTCCCTGCAAGAATTTCCCAAGATTTCCGAAGTTTTGCGTTTTGGTACTAACGCCACTTCAGCCGCTAAATCAGAAGTTTACAATGAAAACAAGCATGTTGTGACTGACCTGACCTAATCTAACCCTTCGACTTTTTTTTTAATTTCAATTTTTGAGAGAAATCCGAAGTTGCACGAACGTGGTAGGGAACCGAAACTACGTGAGTTGTAGGCTTCCCCACGCTGTGTGCAGGGCTCCAGGAGAAGCCACGTGATTTGAAAACTACTCGACATAATCCGAGCGGGGTCTCTTTACGAGAGCATTTATGAATACGCTGGAGCACTGTTTCCGTATTTACCTTTCAACTGAATTTTTATAACAGTGAAAATTACACAAATAAAGCGTCATTTCAGAATAAATTTTATATGTGAAACACTGGTACAGATTCTTGAAAGCACTCAAATAACTTGCGTCTTACCTTTATCTTCGTTTATTATGGTTACCACTTAAATATCATGGGTTCCCTATGCACACCAAGAAGACTCCGCACCATTTCAAAGCCTTGCTCTTAGAGACGATACCGCTCTAGAAGTACCAGTGAGCGTCGCATTTATCATCCCGCTTCAGTATCACTAACACACCCCTGACTATACGTTGACGTACCAAGTCATCGGGGACAATGCGTAGGGACTGGAAACATTCGTCAGTTCCATAACCTCTAGGAATGTCTCCGCAATCTTCTACGCAGCGTCCACATCATATGTCCATATCTTCAAGACCAGTGTCGAGAACCACTGGGTGCCAGCAAGTGTGTACAGGATGTCATCAATTCGTGGAATGGGTTAGCTGTCATATTTTGGTGATGCCATTCAACTTACAGAAGTCCACACAGAACCTCAGTTTACCAGCCTTCTTTGCTACCAGAACGACTGGGGATGCCCACGAACTCTTTTATGGCTCTATTACCCCACACTTTGTCACATGTTAAATCATCGTCTCAGTCTCTTCTTGCTTTGCCAAAGGCAACCGTCATGGGACCTGACGCATTGGTTCTTCATTGCCTGTGTAAATGCAATGGTAGGCTAGGTCAGTATCCGCCAAGACGAAACGTCCCTTTTATTTTTCGTAGATAAGCAGTTACTTATTCTGCTTTTTCAAATGTAACGTTCTATTGATAGCGCACTTAAATAACTGTTCTAGTTCAGATCTCAGTGGTGTTAAATTGTTCTCGTGAGGTGGAGTAGTTTCATACTGGGTTACCCAAACGTTTGGTACACAGTTAGCTATTAGTTCACCCTTCTTCAAAAACCTTTAATTTTTGATTCGAGGTTGGCCACCCTTACTGGAACATTTCATCAACCTTAGTAATGCTTAGGGCGATCAGGAATCTCTCCAGACCTATTGTCATATCTGGCTCGATGATTTAGATCGTATTGTCCGTATGGGGTCTCCCTGTATTCGAGCTGCTATTTTCTGCTCATGACTGGCCGGAATTGAAACAGTTTCATCGACTACTACATGTATTATGGGTACTTTTAACTACGAAAAAATACAAAAGCAAATACACAATCTATTTGTATATTTCATTACTTAAAAACATTTAATTCGAAAAAAAAATTGGAGGCTTCGGCACTTTCCCATTCGCCGCCTACGTGAAGAGGAAGGACGCCATTGTTCTAGGAGCTTCAGGTGTCAATTCGACACTGATGACGAAACACTTCAAAGAGGGCAAGAACGTTCCATAATGGGGGCTAAGAGGTATGAAAACGGCGACGCCAGCCTCCGAGGCAGTGCAGTGAAGAGAGTGAGTGATCCTTAGGCGAGCGAAAGTGGACGCCGAGAGACGGGCTTTGTGTGCGGAGAATGATGCATCGGAACTGTGTTGTGTGCGACGGACGAGTGAGAAGTGCAAGGCAGTGTGTTGGAACAGACGTGCGCGGTAAGAAACGGTCAGTAGAGAGAGCCACTGTCTGGTCGAGCTACAGTGGGGAGAGTTAACTGTGGAGTAATTGAAAGAGTGATTAATTTGTGGACAGACATTTTCAGTGTTGTAACTTAACTAATTAAAAGTGTAAAAAGTAGTAACAAATATAAATATATTTAATTAAATCAGCTATCCTTCCCGAACATATTTTCCCACGTGTAACTTTTGAAGACATATTAATTAAAGGTTATATGAATTATAAATGAATAATTTAAATAATATAAAAATATTAAATTATAAAATCGTAAAAAAAATAGATTTGAGCTTCCCGATTCGAAAGTATATCAATTCAAAGTTATGTTTTATTGTTGTATTAGGTGGTTCAGAACTTTAATTTTTTTGTGTGATTTTATCTCATGATATACAAATGTAAATAAATGTTTAAAATGTGAATATGCAATAATATTAGAAACGGGAATAAAGCAGAGTCACTGACCTGGGCTCCTTGTAGCGGCACTCGCGGCTCTGCACGGTGACCCCGCCGCCACACGGCCGGGAACACCGGCTCCAGCGGCCCCAGTGCGACCACGAGCCCACGGCGGCCGCCAGCTTGCCGCCCGCCAGCAGCCTCTGCCGGTACATCTGGTACACCTGCGGACACGCCGGTGGTGCCAGGGGTCAGCCACTCACAACACGGCCTGCATCAGCCCCAGTGAGACCACGAGCCCACGGCGGCCGCCAGCTTGCCGCCCGCCAGCAGCCTCTGCCGGTACATCTGGTACACCTGCGGACAAGCCGGTGGTACCAGGGGTCAGCCACTCACAACACGGCCTGCATCAGCCCCAGTGCGACCACGAGCCCACGGCGGCCGCCAGCTTGCCGCCCGCCAGCAGCCTCTGCCGGTACATCTGGTACACCTGCGGACACGCCGGTGGTGCCAGGGGTCAGCCACTCACAACACGGCCTGCATCAGCCCCAGTGAGACCACGAGCCCACGGCGGCCGCCAGCTTGCCGCCCGCCAGCAGCCTCTGCCGGTACATCTGGTACACCTGCGGACACGCCGGCGGTACCAGGGGTCAGCCACTCACAACACGGCCTGCATCAGCCCCAGTGCGACCACGAGCCCACGGCGGCCGCCAGCTTGCCGCCCGCCAGCAGCCTCTGCCGGTACATCTGGTACACCTGCGGACACGCCGGCGGTACCAGGGGTCAACCACTCACAACACGGCCTGCATCAGCCCCAGTGAGACCACGAGCCCACGGCGGCCGCCAGCTTGCCGCCCGCCAGCAGCCTCTGCCGGTACATCTGGTACACCTGCGGACACGCCGGTGGTGCCAGGGGTCAGCCACTCACAACACGGCCTGCATCAGCCCCAGTGCGACCACGAGCCCACGGCGGCCGCCAGCTTGCCGCCCGCCAGCAGCCTCTGCCGGTACATCTGGTACACCTGCGGACACGCCGGTGGTGCCAGGGGTCAGCCACTCACAACACGGCCTGCATCAGCCCCAGTGCGACCACGAGCCCACGGCGGCCGCCAGCTTGCCGCCCGCCAGCAGCCTCTGCCGGTACATCTGGTACACCTGCGGACACGCCGGCGGTACCAGGGGTCAGCCACTCACAACACGGCCTGCATCAGCCCCAGTGAGACCACGAGCCCACGGCGGCCGCCAGCTTGCCGCCCGCCAGCAGCCTCTGCCGGTACATCTGGTACACCTGCGGACACGCCGGTGGTGCCAGGGGTCAGCCACTCACAACACGGCCTGCATCAGCCCCAGTGAGACCACGAGCCCACGGCGGCCGCCAGCTTGCCGCCCGCCAGCAGCCTCTGCCGGTACATCTGGTACACCTGCGGACACGCCGGCGGTACCAGGGGTCAGCCACTCACAACACGGCCTGCATCAGCCCCAGTGAGACCACGAGCCCACGGCGGCCGCCAGCTTGCCGCCCGCCAGCAGCCTCTGCCGGTACATCTGGTACACCTGCGGACACGCCGGTGGTGCCAGGGGTCAGCCACTCACAACACGGCCTGCATCAGCCCCAGTGAGACCACGAGCCCACGGCGGCCGCCAGCTTGCCGCCCGCCAGCAGCCTCTGCCGGTACATCTGGTACACCTGCGGACACGCCGGTGGTGCCAGGGGTCAGCCACTCACAACACGGCCTGCATCAGCCCCAGTGAGACCACGAGCCCACGGCGGCCGCCAGCTTGCCGCCCGCCAGCAGCCTCTGCCGGTACATCTGGTACACCTGCGGACACGCCGGTGGTGCCAGGGGTCAGCCACTCACAACACGGCCTGCATCAGCCCCAGTGAGACCACGAGCCCACGGCGGCCGCCAGCTTGCCGCCCGCCAGCAGCCTCTGCCGGTACATCTGGTACACCTGCGGACAAGCCGGTGGTACCAGGGGTCAGCCACTCACAACACGGCCTGCATCAGCCCCAGTGAGACCACGAGCCCACGGCGGCCGCCAGCTTGCCGCCCGCCAGCAGCCTCTGCCGGTACATCTGGTACACCTGCGGACAAGCCGGTGGTACCAGGGGTCAGCCACTCACAACACGGCCTGCATCAGCCCCAGTGAGACCACGAGCCCACGGCGGCCGCCAGCTTGCCGCCCGCCAGCAGCCTCTGCCGGTACATCTGGTACACCTGCGGACACGCCGGTGGTGCCAGGGGTCAGCCACTCACAACACGGCCTGCATCAGCCCCAGTGAGACCACGAGCCCACGGCGGCCGCCAGCTTGCCGCCCGCCAGCAGCCTCTGCCGGTACATCTGGTACACCTGCGGACAAGCCGGTGGTACCAGGGGTCAGCCACTCACAACACGGCCTGCATCAGCCCCAGTGAGACCACGAGCCCACGGCGGCCGCCAGCTTGCCGCCCGCCAGCAGCCTCTGCCGGTACATCTGGTACACCTGCGGACACGCCGGCGGTACCAGGGGTCAGCCACTCACAACACGGCCTGCATCAGCCCCAGTGAGACCACGAGCCCACGGCGGCCGCCAGCTTGCCGCCCGCCAGCAGCCTCTGCCGGTACATCTGGTACACCTGCGGACACGCCGGTGGTGCCAGGGGTCAGCCACTCACAACACGGCCTGCATCAGCCCCAGTGAGACCACGAGCCCACGGCGGCCGCCAGCTTGCCGCCCGCCAGCAGCCTCTGCCGGTACATCTGGTACACCTGCGGACAAGCCGGTGGTACCAGGGGTCAGCCACTCACAACACGGCCTGCATCAGCCCCAGTGCGACCACGAGCCCACGGCGGCCGCCAGCTTGCCGCCCGCCAGCAGCCTCTGCCGGTACATCTGGTACACCTGCGGACACGCCGGTGGTGCCAGGGGTCAGCCACTCACAACACGGCCTGCATCAGCCCCAGTGAGACCACGAGCCCACGGCGGCCGCCAGCTTGCCGCCCGCCAGCAGCCTCTGCCGGTACATCTGGTACACCTGCGGACACGCCGGCGGTACCAGGGGTCAGCCACTCACAACACGGCCTCGAACCAGTATAAAATAAACTAAGAAGTACAGTCAGTGACTTTGGCCACGAAAGCTAACCTTCTAAGTCGGCTGCACTGAAATTAAACCAGTTGAAAATTGTAATTTTTTCGGTAATTGTTCACTCACGTTACTTTAAGTCATCCGAAATGACTGGTTTTTTAGTTTCAAAAACGGTAGCCATCATTTTTCGACTCTTAAACGTTTTGCGGAGATGTTTACTGAGCGCGCGTACTTAGGCTACACGCATTGCGTATTCGGAGTCCATTATGCCTATGGCCGAAGCGTCCGTTTCATTCGCAGGGGGCGAAATTCTATGCACAGTGGTTAAAGAAACTGGTTCAGCGTTACGAAAAGTGCTTGCAACTGAGTGGTGGCTATGTGAAAATGTGAAGAAGATACGTAGTAAACTTAAACTGTCAATAAAAACCTTTTTCTCGCGAGTTTATTTTTTTGTGATGACCAAACGGACATCCCGCGTATGGATGTGTGTATAAGTGTGTGTGTGTAGGTGTGTTTGTGTACTTGTGTGTGTGTAGGTGTGTTTGTGTACGTGTGTGTGTGTGTGTGTGCGAGCGTTTTTGTTAACGCTGAAATGAAATACTTAAACGAGCTAAACAGTAACGTACATGGTTATTTTCTGGGAGCGACCCGCAATAACAGTGACTGCGCGCCTGTAAAGCGGGCAGCCTAAGGAGTCGGGGACAGGGGTCGTCTCACTGCAGGGTCAGCGACCTTCTCCCGCGCCGCGGGATGCTATTTCCGAGACGTCGACGAATTCCTCCCCCCCCCCCCCTCCACTCCTTTTTCAACGATACACCACTCTCCTTCCTTCCCATCTCGCCGTACTCAATCTCCGGACTCCATGGGGACCACGTGCGGAGATGGAATAAAATAAAAAATAAATAAAATAAAAATTAGAACACGGACATTAAAAAAAATAATAAGTGGCCGGTCGTGAGTCTAGCGACGGGTTTCGCCTCCTTCGGGGCTGTCAGGTCTCTCGCCTACCTCAAACGTCGTCTGCTCCAGAAGCGGGAGTGGGCGAATGAAGCCTTACGCTGGAATCAATATGGCGCGCATGGACAGGTTGCGAAGATTAATTGATTCACTAGCCAATCGCGATGTTACCGAAATTCATGTCAGCAACATTTTTTTTTTCGAATGTTGGTTAAACTCGTGTATTGGTATTACAATTATTTCTATATTTTCATAACTTTGGTTTATTAAACATACAAGTCTTCTGATTAAACAAATTGATCTGAAATACGTCGATTTAAAAAGAAAAACATTGTTAATTATAGCTGTTGTACGTGTGGTGCTTATGAATAGGCGATGATCATATTATATGAAATCGTTTATGTTTTTGTTTGTTGATCGGATAAAATCGCATTTTCGCAATAACGCAATATATTGCATTTGCATTGCGTCCTGCGCTTTTTATCTAACGCGTTTTTGTGATTCAATGCAGTAGCGAAAATTTTTATAGCGAAGGAGATTGGGAATGATCATATTCGTGCGGATTAATAAATTTGTTGTCGTTATTGTTACATTGGTTATACTGTTCCTCAGTGCCTCAAAACTTTGATCGGATCAACAACAGTACAAAACAACATTTTTTTGTAAAAAAAAAAATGTTATATTTTTTATTTCGGAATTTCAGATGAAATCTCAAGGGTTTATTTGGCATTATACGTAAATTATCTTGCCTCTGAACTTATTGAATTATATAGCATTTGGTTTGTTCACTATCCAATTTTGTGCTGTGCTAGTTCGAGCTTTCACAGGGATGCTTATCATCTATATAGTCTAAATATATAAACCTGAACGCATGTTATTTGTTTGCATAGCCGTAAATTATAATATTATGCAGCGACAATGTCACTCACCCTTCTGCAAAGGCAGTTCGGATTCAGTTTCCGTCGGTTACAAACCCGGAGTAGTTCTGCTAGAGGGTAAACGTGGCGGACGTTACCTTGTTCTCCTAGGGTTTTATCGAGGTACTTCCGTTACCTCACCAATGCGTTCCCCCGCCGCTCCACTAACATCCACTTACTTTCCCTCCTTCTACCAACCCGTCTTTGATAACCACGGCATTCACGAGACATTTAAAATGAATTCCCTCGTTCGTTTTACTTTTTTTTGTAGCTATTGAAGGTAAGTAAATTTTTACAAATTATATTTTTTTCGTTCACTTACAAACGTTGGTAAAATATCTTAATTTTATGATGATAATTCAGGCTTCAATGCTTTTGTCAACTACCCATACTTTGACCTGAAATTGATTAGCTTTGCTAATTAATATACATGACCCAAAAATTATATTAACCTAGGAATCAACACTGATCCTGGCAGTCAAATAACCATTTTAAAAATAGAATAAACTAATATAATAACATTAAAAAAACGAGGTACTTACGTAAACCGTAACCATAGATTTAGGACGTGATATTCTCGTCAGTAAAATAGCAACGAAAAAGACACACAACGATAACTGAACACAGAGGATAGCACGCAAATCAACAACAGCGTGAGGTGACGGCGAAGACAACACAGAGCTTTGACGGCGCTTCAGGGTTGATTGGTATATGTCCTCTTCGTCAGGCGAGGCACTGATTGCAAAGACTACGTTGTTCTTTATCCGTTTTTCGTCGCTTGTCCTGAAATATCTCGCCTGAGTGGGCCCTCGGAAGACACAAAAAGCTCTTTAAAGCTTTTAAAGTTGATTTTGAGGTATTTTTCTTTCTTTAATCGTTAAGTCAGCGGCGTGGCGCAGTGTTCAAGCGCATCGTCTGGCAATCAGTGGGCTAGGGTTCGACGCTAATTAGTATTGTTTATTTATTCGTTTTTTCAGCAATATAAAAATATAAATTACGTAATTTAAATGTAAGTATATATATTTAAAATTAATATATTCAGTTTAGTAGTCCTATATGTCAACTGTAATTAATAAAATTAATACATTTAAACAGAAATTGTTTTAAATGATACATTTTTGAATTGTTTTTGCTGTAGAACGTGGTAGGTGATTTTATCTTTTGTCCTTCAATAGCATCGATAAGCAACTTTTTGCTGTCATTATACCCCCATTTAATCCTTTTATCTTTACATATCCTATTTCGTGCGTTCAGAGCACACGACTCCGGCAGCTGTTTAAAATCCCCTAAGGTCGGTCATTACTATACTTATCCTACGGTTTGTAACAGTCTCTACATTTGTGAATAGCGTCCGGTTACGTGTCTGCTGTAATTTTTCACTAAAACAAATGTAATTTTAATGTAAAATGGAAAACAAATGTTTTTTTTCTGATAATAAATAAAAAGCAGCGTAGATAATTACTTGCCAGAATTTTCTAAATGTTTATTTCATTCAAAACCTAACCCAATTATGTAATTTAAATGTTTAAATATATCAAAATTCTGTAATTTATAGTATACAATATTGCGAGAAATTAAGATTTAAAAAAACCGTACCAGAGGGTATTGCACCAGAGTCGGAGGATTATCATACAATGCGCTTGACCTCGGAGCCATGAGGCTAATTTGACTACTTTTGGAAGAAAAAAAATATCCCTTAAGTCTACTTTAAAATCTTTAAAGAGCTTTTTTCTAGCTTCTTAGGACCTACTCAGGCGACATATTTCAGGACGTTGCAAGGGGCACCTGCCTGCCAAATCATCGGTGAGCCCCGACTCCAAACCTCCCCTTTCTAGTGTTATAATGTATGTTTTTGAATGTTTCAGGTTAATATTTTAGTTGTGCCACAGAAGTATAACTTCCAAGTTGTGTACCTAAGTACTGTACATACTCCCTTTCCTTTTTTTGCATACGAAATAGTTCAACTACAACAAATGCTTTCAATCTTTATTCTGCTACGTGACCACGTTTGGAGCTACACCTTTGCGGATTGGATCCCAAGGGGGAACAGCTGGACGAATGGCCCAATGCGGCAGCGGCTGAGACAGCAACTCGGGAGGCGGGCGGGGGCGGACACGGACAGACGGACAGACGGACAGACGGACAGCGATCCCCGTCCAGCGTCCAGCCACCGGCCGCCGGCCGCCGCAGAGCGGGCGACGTCACGAGACGGCCGGCCGCACAATCGCGGCGACTGTTCTGCCCGCTGACGTCATCGCTCCGAAAATAACTCGCCGCCGGTGACGACACGCTCTCGGGATATTCGCAACAAACACGCCCTCGACTCCTTCTCTCTCATCCCCCCCCCCTCCCACTCAACAGCCAATTTCACCCCCCCCCCCCCTCCCCGCCCCGCTTCCATCTCAGCCAGAAACCAATCGTGGCCGACCAAACACTTCTTGGCCAGGAGCTGTGATGGGTGACGTCACAGCCGTCCGTCGTCAGGAGACCGGCGAAACTGTGCCGAAACAATGTTATTCAACATTTACCCTGATTTTGAAATTTATAATTCCTAACCAAACATTAAAATTATTTTACAGTATTTTAAATGTAGCTAACCTAACCTAATCCACCGTCCACTATTTTAAAGTATTTTAATGTACAGTAGCTAACCTAACCTAGCCTATCATCCACTCGTTTAAATAATTTTAACGTAGCTAATCTAACCTAACCAATCCCCTACAAATATTAAAAGTATTTTTAATGTAGTAGGACCTAACTTAACCGACCATCCTCGCAATATATATCTAAACCACCTAACCACACGTTAAAATGGTAAACTACTAACATTTTGAAATTTGCACTCTTTATTTTCAGGAAAGTGTCTTTCTTTCAGAAATAGGAATTTTTTAACCAGTAAAAATAAAAACTTCTAACCAAATGTAGCATATATGCTATAAATGGAATATAAGTTCAAGTTATTGACATTTGACGTGTTAATTATAGGTAAATGGAGAAATAAAAAAAAAGCCTAAAATTCATGAGAGCGACCTCGAAATAGACTGAAAGTAAATCTTAGGTTTCCCTTGGAGAAAGGCAACCACCACTGGTGATCACGTATTCATCTTTGGTGTCCATTCTTTAAAGTTTTTCCATGAAAACCTGCTGAGACCAGCATCGCTCGGATCCACCCTAACCGGCTTCAAACAGGTTTCAGTTCAAAAGTCGCGTTCGCCAAAATCGCCGCTAGGGCGCGTTCATCGCGGAGCCAGCCTAGCGGCGAGCTCAGCCGAAGACGAGAAGCCTACATTTCACAGGGAACAGTTCCGATGTCCTCCAAAGTTAAGGCGATAGCTCGTGTGAAATAATAATAAAAAATTACCATATTTCAAGGATTCGTATATTTCACGGTGATGCAGTGTATTTTGGATAAGCTAACGTAACCTTCCGTTTTGGTTGCGATAACCTGACCGGACCTGACCTAGCCTTCAGCTTCGGGACTGTTCGGGTTGCGGCTGTGGCCCTCGGGAACTGTGAACTGCAGGCCGACAGCCGGAGACACGGGGCGGGCGGGGACGAGGGCAGACTCGGCGGTGGCGCGCCCACCGGATGCGACTGCAATTAGCGGCGGCAGGGGGCATGCACAATGGCGCTGTGCGCATGCGCGGGAGGTCGGGAAGGGGGCGGACTGATTCCACAACCACCCCGGGGTCAGCGCGCGCCAGGCGTGGTCGCAGTTTCGCTTCGCGCCGACGAAACCTGTCAAAAAAAAACTTATTTTCATTTCAGTTTTAATGAAGAACAAACGTATGGGGGTGGACTTACCAAAAGAGGGATGAAGGAAAATCAAACCGAATAAACTGCTCCAAAAAATGCAAAAAAAAAAAAAGACAAAAACTTCTAAACCCCGTACTGGAACTCGATTTTCGACAGAGTCTTTTTATTATGACTTTGGTTCGCACCATCCGCCACAGATGGCAGCACCGTGGTTGCTCACGTTCCATTCACGAAATTACTCCCACCACCGAGAGCTGTGATGTTACACATGAAAATAAAATAAAATAATAAAAAAATGGCGCTAACCGGGTGGCAGGAGTGAGAGATGGCAAGAACGAGTTCCCCCCCCCCCTTCGCGGCGACCACTGTCCGCCTAATGAGCAAGTCGTGTACCGCGGAGTCTGGAACGCGTCCGGTGCCGCGACATCTCCGTTCGCGCGCGCAAACACTCGAGACCCGGCCGACGGGAGGCGCTGTGCGTTCCGGGACGAGCGCGGATTGGTTTCCCCTCGACCTTGGACTCCCGACGACGTAGACCCGACCTTCTTTCTCCACGGCAGCGACGGTGTGGAATAGTTATACTCTTGAAAATATTGATGTGAAATAACCTAAATAATCTTAAACTATACAAATGGAAATGAAATAAATCCACATATACCGAAATGAGTCGGAAAACTAATACATCAAACAAAATCACTCGATACAATATAAAAGAAATGATTTGTACCGAAAAGTACTTAAATAAGTACTTAAATATATGCTGCAATGTGATTTTTTTTTTTAAATTACAGATATTTATTCATTTGGAACCTCGCCATGAAAACGAAACGGCGTTGTTCCCAGTAATACTGGATTCGGATTCTCACCCGGGCATTCATGCTTTGTGTTGTCCCAGTACCTCCAGTAGTTAAAAATTATTTGTAAACCGTTCCCTCAATAACTTTCCAGTAACAACTGCGAGCATAATAGGCATGATACAACAAAGTTAAGTCTAATCGTCGAATAATTCGATTATCTACATCATGGTTTATCAATTAAAATATAAAATATGTGCCAATTTTTGTAATAAATTCTCATTATTATCTCGAAAAAAAAACCTATTTCAAAGCTGTATGTTGAAAAAAGTTACAACATTATTCTTGTTTTCTTAGCAGCTTAGTAGCTTGTGAACTTCTCATTGTTGAGCAATGATAGAGTTCTAGATCAAGCCAGAATCATTTTTTTTTGTAATTTTTTTATTTTAAATTTTAAATTTTTTTAAAATTTTAATTTATCAAAGAAAACGTGTGGTGGTTTTCTCCGTGTGCTCCCGATAATTCTTGTCAATATTATGTCGGTTTTCTCCGTGTTCTCCTGATTATACTTGTCAATATTATGATGGTTTTTCTCCGTGTGCTCCTGATTATTCTTTTCAATATTATGATGGTTTTTTCTTTTCAATATTATGATGGTTTTTTCCGTGTGCTTACGATCATTCCTGTGGTTTCTCCAAGTGCTTCTGGTTATTTCTGAGAAACCGATCTCTCCATGAAGGAGTTTTACTCTTAATGAGACATGTCATTTTATTCAAAGTTACATTTAATTAGTGATTTTCGGCTACTAAATCGGCACTTGCAATATTTTTATGAGGTGGAAATAAAAATATATTATTACTCAGTCTAGAAGTATGCTCTGAGAAATCTGAGAAGCACTAACTGGAAGAACAAACTTCCTTCTCCTTGGAGTCTGGCAAAGCCGTCCCTATATTGCGATCGTTAGTGAGCGTCCTGCATCCGTCATAAAAGAAATAAATATTATTTACCTGCAAGCAACACGTGACGTTATCTGTTGTTGAAAAGCGGAACTACTTGCAACAAGTACCTTTGCATGAGATAAATTAACTCTCACCACTAAATGGTGCTATTTTAGTCAGAGACATGAAGTTTCGTAGCCACGCGGCCAATTAGTCAGGCAGTCTCGTAACATGCGTTCTGTAAGCTTCATAGTCCTATAGCCTCGAGATCACGTAACCTTGAAGATTTGCAATCGCATAGTCTCGTAGTCTCGCAGTCATGATGCATTGGAGCCTCGTAGACTGGAAGCTACGTAAGCAAGTAACCTTGTAATCTTATAACATAAAGCTGATGGTGCAGTTGGAGCAAAAGAGAAAATTCCGTCGAAGAAAGATACGGTAATTGGAACCTTGTAGACGAGTAGCTTCGTAGTCAAGAACTCATGCAGACTTGAAGTCCTGTATCCTCGCAGTCACGTGAACTTGTGTTCTAGAAGCTTCGTAGCTCTGTAGCCTTGCAGTCTCGTAAACTTGAAGATTCGTAGTCGTGTAGTCTCGTAACCTCATGGCTCGTAGTCACGTAGTCATGATGTCTTGGGACCTCGTAGAATTGTAGCTATGTAGCCAAGTAGCCTCGTAGACTTGTAGCTACGTAAACAAGTATTCATGCAATATAATAACATAATGCTGCTGGAGTAGTTGGAGCCGAGTAGACTTGTATTCTTGTAGCTTCAAAGACATGTAGTTTCGTAGCCACGCGGTCTTTTAGCCATGCAGTCTCGTAGCCATGTATAACTCGTAACCAGCTAGATCCTTTAAGACTCGTAGCCTTGTGGCCTCATAGTCTCTTAGACTCGTAGAATTCTAGCCAAATATATTTGGAGATGATGAGACAAAAGACAGTTGGAGCCAATGACTGTAGGAGCCAATGAATATTGGAGCCAATGACAAATGTGCGGCCTTTTCGATGATGGTGCTGCCTTTTCGTTGTCGGTGCTTCCAAATGTGCTGCCTTTTCGTTGTCGGTTCTTCCAAATGTGCTACCTTTTCGTTGGCGGTGCTTCCAAATGTGCTGCCTTTTCGTTATCGGTGCTTCCAAATGTGCTGCCTTTTCGATGATGGTGCTGCCTTTTCGTTGACGGTGCTTCCAAATGTGCTGCCTTTTCTTTGTCGGTGCTTCCTTTTTGTTGACGGTGCTTCCAAATGTGCTGCCTTTTCGTTGTCGGTGCTGCCTTTTCGTTGTCGGTGCTTCCAAAATGTACTTCCTTTTCGTTGACGGTGCTTCCAAATGTGCTGCCTTTTTATTGTGCTTCCAGAATGTACTTCCTTTTTATTGATGGTGCTTCTATTTTTAATGTAGTTTTGACTCTAGTATTATAATAAATTGTTCTTGATTTGACTAGCGTATTATTCCATCCGGTGCATGTATATAAGCGAGTCCTAGACAGCAGGTCGCTCAGTTTGTTACTGACGACGATGGTGTAAGGATCACCTAGTTTGTTTCTTCTGGTGCATAAGTCGCGTAATTACCTGTTCTTGAGACCTCGATGGCATCTTTACCGTCTTTAACGTCGAACTCGATGGAGGTTGTACCATCAACTACGGGAACCATGACTTCAGCGACGACGATGGTGGGGCAGATCCCGTTGGCAACGTCGACGTCAACACTGGAGGAGACTTCATCAGACATGATACCACCAGCAGAAGAGACTTTAATGCCGGTAGTGCTGACTGTACAGGAAACCTTGACGAACGCTGTTTCACCCTCGATGGAGGCTTCAATGGTTGCTGATTTGACAAGAACTAACGAACATCGGTGCTGTTACTGCGACAAGATCTTCTCAAACAACAGCAATGCTCGACGCCACGAGAAGAGCGAATGTGCCAAGAACCAATATCGTAAAATGTTTGATTGTGAGAAATGTCATAGGCAGTTTGCCAGAAAAGATAATATGAAAACGCACATGAAGACATGCAAAGGACCAGCTGCGCGGCAGAAAGTAAAGGTTTCTATACAACAGCGAATGATTGATGTGCATAAGAGTATGCCTGGAAATGATACAACTGCGGCAACGTCAGTATCTGGATCAGGTCTGAAAGGCTCGTCATCACCACGGTATCCTTGCAGCTACTGCGATATGACGTTTGCATTTTCCCATGATGCACGAAGACATGAACGGAGTAAATGTAAGAAGAATCCATCTCGCATGAAGTTTCGCTGTGATGAGTGTCATGAATGGTTTACTCGAATAGATAATTTGCGACGACATGCGAACAAATGCAACGGTAAAGCCTGTGCGCCTACTGCTGAACTACCTGCAGACATTTCGACTCCTAGCTTTAGATTGGTGACTCGTGACCGTACAAGCAAAAAAGTCGATGTGCAGCAACCGATTGCTATGGCATTTGGAAATGGAACTAAACCTAAGACTGTGTTCGGTGCTCTACAGGTGAATGATAATGGCTTCTACTTGGCACAGTCTGCATTTCGTGGAACATTGAAAGACTACTATTATCTAAATACGCTTAGTGAGTCGAAAGACATTTGTAATTTTCTTGACGATATCAGACAGAACATAATCAATAAGCTTACTGATGACGTAGCAACAAACGGACCTTTGAAATATAACTTGTGGTTGGACTGTTTATATGGAAAGCCATATCCATTCGATGACAAAGAGAATAAATGTGCATTCAAGACATCGGCTGCAGTAATTTACAGTTCTGACGATATGAAGAAAACTGTTAAACACGGTATCCAGAAACTCTGTCAAGAAGAGGAGGACTATGTCAGTAAAGGTTCTGGTTGATCTCTGTCTAGCATAAGCCGATTGGAGCTAAGAATTAGTCATTTCACACCGATGCGGAACTAAATGATTATAAGATTGTCGGCTTTCACAAGTGATCCTGTAGTAGAATATAAATTATGTAATAAAAGTTTTTAATAGAACTTGCAGTGTTTTATTTCTCGAACCTGACACTTTTGTGGTAGTTGTTTTATATAAAGTTGTTTGGTATCGGTCAGGGATCGAACCAAGGAGCTTAGTCGATCTAATCAATCATTATATAGATTGCAAATTTATTTAATGAATTTTGGAATTTTTCCCGTATTTCTAGCATTAAAATTAAAGATTATCAAGATGGCGCCAAAATTTCAAGATGGCGGGTGTCACAGTAATAAATTATTACTGCACTCTAGTGGGTAAGAATTAAACTAACATGTCATCAGCACACTCTTAGCCAACGATAACGTGATGATGGCTACCAGCAAACAAAGACAAGATGGCGGACATGACGTCATACTACCTGATGATATATGAATGGTAAAAAGTGGTGGGGGTCAGTCTGCCTGCAGCCACTGTGAGGAAGGAGCTTGTCGCCGTTTTTAATTTTTTTTGCAATCGTCGGGTTCGAACCGAGGACTCTGATCTCCGTGTCGTAAATGCTTGTTTTTTAAATATTTTTCATTAAAGTTTTATTAATTTAATTTTTTTATAAATTTTAAAAAATTTTCATTAAAATCGGATAATAAATAAAGATTTTCAAGATGGCGGGCGTAACGGAAATTACGTCAGAGGCTTATCGGAGGCTGTAGACAAGGATGCTTAAGCATCTTTTAGGAATTTTCGTGGTTTCTAAGGCAAAATGACTTTTAAGGATTTTCGAAATCCTGATTTTTGAATTGAGGAATTTTTTGAGATTTTTTGGCGGAATTTTTTTCCAAAAAAATGTAAATTTTGGCAGATTTTGAGGAATTTTGAGCCAATTTTGCCCAATTTTGGGCGATTTTGACACGTTTTGAGGATAAAATTCAAGGTCAAGGTCAAATTTCAAGGTCACACTCATCCAAGATGGCCGCCGTAACGTCACAATCCAAGATGGCGGACACCGGCACCGGCACCACAGCCTGAAGCCTGGCGCCGGAAATACATTCCTATAGGCCTACTACTTGGAGGTACTGGGGCAACACAAAGCATAAATGGTAACACTTTTTTTTTGTAGTGATACAGTTATTTTCATGTAAATGTACAAATTAACAAATATGTAAGTTTACATGAACATTTATGTTCTATTTACAAAGACAATTTACGGTACTGAACAGCAAACAGAATAACTCAATGATGAAACTTAACAGATAAAAATTGAAAAAACAACGGCTATACAGAGACGCACAGGTGAACCCAGCGATGTTAATAAACAGTGACGATAGCACAGAAGAACACAGTAAGCATACATATTTTGAAAACCACAACGATGATAGCGCAGACTCAACACCGTATATGATTCCTAAGAGAACAGTTGCGACGTTTCGGGAAAGAGATCTATTCCCTTCTTAAGGCACAAGCAGACTGAGGTTTGTCATGATATACAGTTTAATGAGTAATGGCGTATGTTCGAAACTACATCTTGAATTAATTTACCTATTATTTAAATTTTTAGTTAATGAACTACACTGAATTTGTTGAAATTCACATAGATACTGACTTTCTTAAAACTGATTTGTGTTTTGTTTGTTTTATGTGTATATTTGTTTACACTTCTGTTAACAAGGCACAGTAATTAGTGCAGAGAAGCTTACTCAAAAGAGGAACCTGTTTCTGTAACAATAAGTGTCAAGAGCGTAGTAAAAAAATGGGGGGGGGGGGGTTATGTTTGCCAGATTTATTTACCCAAAGAATTTTATTTTACAAAAATTTCAATGCCAGGAATTTCAAACAGTACTTAGGGGATCGTCAACTGCCTAAAAGAGTTTTTTTTTTCAAGTATTATCTTTGTAAAAGAGTTTCCGGAGTAGAGACTGGCTTCTGCCCTCCCATTCCACAAATTCTGGCTACACCCATGGTAAATGTGTAAACAAAATCACATGTAGTTACACGCACTAGTACAGGATATACTCAAAACATGTGAATTAAAATTTTGGTGACTGTAATTTTTTCGAAGCAAAAATAATTAAGATTTATAATTTTTGAAAGTGGATATGCGTAGTCCTTCTTAATTTTAAAACTTCTGTTTTCGATTGACTTTAACACAGTAATATATTTTTTTTGAATGGAATAGATAATTGATTGCTCAAAAGTTTGATTTTATTTTGTTGTATCATGCGCGGTTAAGCTCTTCAGGGAGGGGTTTACAAATAACTATTGGAGGTACTGGGACAACACAAAACCGTAAATGCCCGGGTGAGAATCCGAAGCCAAAATTACATTCTGCAAACTCTTTTTTTTTGCAATAATACAGTTGTTTTCATTTAAATGTACAAATTTACATATATGTATAGATTTACATGTATATTTCAGTTCCATTTTAAAAAAAAAATTACAGTGTAAGAAATATTACTTAATATTACTTAAAAAATTAAATTTGATTAAATTAATTAAATTAATTTGATTAATTAAATTTGTTACTGTTTGGTGTGCTTTTTTTCCCTGTAACATCAAAACTGAACTCACTTGCTATGTTGAGACTTCGCACAGATTCTTTGCTGTCGTCTTATACGCTGACGGCGCTCAAGGTTGACTTACGAGCGTGTGAGCACTCTCTCAGTAGCGTTGTTGTGAGTACGCTCTCTGTAGCGTTGTTGTGAGCGCACTCTTCGTGTAATGAACTATAGCATTCTAAGAGAGTGAACCAAAAAAAAGTGTCTTAACAATCTCGTGGCAGTATAGATAATAAATCTCCATTAAAAGATATATTTTAATATTTTTTAATTTAATTATCTTTATTAAAAAAGTAATTAGGATTCTTGAATTAATTTTTTTGAATCTCATTCCTTCGTGCAATAAAAAATATCCATATAAAAATAATAAACTTTGAAATTATTATGTCATCGGGAGAAAAACCAAAAAAATAACGTGGTTAAACTGTTCAAATCACGGGCAGTGAGCTTCGATGAAGACAATATGACAAGGACGTAATAAACCGTTGGGTGGGAGAGATACAGGAACGACAATAAGAGAGGGGTAGGGGAAGGGAAAAGAAGTCTTCATTTCACCCTTTGTCGGCGCTATCGGATGAATATCAAACGAGACTTCAAAGGGGGGAAACACATTCACGGCACAATAGAGCAAGGGGGGTTTCAAGTTGGCAACCACGAGGGACCACAAGCACATGTCAGGAGTCAAGTGACTCATTAGTGATCCCTTATCCCCCCCTTATCAACGAGAGTCTTTGTTTCGTTTATTTTTTTTATTATTATTCCTCCTATGGCTTGTCGGTACAAGGCGGTGCCCGTCTCGACTCATTTGGAGCGACGACCGAGTGACTGAGGTGCCCCTACACCACCATTGGTGGAGTGCCTGGAAGATGGAGGGGGGAATGGACGCTGTCTTCCCTGAACAAATTGCACGGGCACTCGGCGCCGACAACTTCTCGAACCGGCAAGGGAAAACAACGTGATCATGACGTCATTGTGTTTGTGTCCCGCTAACAAGAGAGACCCCGACAAAGAACCCTCTTCCCTCGTCTGCAGCTCCTCTTTCGATCTTATCGAGTGTTTACCTTCGGACGTGAGGTGCTCGCTCGAGATTCCCCCACACGAACCTGGACTTCTTTTTTTTTCTTTCCTTTCGCCGCGCGAGCCTTGTACGCTCTGCGTAAACGGTGTTGAGGCGGCTCGCGTGTGTGCTTACGTTTATGCTGCGCGCGGTTCACTCACTCTCCTCCTGGCCAAGGCGGATCATCCGGGTTCGGGAAACGTGGCGGACGTTGACGTGAGCCGGTGAGTCTCCTCGAAGTACTTCCGTCCCGGTACCCCCCACCCCTCTCCCTTAATGCTCTGCTCCAATCACATCACCTTCCCCTCGTCTCTAGCACCATCGACAGCTATGAAGTTCCGAGTGTTTAAAAATAAGTACAATGGTTGTTCAAGAGAGGTGTTTCATCGTTTGCCAAACTTTTAGATAGCCCGCGCCTGCTGCATTGAAATAATACGCCACAAAACATTTTCGTAAACTCAGATCCTACCAAATATTTTGTAGTCCCAACAGAATGAATATACGTAGATATTTTTGATATAATCATTTACGAGTGACAGCAAAAATTTTGTTTTACTAACAAACTGTTCTTGGACATTACAATATTATTTTGTTGTCACCAATGTTATTTGTTGTTGTTTAAACCAAACTAATTATTACTAACAGTAAAATTTTAGTACGACTAAAGTCTTTTTGTTGAAACCACAAAGTTATTAACTTGTCCCATAATATATTATGTAGGATCAATACCGACAATGTATTTAACACAGAAAAAAGATCCCTATTTTAAGAATCATTTGTAAACTAGTTTCCTATATATAGTTTCTAATACTACAAAGAAATATATTGCAGCTTTGTATAACACATTACATGGTTATTTTTACATATATGAAATACGTATTCGAGATAGTACTAATTATTTCTTACGATAATTGGTGCATAATTTTATATTTCAATTAATGTTACATTCATGCATATTTTTTTAAACCATGAAAACAAATTGGTTGTCTGTAAAGTCGGTTTACGGACGATAGTTTAACGTGACGTAATAACAAAACATTGATGAAATGATTGATCCAGAAGAAAATGAAATATCATATTCGGCCTGAGACTGAGCCGTAATAGGTTTTTGCGACCAAACATTTAGGCATTAAAAATATTATATTCTTTAAGGAAGAAATTTTTTAAATTTTTTCTATATTTTGTATTATAAAATCTACTTCTGCATAATTTCATGAATAAAATTGAATCATTTTTATTGAATTATCACTATTTTGTATGGATACAAAGGAGTGAAATGAAATCTACAATTTAATTGGTAAATTTACTTTTATTTGCATTCATTAATTCAAATATATTTATTACTTTTGTAGTGTCGCGCGCGCCGTATTTGTTTTTAAAAGTACAAAAATGAAAGTATTGCAGCAGCCGGGATTCGATCCGTCAACCTTTAATGGTAGTCAGCGATGCTAAACGCACGGCCACGAGGCCATATTGGAAACAATTGTTTCAGATGTTATATATATTTATAAAAATTTTGTTTTGTGTTGTGGAAGTTTTAAAAACGTATGTAGTCCTCCATGTTTATTTCTTATAGTGATAGGCGGGAAATTAATAACCGTACCGATTGTGCTGAAAATAGGTGGACGATCGTTAATTACATAATATTAATAATTAAAACGACGAAAATATGATTGAAAAGTCAAATCGATGGTTGTTCCAATTTAGTGGAAGAGAGATGCCACGCATGCGTACAATGAGCATAACAGGTCACATCCGTAGTGGGGCATCCGTAGTGGGACAATGTGCGTTACGGGACACTTTTTCGTGCGTGCAGCCGGCTTTCATCGATTTATTAGACGTTGTCACGTCAAAAATCAAATATTAAATAATTGGACTTAATTTGGCTTTATTATGCTTATTAATGCGCGCAGTTAATATTGAGAAGCGATTCAGGGAGGGGTTTACAAATTACTTCAACCATTGGAAGAACTGGGCCAACGCAAAGCATAAATGCCCGGGTAAGAATCTGAACCCGGCATTACTGAGAAAACCTACTTTTGTAGTGATACAGTTTTTTTCGTGTAAATGTACAAAGGTACAAATATCTGTAATTTCAGATGAATATTTCTTTTCCCTTTATAAAGAAGAAAATTTAATATATTCAGTGGATGGCGACTCCAAGAATGTATTTTTTTTTTTTTTTTTCGGTGTGAACGTGAGCGTCCATCAGACTAGTGACGGGCGGCCGGGAAGTGGATAATCGGCCGCTCCCAGCTGCCGCGACGCCGAGTCATCGCCGGCGGGACACGCGACACGTCGCACGGACAACCGCGGCCCAATTGCGCCGACGGCCGACGACCGTCGCTGCTCCAAGGGACCACACGCGACGCCGACGCGCCTTCTTAGCGCTGCCCAATTTCCTCCACGTCACTCTCCCTCTCCCGGTGACGCTCCCGGGCGAAGGACGTATTGTCCGTTATACCCCCCCCCCCCACCTTCCTTCCCCCCTCCCACGTGTCTCTCATTCCCTACCACCCGGGTGTCAGCCTTCAACTGTGAAGCGCGTCTAACTACAATAATTACGTCCAGCCGCTCACTTGATGCCTAATCAGCCACACGCCATCCAGCTCTTTGTTTACGCGTGGTATTCCAGAGCACACAATTTTTTTTTTTTGGTTGAATCACGAGAAACAAAGTTGGTTTCAATAGAATTTTTTTTTAGTCAAAACATTTATTTTTCTTGTTTTGTATTGGAGATCTGCCTTTGGGGATATTTCGTTCGATTCCAGTCCTTCGGCACAAATCAAGATTGCAAGCCCCGGGTCGGTTGCCAAGTCACACGGAGAACGCTACGACTTTTAAGGAAACTGTGTGACGTAAAGCCGCCCGGCTTACCTGTGCACACACACAGTATGTAGAACTTCAGAAAATACTAAGTTTGCGAAAAGCATTTAAGGATACACTGAGGGCGGACGAGTAAAGTTCTGTTTCCGAATTCCTTTTTTTTAAACTGTATTTTTATGAGAGTGAAAATGGCTAAAACGCGTGCTTCCTGAATAAAATTTAGGCATGAAAGAGCCGGTACAGATATTTTTAAAAACATTCAAAGGACTTTCTTTTCACCTATATATTTATTTCTCACCATTTAATGTTATGGTCACCACTAATATCTCACATTTTCCCTATCCACGACGAAGAATACTGCGCTCTAGTCCAGATCATTGCACTTAGAGGCGACACCACGCTAGAAGCACCAGCGAGCGTCGCACTTATCCCTCCTCATGATTTTGCGGACCCCCTAAGGGTGTGTCCCATTCTAGGTCATTATTTTATTTTATTTTTACGTTCCACGCAGTTAAACTTGTAGGCTCTTTGAGTGGCCGAACTTCAACAAAATGGAATACATATATATATATGTGTGTGTGTGTTGGTGTGTAGGTGTGTGTGTGTACATATAATGCATACTTTTTTGTAAATTTAGCTGGAAAGTTGTTTTTTTAACAATTTTTCAGTATGTATAAGGAGGAACCAAATGGAATAAATGACTGAAACATTTTTTTGTTTAAAGGTAATGTGGAAGCTACTGCTTTTTATTGTTAAAAATTCCTCAATAAAAATTTATTTAATTTTATTTAACTTTTATAATCGTTAAAATTCTAACGTTTCTAAAGGAACGTAAACATTAAAAAAAAATCTGAAAGAAAATTAACAATATCGCATAGCAGTCAGCAAAAATTAACTTTAAACCTAAAAAGTGAAAGTTCAGCCACTCAAAATGTCAGCAAGTTTAACCGCATGTAAAGTAAATAAAAAAAACAATGAACGGGACATACACCCTTAAGGCTCGCCTCCACATAAACATGACACAATGCGTCGGTCTTAACACGGGTTCGTAGACGCAGCCTCAACCGCGCCTGGTTCATCACACAGCAGCAGCAGCGGCCAACAGGACACTCCTTCATTATCACAGTGGTTTCGAGCGGGAACGTGTGTCCCCCTTTGGACACTCCGCTGGCTCCGTGGTTCGATTCCCCGGACCAGGCAGTCGGACCACAAGTAAGGCCCCGCCGCTGCTGAGATGAAGATTGCAGTTCGCGGTGTCGCCTGAGTCTTCAGTCTTTAAGTCTTCAGCGCACGCGCGCGCGCTAGCCTCGGCAGGACTGCTGCTGCCTCCAGTAGGACGACGTGAGGGGTGGGAGGAGGGTATCACAAGTGTTTGAGGGTTTGGGGAGAGAGGTAGTGGCGGGAGAGAGTAAGGAAGGGGGTAAGCTTCATGAATATGTAGGACGCCATGCGGGCTGCGTGCCTCTCCGAGCGAGATGACTGATGACTGGTTCCAGGCGGGACACGGCTACAACAGCCTCCGTCGAGCCTCCTATTGCACCCGCCATGTTTGAATTTCACTCCAAGCCGGTAGGGTATCTCGAGGCCGTTGACGTCATCAGTGCGTTTATGAAAAGTAGCCTAGCGAAAAATTGTGTGACTCTCAGTGCTTTAAGGAAATGTAAAGATCAGAAGAGAGTTACTTTTAACTGAATTGCTATTTAACGCCATGTTCTTCCGTATGCGCTTCTGCACCTGGGTCTTGTGGCTGCGGATACGTCAATTGCGTATCACACACATTTATTCTGAAGCCTCACAGCACTACCAAAAACTAAATTTTTTAAGTTTATTTGAATTTAAATACGCATAACCCACACTTAACATGTAATAATTGTACTATATTACCACTAACACTATCCTATCCCTTGCGATCATATTTTAGCTGTAAAATTTCTTGCGGGAAAAATAATATGGCGTTGGCATAGCTGCCTGCATTTCCGTTAGTGAGCTGATGTAGAACTATAATAAATAGGTTAGATTCAAATCTTGCACGCGCACCCATGAGTTTATGTGTGTGTGTTGGTGTGTGTGTGTGTGTGTGTGTATATATACACCAAGATCTCAAAAATAAGTACTTATTTCGATAGCATTATTGTAAATTCACAGAATTGAAAGCACGTGAAATTAACTTTTAGCGAGGTCACCGGTGGCTGAGAAAACTAACGCCTATGATAACAAGAGTCGTATGTTCGATATAAATCAACTTTGGCAATACTCAACCTTATGAGCACTTTAAGAGGTTCGTAGACCACTATAATCATGTTGATCCAGTAGTCTGTGTATAACCGTGTGCGCTGAAACAGTATATAATAAATACCATGATTACAAGACGCGCGAGAATATCTCGGGTGTAACGACCTTCCGGCTAGACTAGATGGTTATGTTTTAATTGGCTCCTGTCCTCGGGAGAACACATTCTTCTCTTGAATTACTTGAAAGTAATTAGACTGTTCGGTTGTTGCTTGTTCGTTAAATGGTTTTAACAACTTTGGGGGCGAGTTTAAAACAACTGCGGTCCAGTTGAAGTCATCGAAAAAAAAAAAATTTCGGAGTTTCAATTGTCTTTAGAAAACTTGCGAAATGTTCGGAAATGTTTAAATACCTAGCTAGTAAATGGTCACAAGCAACCAGACCAACAAAATGTTATAACTATAAATACACTCCCATAACTAGACACCCGAAAATTTCGTGGATTCTTTTTGGTGTCAAGGTGAAATTTTATAGTACTACATATACTCTAAAAAATATTTTCTTCGATTGGCAGATAATTCTTTGCGTAACGTCGCCTTTAGTAGAGTTGACGTGAATGGTTAACTCTTCTGCTATCTGGTATTTGAGTGGCCCGCAGTCGAAGAGGAGAGTGTCGAATGTACAGGTATTACGGGCCAATCACCAAAGCAATGCGAAGGTATACATGTTTGCAGTCTTCCTAGCGACCAAATGAAATCACGCAATGTCCATGTCTTACCATAGCAGACAAGGGTATCACATATTTGGCTATAAAAATGTGCAGCTCTAAATAATATACACACTGTAAAAATATTTTGAACTTTTTACAAGGAAAATCCTTGGGAACGCTTTTGCCAACAGTAT
The DNA here is from genome assembly GCF_032445375.1 of Bacillus rossius redtenbacheri. NCBI lineage: Eukaryota > Metazoa > Arthropoda > Insecta > Phasmatodea > Bacillidae > Bacillus > Bacillus rossius. The sequence continues at coordinate 34,643,512 of NC_086334.1, read as the reverse complement.
CACTTGTAAAACTACAAGGAAGAGCTTTGTAAAATTGAATATAGTACAAAACCTTGCCTTGCAATTATACAATTTATAATCGTTAGCAACAGGGTTTCCAAGGACTATCCTTGTAAAAGTACAAAAAATATATATATTTATAGTGCAATGCACATAAGTCGGGAAAATGGTGAAATATGACCCATAACAGAGATCAAACCATAGAAAGGCAATAAACGAACTTGCCCATCACGTCACTCCAACCCTGCTGAGGGCAACGGCTGTGGTGAGGTGATCTGAACTCATTTCACGTTGGATCCAAATGACGCCGCAAGTGAGAAACGGGGTGGCTGTTGCCGTCTGCCGAAAAATGTTCTCGGGGTGCTCCGGTTTCGCACCGCGGCAACGCATTCCGCCGTTGCGTCACGTCACGATTTTGGCCTTTCGACCGCCTCCAGTGAACACCACAGTTCAGTAATCCAGACCAATGTTTTAATTGGACTTAAGGAGTATTAGGCCCCGCCGGTTTGGAGTTTTTTCATCTCTTTGCTATAATTATTCTAGTTCTGAACTATTTATCCCAATTTTCCGCATGTCAAGGCATAAATCATATCTCCCAGACATTCTTTACTTTGTTACAACCACATATATACTAACAGGCTCTAGTCTGTCAGCGCTACGAGGAAATAACTTACTATTTCACGCGGGTGACTACAATTATCATGATAATCACAACAGTTGTCAAGTGTTGACTTCCACAAGTAGCCAAATCTAAGTCCTATGCCGTGAAAAATTTAGCACAGAAGCTTTATTGCAAGCCGTATCAAAATATTTGAGATGGAAAGGCCTTCTTAAGGGACCCGCCTAGTCAGGGGTGTATTTGTGTTAGTGAGACGGAATGATAAGGTCGAATCTAGCTTGTGCTTCTACTGCGATGTCGCCTATAAGCGGAAGACTCAGTCTCCTCATCGTGCATTATGCAACTATGAGATTTGATTGGTAGCCATAATATTATAGGGCAAAGGAATGAATTTAAAGGTGTAATTAAAAACCATAAAATGCTTTCACGAATCTGTACAGATAGTTTCATGCCCAAAAATTATCCTCAAAACACTAAATTTAGCCATTTACATTCTTCTAAAAATACTGTTTAAAAAAAGGGAAATATGGAAACAAAATTACTCATCCGCCCTCAGTGCATTCTTTAATTCTTTTCTTAAACAGAAACCACCCTGATATCTTGATCAGTTTTCAAATCACATGGTTTAATTCTGAAGCGCTACGCACCGTATGTGTGCCTTAGGCAGGCGTCACCAGCGAGTTCATAAGAAATCTGGAATACTGGAGAATAAATCAGTCATGTCCTGTAGCAAGAAACCATGCCAGAATTTTGCCTGTAGCGGATTCCTGGAGACCATTAAAGACGCAAATCACGACTGCCTGTCCGGTATTCGAGCCCGGAGTTCTCTGGAATGAAAATCCAGCGTCGTAACACTGCGAGACCTCACTCCGTGCTGCAGTTATACTTTCATGCTCACACACCACGTATTCTTCCATCACGCACAAGCATTGATACGTTATATCAAATATTGTCTTTTGTTCGTGAAGATCACGCGGTGGCTAACCTCTTATGTGACTATGCCTTTTCTGCGAATCAGCAAAGGCATGGTGCAGTGATGTTTTACTTATTTAAAAATTATTTTTAATAAATCGAGGTGTATTCTTTATGGCGAATGTACTGCTGTTCCGTATTCATCAGACAAACAATTCTGTTCGTTCGTACGAAACAGAAATCGTTTCCAGCCCAAACTTCCCCGTGTGCTAAACACACGATCAAAACAACACGTTGACATTCATAATCTGAGGTGTTTCCAAAATTGAGAATTTGTTATGATGCTATTTTCATACTGTATATCTAATGAACTTTCAGTCTGTTCGGAAATTACAATATTTTCGGGTGTCTCATGGCGAGATCTATGTGTAAATCTGGACGTAAATAACTTGTAAAGCGTTAAAACTAACGAAATTAAATGCACACTTTGATTCTTAAATATGCAGGTATTTTCTTATTTGCAACCAAAGTTTCTGTTTGGTTTGAAACGGTAGTTAAGTCATCATGTTTTAAAATCATTAACATATATTTTTTGACGTTACGTCTAATAAATCGATGAACGCCGGCTGCACGCACGAAAAAGTGTCCCGTAAAGCACATTGTTCCACTACGGTGTGTCCCGTTACGCTCATTGTACGCTTGCGCCGCATCTCTCTCTCTCTCTCTCTCTCTCTCTCTCTCTCTCTTCCTCTCGATTGGAACAACCATCGATTTGACTTTTCAATCATGTTTTCGTCGTTTGAATTATTAGTATTATGTAATTTAACGATCGTCCACCGATTTTCAGCACAATCGGTACTGTTATTTAAAAGTAATATTGAATTTTCAAATACGTTTTTGTACGAACAATGGTGTTTTACAGTTACACATGATAATTCAAATTACCTACACCCGGGATCTTTTGCACAATGTTTTAAAAAATATTAACACATTATAAATAAGTTTGGTGTATTTGGGATGCGTATTTGTTATAAAATCGTATTATAAAAACGAAATAATATTATTCCCCTGCGGTGCTGCCATCTACGGTAACGGACGCGAACTGAACTAATCGCGCTATCTAGCCGCTTCAGCGGCAACCAGGCACTCGTTAATACATATTTTCCTTTGTTTATCGCGAGGGGCGTTATTATTAATGAATTATAAATAAGAATTCGTGCCCGGGGCCACAATTGCATATTATTTTGAGCACTGGAAGACATAAAAACGTAAAATATTCTCGACGAATTTTAATCTCGGCCCCAGCGCACCACGAGCGTCTGGGTTGGAGATTAAAGCCGAAATTCTTTCTTAAACTTACTAATACTTATTTTATTAACTGCAAGGGCATTTTTATTAATTTCTACGTTTAATTTCACGACCAACAAACTTCGTCGTTAAATGTGTAATTGCGAAAAAGCGTAAAACATTCTCGACGATCTTGAAGTTAAACAGCAAACATGTATAAAAGTTATAGTTAAAATAATCTCTTCGTTAAAGTAATAAACATAAACATATTTTAATTAATGAGTGCAAATAAAAGTAAATTTATCAATTAAATTGTAGATTTCATTTCACTCCTTCTTTTTATCCATACAAAATAGTAATAATTCAAAAAAAATGATTCAATTTTATTCATAAAAGTAAGTAGTATAGGAATGTATTTCCTGGCACAGGGTCCAGGGTGTGGAGCTGTGTGTCCGATCCACCATATTGGATTGTGACGTCACGGCGGCCATCTTGGATGCGTGTAACGGGACACAGCGTAACGGGACACAGTGTAACGGGACATAACGTAACGGGACACGTATATAACGGCGGCCATCTTGGATCCGCCATTTTGGATGACGTAATTGTGTGTTCTCGAAAATTCCGGCGATCTGTTTTCCGCCATATTGGATGATGACGTCACTGTTGCAATTTTCTTTACGGTCGCCATCTTTAACTTTTTTTTTATTATCCGATTTTAATGAAATTTTTTTAAAAATTATAAAAAAATTCAAATAATAAAAATTTAATAAAAAATATTTAAAAACATTCATTTACGACACGGAGCTCGGAGTCCTCGGTTCGAACCCGACGGGTGCAAAAAAAAATTAAAAATGGCGACAGACTCCTTCCTCAATGGTGGCTGCAGGCAGACTGACTCCCACCACTTTATATACTGACTAGCTAAACCCGGCCACGCTTTGCTGTGGCACAGTTTAATATTAATTCATTGTTTAATTTAATATTTTACTGTGCATGGCTGTGGAATGTAATAGAAGAAATAAAAATGTGTTTAGCTTAAATATTTTTATTGTAAAGCTAATGGAAGGACTACATTCCTTGTTTTCCCATTTTTTGCATAAACATATAGATCAGATGGTTTACCGACTCTGGAGCACCCGACATATAACTGTCCATGAGAGAAGCATTCATTTTCTAAATTCAAACCGCACACTTGCAAAGATTGTCCTTGTGCTTTATTGATGGTCATAGCGAACGCAAGGCGTATTGGAAATTGAAGTCGTTTGAACTCGAACGCCATATCTGTCGGAATAAGTGGCATTCGTGGAAGTAATACGTCTTCACCTTTATGAAGTCCAATCAAAATTGTTGCTTCAATAAGATTATCCATTAATTTTTTAACTACTAATCGTGTACCATTACATAATTTAGGCTGACAGATATTTCGAAGCAATATAATTGGCACACCAATTTTCAAATTCAAAATATGTGGTGGTAATCATGGAACATCGAGTGAATTGAGAAATTCCGTTGGAAAGTTCACTGCTTCATTTTGGTGCACTACTGAATCAATAGATTTGTATGTCATTGTTTCACCTTCGATTCTGTTTATAATACTATTGTTCATATCGTGTACGTCAACATTTTTAGCCGCTAGAATGGCTCTTTCGCTCAACCATGCATGATTTTTGAATTTTGTTTCGATGTTTTGGAATACCTTGTCTACTAATTCCTCTTTTGAATCTACGATGTTGCATAAATCAGATGATAAGCTGATTTTTCCTGTTTCTGGATTTGTAGGTACAGTGCCGTTACCAACTTCAATTAATTGTCTTGAAAATATGACTGCTGTTGGATCGTTCTGAAGTTTAACTCGCATATTCGTGGTTAAATGCATTTTTTTTACTGTGCTCCAAAAATTTGAATATTTTTTAATTTAAACGTATTTTTATCAATAGAGTCGAAAGAATATACTTTCAAATTAAATAAAGTTTTTATTCTTTCTTGAAATATATATATATATATATATATATATACATACATATATACATATTTGTGTAAATTATAGTCGTCAAGGCACAATGGTCGAGTAGAAAGTCGGCCTCCGTAGCGCAGTCGACGGCACACCGGGCTACGGTGCGGGGGCTCCGGGTTCGAATCCCGGGTAAGACATGGCTGTAAATTGTATTGTCTTAATAACAACCTTCAACGAACACTACCATTCCTCCATGACTCGGGGTGACTTACAACTACAACATTAAGGGGGGGAGATGGTTGCACACTGGTGACTGTCCAAACTTGCCAGTGTGCCATCAATCTTTTAAAATTAAAAAAAAAAAAAGTAGCCTGATGTGCTTGAACTTCGACAATATGATACAGCATCGTCGAGCGTGGTCACAACTAAGTTGGGTGACCATGATATTTAGTTATAGAAACTTTTTTTTCCGACTTTTCCGGTGGATTTTCCCAAACTTTTATTTCATATAAACACTCTTCTGTTAAGATGCAATGTTCTGTAAAAATTTCAATCCAAACCATCGTATACTTTCCGAGTTTTGCGGCCAAATACATACGGAAGCTAAATTTTTATATATATAGATTCTGGCTTGGACTAGAACTCTATCTTTGCTCAACAATGACAAGTTCACAAGCTAGCATAATCAGTTTTTGTATTTGTTGTGTTTTTTTTTATTAATTTTTTTTTCTGTAATTTTATGATAACAAAGAAAACTTGTGGTGGTTTTCTCCGTGTGCTTCCGATTATTCTTGTCAATATTATGGCGGTTTTCTCCGTGTGCTCCTGATTATTCTTGCCAATATTTTGATGGTTTTCTCCGTGTGCTCCTGATTATACTTGTCAATATTTTGATGGTTTTCTGCAGGTGCTTATGGTTACAGATGAGCAATTGATCTCTTCATGGAGGATTTTTTTATTTAATGAGTCATGTTAATTTATTTAAGGTTATATTTAATTAGTGAATTTCTGCTACTTAATCAACACTTGTAATATTTTTATAAGGTGGAAATTAAAAAAAAATATCATTTCTCAGTCAAATAATAACAATCTCTGAGAAATCTAAGAAGCGCTAACAGGAAGGACGGACTTCCTTCTCCTTGGAGTCTAGCGAAGCCATCCTTCTTTTGCGATCGTTAGTGAGCATCCCGCATCCCGCATAAAAGAACTAAATATTATTTACCTGCAAGCAACATGTGACGACATCTGTTGTTGTAAAGCAGAACTACATGCATAAAGTACTTTTGCATGAGATATATTAATTCTCGCTGATGAAATATGAAAAAATTTCTATTTAAGTAATGGATCTAATTAAAAACACTCAATTGGTATCTGGCATTGGTCCCAGTAACTAATATGAATTCCGATTTGGGATCTGTCGCTGTATCGAAAGAACAGAGGTGTAAGTTTTGCAGCAAAGAGTTTATCTTGAGAAAGAATAAAAGACAACACGAGAAGAATGACTGTGTAAAAAATCCACTGCGCAATATGATAAGTTGTGTTCGATGTAGCAAGTCGTTTACGCGGAGAGAGAGCCTAAAAAGACATGGCAGAACTTGCAGCGCCAAGCCTGCGTACAAGCTAGAGGACAACGATGAATCTACTAGCCTAAGGAAGAGTGATCTGCATTACGACAATAATTTTCTTGGCTCTTCCGATCTCGACAAAGATATAAATTGAAGGAGGTTGATGATTTACGGAAGAATGAAGACAATGGAAGAATCCTTAACGTGAAAAGTGAGAATATATTCCAGCCGAATTCAAGTAGATCTTTCCTACTTTGTAAAAATGATGGACTCCTAAAAAGGAAGCATGAAGACGATGAAGACACTTCAACATCATCAACATCGAATTATTACGGTAAATTGGGTAAAGACGATTCCTTCTACGGTGATTGTTACAGTGACTCTGAGGCTGTTGACAAAGACATAGACTATGATGAAGCACCTAAAGCTGTCAAGATCGAAGAATGTGGCGGTGTCCTGAGACAGAAACGGTGGAAACGACGTGATATATTTAATAAATCTGATCAAGCTTGTGATGATCACCGTCTCAAACATGAAAGTTACCCTGAGGTTGGTGGTAAAACGGAAGACACCAGAGATCATAATATTTATAAAGGTGCAAGGAAGATGGCGGTAGAAGAGAATGATTACACATCATGGAAAGATCCAAACATATTGGTTGACCGGCTAAGACTTCTACATGGTTCGCTTTGTGCAGGAAACTATTCGTGCATCAAAGAAATATCCTTCATACTCAAGGAACTGAGGAATGCTGGCTACATACAATAATGGCTTGTTTTACTTGCATTTGTATAATGTAAAGCAATAAAATAAATAAATAATTTAAATTATAAGAATTTAATGTTTTTATTTCTTGTATTCTGATTTCTAACTAAGACTTAGATCTCGTAACTTGTGCTTCCTTTTTGCCTTTTTTTTTTGTTGATGGAGCTTCTAAATGTGCTGCCTTTTCGATGATGGTGCTTCCAAATGTGCTGCCTTTTCGTTTTCGGTGTTTCCAAATGTGCTGCCTTTTCGTAGTCGGTGCTTCCAAATGTGCTGCCTTTTCGTTGTCGGTGTTTCCAAATGTGCTGCCTTTTCGTAGTCGGTGCTTCCAAAACTGCTGCCTTTTCGTTGTCGGTGCTTCCAAATGTGCTGCCTTTTCGTTGTCGGTGCTTTCAAATGTGCTGCCTTTTCGTAGTCGGTGCTTCCAAATGTGCTGCCTTTTCGTTGTCGGTGCTGTCAAATGTGCTGCCTTTTCGTAGTCGGTGCTTCCAAATGTGCTGCCTTTTCGTTGTCGGTGCTGCCAAATGTGCTGCCTTTTCGTTGTCGGTGCTGCCAAATGTGCTGCCTTTTCGTAGTCGCTGCTTCCAAATGTGCTGCCTTTTCGTTGTCGGTGCTGTCAAATGTGCTGCCTTTTCGTAGTCGGTGCTTCCAAATGTGCTGCCTTTTCGTTGTCGGTGCTGCCAAATGTGCTGCCTTTTCGTAGTCGGTGCTTCCAAATGTGCTGCCTTTTCGTAGTTGGTGCTTCCAAATGTGCTGTCTTTTCGTAGTCGGTGCTTCCAAATGTGCTGTTTTTTCGTAGTCGGTGCTTCCTATTGTTTTTCCTTTTTTGAAGGTGCTTCCAAATGTGCTTCCTTTTTTGTTGATGGTGCTTCTATTTTTTTAATGTTGTTTTGACTCTAGTATTTTAGTAAATTGTTCTTGATTTGACTAGCGTATTATTCAAACCGGTTAATGTATATAAACGAGTCCTAGACAGCAGGACGCTTAGTTTGTTACTGCCGTTGACGGTGTACGGATCACCTAGTTTGTTTCTTCTGGTGCATAAGTCGCGTAATTGCCTGTTCTTGAGACTTCGATGGAATCTTTACCGACTTTAACGTCGTACTCGATGGAGGATGTACCATCGACTACGGGAACCATGACGTCGGCGCCGACGATGTTGGAGCAGATCCCGTTGGCAACGCCTCTGACAACACTGGAGGAGACTTCGATATGTGCTGTTCCACCATCAGCTGAAGTTTCATCAGCATTGAATACTTCAATTAATGAAGAGCGTACTTCGCATCAGTGCAAATACTGTGGTGCATCATTTACTATCTCCTCAAATGCTCGCAGACATGAAAGAAGCGTTTGTTCTAATAATGTTCAAAGAATACAATTTCAGTGCAATAAGTGCAATAAACTAATTTCACGTCTCGATAGCTTACATCGTCATTATAAAAAATGCTCCGAGACGTATAATGAACATGGTTATTGATTTGACTCATGTGTTGTACCGGCTAATGAGACTATATAAGTGATATGAACTTCAGTCCGTCTCTGGCTGTGGTGATGAACGGATCGGATAGACATTTAAAGTCATGTAAAAGGCTTAGTCTGTAAAATAAGAAGACTGTTTGAATCGAGGAATCCAAAAGGCTTTAGTAATTTGTCAGTGTTTTTTTTTGTACCTGTAGTAGTGTAGTATGTATGTAATAAAAGTTTTTTCAAAAGGACTTGTGGTGTTTTTATTTTCTTAAACCTAACACTTTTTTAGTATTTTTTTAAAATTAAAGTTGTTTTGTATCGGCCAGGGATCGAACCAAGGACCTTAGTCGATCCAATCAATCAGTATATGGATTACAAATTTATTTAATGAATTTGGAACTTTTTCCCGCATCTCTAGCATTAAAATTACGAATTTCCAATATGGTGTTCTTGACGTCTGATAGGATGATGGTAGTAGAGGATTTAGAGTCTCTTTACGAATGTTGAACATGGTTTATTGAAATTATTATTTTTTACATAAAATTAAACATTATTGCATCGATCGGGTATCGAACCGAGGACGGGAATGGATCAAATCAATATGTAAATTAATGAGTGATTTTTTTAATCCGTGTGCTCCTGATTATTCTTGCCTATATTTTGTTGGTTTTCTCCGTGTGCTCCTGATTATACTTGTCAATATTTTTATGGTTTTCTGCAGGTGCTTCTGGTTACAGATAAGCAATTGATCTATTCATGGAGGATTTTTTTATTTAATGAGTCATGTTAATTTATTTAAGGTTATATTTAATTAGTGTTTTTCTGCTACTTAATCAACACTTGTAATATTTTTATAAGGTGGAAATTAAAAAAAAAATATCATTTCTCAGTTAAATAATAACAATCTCTGAGAAATCTAAGAAGCGCTAACAGGATGGACGGACTTCCTTCTCCTTGGAGTCTAGCGAAGCCATCCTTCTTTTGCGATCGTTAGTGAGCATCCCGCATCCCGCATAAAAGAACTAAATATTATTTACCTGCAAGCAACATGTGGCGATATCTGTTGTTGTAAAGCAGAACTACAAGCATAAAGTACTTTTGCATGAGATATATTAATTCTCGCTGATGAAATATGAAAAAATTTCTATTTAAGTAATGGATCTAATTAAAAACACTCAATTGGTATCTGGCATTAGTCTCAGTAACTAACATGAATTCCGATTTGGGATCTGTCGCTGTATTGAAAGAACAGAGGTGTAAGTTTTGCAGCAAAGAGTTTATCTTTAGAAAGAATAAAAGACAACACGAGAAGAATGACTGTGTTAAAAATCCACTGCGCAATATGATAAGTTGTGTTCGATGTAGCAAGTCGTTTACGCGGAGAGAGAGCCTAAAAAGACATGGCAGAACTTGCAGCGCCAACCCTGCGTACAAGCTAGAGGACAACGATGAATCTACTAGCCTAAGGAAGAGTGATCTGCATTACGACAATAATTTTCTTGGCTCTTCCGATCTCGACAAAGAACTTAAATTGAAGGAGGTTGATGATTTACGGAAGAATGAAGACAATGGAAGAATCCTTAACGTGAAAAGTGAGAATATATTCCAGCCGAATTCAAGTAGATCTTTCCTACTTTGTAAAAATGATGGACTCCTAAAAAGGAAGCATGAAGACAATGAAGACACTTCAACATCATCAACATCGAATTATTACGGTAAATTGGGTGAAGACGATTCCTTCTACGGTGATTGTTACAGTGACTCTGAGGCTGTTGACAAAGACATAGACTATGATGAAGCACCTAAAGCTGTCAAGATCGAAGAATGTGGCGGTGTCCTGAGACAGAAACGGTGGAAACGACGTGATATATTTAATAAATCTGATCAAGCTTGTGATGATCACCGTCTCAAACATGAAAGTTACCCTGAGGTTGGTGGTAAAACGGAAGACACCAGAGATCATAATATTTATAAAGGTGCAAGGAAGATGGCGGTAGAAGAGAATGATTACACATCATGGAAAGATCCAAACATATTGGTTGACCGGCTAAGACTTCTACATGGTTCGCTTTGTGCAGGAAACTATTCGTGCATCAAAGAAATATCCTTCATACTCAAGGAACTGAGGAATGCTGGCTACATACAATAATGGCTTGTTTTACTTGCATTTGTATAATGTAAAGCAATAAAATAAATAAATAAGTAGGTATATAAAGTATGTATGAGGACAGGGGAGGAGGGAGGGGGATCCGGGGATCCGATCCAGCTACCTTAAGGCTTCGCTTCATCACCCATGTTGGATTACGTCACTTCCGCCAGCCATACACGCACGAAAAAGTGTCCCGTTACATTCATCAACCATGTACACAAGAAAAAAATGTCCCGTTACGTTCATCAGCCATGTACGCACGAAAAAATGTCCCGTTACGATGGACAGACCAGCTCGCCAGGACGTCTCGCTATGAAAAGTATTAGGCGGTAATAAACAGCCAGGAGGTAACGAATATAAGCCTACTTCTACACGTGTTATGAACGCCGGATACATACGGCCAGGCAACCGTGTGTTTTGGCGCGCTCTACTTCCACGACGCGCAACGGCACCGGCAAGTTTTTATTACTACCTCCTCTCAAGTTCTGATCTCCTAATACTTCACAGCAGAGAAGCGCTGTTGGTCGGAGCCCGTAGGTACTTCCTTCGCACGCCTAACCTAACCTAACCTAACCTAAACTAACCTCACCTAACCTAATCCATATGCTAATCTATGTTAACCTAACCTAACCTAACCTAAACTAAACTAAACTAAACTAACCTCACCTAACCTAATCCATATGCTAATCTATGCTAACCTAACCTAACCTAAACTAAACTAACCTAACCTAAACTAACCTAACCTAACCTAATCCATATGCTAATCTATGCTAACCTAACCTAACCTAACCTAACCTAACCTAAACTAAACTAAAATAAACTAAACTAAACTAAACTAAACCTAACCTAACCTAACCTAACCTAACCTAACCTAATCCATATGCTAATCTATGCTAACCTAAACTAACCTAATCCATATGCTAATCTATGCAAACCTAACCTAACCTAACCTAACCTAATCCATATGCTAATCTATGCAAACCTAACCTAACCTAACCTAAACTAAACTAACCTAACCTAACCTAACCTAATCCATATGCTAATCTATGCAAACCTAACCTAACCTAACCTAAACTAAACTAAACTAAACTAAACTAACCTAACCTAATCCATATGCTAATCTATGCTAACCTAACCTAACCTAACCTAACCTAAACTAAACTTAACTAAACCAAACCTAACCTAACCTAAACTAAACTATACTAAACTAAACTAAACTAACCTAACCTAACCTAATCCATATGCTAATCTATGCTAACCTAACCTAACCTAACCTAAACTAAACTAAACTAAACTAAACTAAACCTAACCTAACCTAACCTACCCAAACCTAACCTAACCTAACCTAACCTAACCTAATCCATATGCTAATCTATGCTAACCTAACCTAACCTAACCTAATCCATATGCTAATCTATGCTAACCTAACCTAATCCATGCCAATCTATGCTAATCCATGTCAATCTATGCCAATCCGTATGCCAATCTATGCTAATTCGTATACTAATCTATGCTAACCTGTATGCCAATCTATGCTAATCTGTATGTCAATCTATGCTAATCCATATGTTAATCCATGCTAATCCATTTGCCATTTTGTATTTCTAGTAATTTCCACCAACTTCGAATCATGTCGTCACCGTTGCAATTTTCGTTACGGTCGCCATCTTGAAAATCCGCAATTTTTATGTTAGAAAATCGGGAAAAATTTTAAAAATCATTAAAAAAATTAAATAATCGAATTAAATAAAAATCTTAAAAACAACTGTTGCAGTTATTGTTATGGTCGACATCTTGGATTATATAAATGTTGCATATTTCGTTACACCCGCCATCTTGGTTGAGTACCATATCATTCTTACACTTTTCGTTAAGACCGCCATATTGGGTCCTATTAATGTTACAATTATCGTTTAGTCGCCATCTTTAAATTTAGACACCATCTTGAAAATCTTTATTTATTATACGATTTTAATGAAAAAAGAAGTTCAAAATTCATCAAAAAATTAACTTAATAGAATTCTGTTTATATCGATTCCCGTCCTTGATTCGAAACCGGCGAGGGCAAAAAATATAAAATCAACAGATCCTTCCTCCACAGAAGCCACCTTCAGACTGACCTACCTCCACCAATAACAAGGTATTTACCATCAGCTGGTATGACGTCACCACACCTTTGACCTTGACCTTGACCTTTGACCTTGACCTTGAAATTTAACCTTAACCTTGAAATTTGACCTCGACATTGATCTTTGACTTTGACCTACATGTCCATCACGGATCCGTCTTTTTATGTTCAGTACATGCTAGCGGTCATTGCCACCATCATGTTTTCGTCTGCTGGAGGTCACCATATTGTGTGTACTTGTCTTACCATCATGCAAATTCTATTCTAACATGCTACAGTGCAGTAATAATTTATTATTGCTGAGGTGCCCACCATCTTGAAATTTGACCGCCATGTTGAAATCATGTAATTATTTAGTTAGAAATGCGGGAAAAATTCCAATAGTCTCCGAAAAAATCAATTATTAATTTACAAATTGAATCGATGGATCCATGTCCACGGTTCGATTCTTGACCAGTGACAGTTGTAACTAATTATTAAATAAATTTTAAATTCTTTTTTCCGTTACCTTTCGCGGAATTTATTAATCATAAGTCAATATACCTAACCAAAGAATTAATACAGTGACGATAAGCCTATCATGAAAGTCTAATTTTTGAATAATCTGAATAACCTATAAGCCGTTCATGTACAAAACCGCACATAAAGAACAATTGTCTTCAGTCCATGAGACCGATTCATGTCATTATCAGACGTATAGGCTAGTCATTTCAGGACCACATGACCTTCGTCGTTAGCTAATTATATTCAATTAATCCATCGTGACATTTTTATACATTCTAAAGGAGCAAGTAACCTTGAAAAATATTTTAGTAACACCAAGAGGTGATAAACTAGTAAATATTCAATCACTACATTTTGTACTACGCGCAATCAACAAAAAGGAAGCACCATCAACGAAAAGACAGCACCACCAACGAAAAGGCAGCTCCGCCAACGAAAAGGCAGCACATTTGGAAGCAACGACAACGAAAAGGCAGCACAGCCAACGAAAATACAGCACATTTGGAAGCACCGACAACGAAAAGACAGCAGCGACAACGAAAAGACAGAACATTTGGAAGCACCGACAACGAAAAGGCACCACATTTGGAAGCACCGACCACGAAAAGTCAGCACCGCCAACGAAAAGGCAGCTCATTTGGAAGCACCGCTTTCGAAAAGGCAGCACATTTGGAAGCACCGTCAACGAAAAGGCACGGACCGCAAGACCGGGCCATGAACAATGTCAGTCATATAGTCCATGAACACAGTACACACAGAAAAACGGAATGTACACCCAGTACACACAGGAAAACGTAATTTACACACAGGAAAACGGAATATACACACAGTACACACAGGAAAACGGAATGAACACACAGTACACACAGGAAAACGGAATGTACACACAGTAAACACAAGAAAACGGAATGTACACACAGTAAACACAAGAAAACGGAATGTACACACAGTACACACAGAAAACGGAACGTACACACAGTACACACAGGAAACGGTACGTACACACAGTACACACAGGAAACGGAACGTATACACACAGTACACACAGGAAACGGTACGTACACACAGTACACACAAGAAACGGAACGTACACACAGTACACACAGGAAACGGAACGTATACACACAGTACACACAGGAAACGGAACGTACACACAGTACACACAGGAAACGGAACGTACACACAGTACACACAGAAAACGGAACGTACACACAGGAAACGGAACGTACACACAGTACACACAGGAAACTAAACGTACACAAAGTACACACAGGAAACGGAACGTATACACACAGTACACACAGGAAACGGAACGTACACACAGTACACACAGGAAACGGAACGTACACACAGTACACACAGGAAACTAAACGTACACACAGTACACACAGGAAACGAAACGTATACATAGTACACACAGGAAACGGAACGTACACACAGTACACACAGGAAACAGAACGTACACACAGTACACACAGGAAACGAAACGTACACACAGTACACACTGGAAACGTATACACACAGTACACACAGGAAACGGAATGATCACACATACAGTAGCGGAAACACACAGGCTTAGTTGGAAATCAGAATACAAGAAATAAAAACATTAAATTTTTACTTTCAATATTTAATTACTTCTCAACATTACACAAATACAAGTAAAAGAAGCCATTATTGTATGTAGCCTGCTTTCCTCAGTTCTTTGAGTATGAAGGATATTTCTTTGATGCACGAATAGTTTCCTTCACAAAGCGAGCCATGTAGAAGTCTTAGCCGGTCAACCATTATGTTTGGATCTTTCCATGATGTGTAATCAATCTCTTCTACCACCATCTTACTTGCTTGTTTATTATAAATACTGTCAATATCACAATCATCCCAGTGATCATAATAAGCATTATCAGATTTATTTATTATAACACGACGTTTCCAACGTTTCGGTCTCAGGACATCGCCACATTCTTCGATCTTGTCAGCTCTAGGTGCTTCATCACAGTCTATACCTTTGTCAACAGCCTCAGAGTCACTGTAACAATCACTGTAGAAGACATCCTCTTCACCCAGATTACCGTATGAATTCGCTATCGATGATGTCGAAGTGTCTTCATCGTCTTCATGCTTCCTTTTTAGGAGTCCATCATTTTTACAAAGAATGGAGGATCTACTGAATATAGGCTTGAATGTATTCTCACTTTTCACGGTGTTGATACTGCCATTAGTTTCAGTCTTCCCGAAGCCATTAGCATCCTTCAATTTATGTTCTTTCTCACGATCGGGTGAGCTAATACCATCACGCTCAGGACAAGGAAAATTATTGTCGTAATGCAGATCACTCTTCTTTAGTCTAGTGGATCCATCAGTGTCTTCTATGCCGTAAGTAGTCTTGACTTTACATGTTCTACCATGTCTTTTTAAGCTGTCAATTCGTGTTAACAACCTGCTACAACGATTACAGCTTAACATGTTGCGTAGTGGGTTTCTAGCACAATCATTCTTCCCATGACGTCTAGCATTCCTTCTCATGGCAAAATCCTTGCCACAGTAACTACAGCGGCTTCCTTCCGATTCAGCTGCAGATAACAAACCACGATCCATGGTAGCTTCTGTGACTAATGCCAGATGCAAACTAAGAGTTTTAAATTAGATCCAATACTTAAATAGAAATTTTTTCATATTTCATCAGCGAGAGTTAATTTATCTCATACAAAAGTACTTGCTGCAACTAGTTCTGCTTTTCAACAACTGATGACGTCACGTATTGCTTGCAGGTAAATAATATTTAGTTCTTTAATGCAGGATGCGGGATGCTCACTAACGATCGCAAAAGAAAGATGGCTTCGCTAGACTCCAAGGAAAAGGAAGTTCGTCTTGCATGTTGGTGCTCCACAGATGTCTCATGGAGTAATATTAATTTGACTGAGTAATGATATTTTTTAATTCCACCTGATAAAAATATTGCAAGTTTTGATTTAGTAGCAGAAATTATCGAATTAAATGTAACTCCAAATAAAATGACATGTCTCATTAAGAGTAAAACTCCTTCATGGAGAGATCGGTTTCTCAGAATAGTCAGATACACTTGAAGAAACCACAGGAATGATTGCAAGAACACGGGAAAAACCATCAAAATATTGATAAGAATAATCAGGAGCACACGGAGAAAAACCATCATAATATTGACAAGAATTATCGGGAGCACACGGAGAAAAACCATCATAATATTGACAAGAATTATCGGGAGCACACGGAGAAAACCGACATAATAGTGACAAAAATTATCGGGAGCACACGGAGAAAACCACCACACATTTTCTTGGATATCATTAAATTTAAAAAAAAAATTAAAAATAAAAATAAATTAATAAAAAATTTAAAACAAAAAAAATCTACAAAAAAAAATACACAAAATTCTGGCTTGTACTAAAACTTATCTTTGCTCATCAATGATAAGTTTTAGTACAAGCCAGAATTTTTTGTAATTTTTTTTTTGTAGATTTTTTTTTGTTTTAAATTTTTTATTAATTTATTTTTATTTTTAATTTTTTTTTAAATTTAATGATATCCAAGAAAATGTGTGGTGGTTTTCTCCGTGTGCTCCCGATAATTTTTGTCAATATTATGTCGGTTTTCTCCGTGTGCTCCCGATAATTCTTGTCAATATTATGATGGTTTTTCTCCGTGTGCTCCCGATAATTCTTGTCAATATTATGATGGTTTTTCTCCGTGTGCTCCTGATTATTCTTATCAATATTTTGATGGTTTTTCCCGTGTTCTTGCAATCATTCCTGTGGTTTCTTCAAGTGTATCTGACTATTCTTAGAAACCGATCTCTCCATGAAGGAGTTTTACTCTTAATGAGACATGTCATTTTATTTGGAGTTACATTTAATTCGATAATTTCTGCTACTAAATCAAAACTTGCAATATTTTTATCAGGTGGAATTAAAAAATATCATTACTCAGTCAAATTAATATTACTCCATGAGACATCTGTGGAGCACCAACATGCAAGACGAACTTCCTTTTCCTTGGAGTCTAGCGAAGCCATCTTTCTTTTGCGATCGTTAGTGAGCATCCCGCATCCTGCATTAAAGAACTAAATATTATTTACCTGCAAGCAATACGTGACGTCATCAGTTGTTGAAAAGCAGAACTAGTTGCAGCAAGTACTTTTGTATGAGATAAATTAACTCTCGCTGATGAAATATGAAAAAATTTCTATTTAAGTATTGGATCTAATTTAAAACTCTTAGTTTGCATCTGGCATTAGTCACAGAAGCTACCATGGATCGTGGTTTGTTATCTGCAGCTGAATCGGAAGGAAGCCGCTGTAGTTACTGTGGCAAGGATTTTGCCATGAGAAGGAATGCTAGACGTCATGGGAAGAATGATTGTGCTAGAAACCCACTACGCAACATGTTAAGCTGTAATCGTTGTAGCAGGTTGTTAACACGAATTGACAGCTTAAAAAGACATGGTAGAACATGTAAAGTCAAGACTACTTACGGCATAGAGGACACTGATGGATCCACTAGACTAAAGAAGAGTGATCTGCATTACGACAATAATTTTCCTTGTCCTGAGCGTGATGGTATTAGCTCACCCGATCGTGAGAAAGAACATAAATTGAAGGATGCTAATGGCTTCGGGAAGACTGAAACTAATGGCAGTATCAACACCGTGAAAAGTGAGAATACATTCAAGCCTATATTCAGTAGATCCTCCATTCTTTGTAAAAATGATGGACTCCTAAAAAGGAAGCATGAAGACGATGAAGACACTTCGACATCATCGATAGCGAATTCATACGGTAATCTGGGTGAAGAGGATGTCTTCTACAGTGATTGTTACAGTGACTCTGAGGCTGTTGACAAAGGTATAGACTGTGATGAAGCACCTAGAGCTGACAAGATCGAAGAATGTGGCGATGTCCTGAGACCGAAACGTTGGAAACGTCGTGTTATAATAAATAAATCTGATAATGCTTATTATGATCACTGGGATGATTGTGATATTGACAGTATTTATAATAAACAAGCAAGTAAGATGGTGGTAGAAGAGATTGATTACACATCATGGAAAGATCCAAACATAATGGTTGACCGGCTAAGACTTCTACATGGCTCGCTTTGTGAAGGAAACTATTCGTGCATCAAAGAAATATCCTTCATACTCAAAGAACTGAGGAAAGCAGGCTACATACAATAATGGCTTCTTTTACTTGTATTTGTGTAATGTTGAGAAGTAATTAAATATTGAAAGTAAAAATTTAATGTTTTTATTTCTTGTATTCTGATTTCCAACTAAGCCTGTGTGTTTCCGCTACTGTATGTGTGATCATTCCGTTTCCTGTGTGTACTGTGTGTATACGTTTCCAGTGTGTACTGTGTGTACGTTTCGTTTCCTGTGTGTACTGTGTGTACGTTCTGTTTCCTGTGTGTACTGTGTGTACGTTCCGTTTCCTGTGTGTACTATGTATACGTTTCGTTTCCTGTGTGTACTGTGTGTACGTTTAGTTTCCTGTGTGTACTGTGTGTACGTTCCGTTTCCTGTGTGTACTGTGTGTACGTTCCGTTTCCTGTGTGTACTGTGTGTATACGTTCCGTTTCCTGTGTGTACTGTGTGTACGTTTAGTTTCCTGTGTGTACTGTGTGTACGTTCCGTTTCCTGTGTGTACGTTCCGTTTTCTGTGTGTACTGTGTGTACGTTCCGTTTCCTGTGTGTACTGTGTGTACGTTCCGTTTCCTGTGTGTACTGTGTGTACGTTCCGTTTCCTGTGTGTACTGTGTGTATACGTTCCGTTTCCTGTGTGTACTGTGTGTACGTTCCGTTTCTTGTGTGTACTGTGTGTACGTACCGTTTCCTGTGTGTACTGTGTGTATACGTTCCGTTTCCTGTGTGTACTGTGTGTACGTACCGTTTCCTGTGTGTACTGTGTGTACGTTCCGTTTTCTGTGTGTACTGTGTGTACATTCCGTTTTCTTGTGTTTACTGTGTGTACATTCCGTTTTCTTGTGTTTACTGTGTGTACATTCCGTTTTCCTGTGTGTACTGTGTGTTCATTCCGTTTTCCTGTGTGTACTGTGTGTATATTCCGTTTTCCTGTGTGTAAATTACGTTTTCCTGTGTGTACTGGGTGTACATTCCGTTTTTCTGTGTGTACTGTGTTCATGGACTATATGACTGACATTGTTCATGGCCCGGTCTTGCGGTCCGTGCCTTTTCGTTGACGGTGCTTCCAAATGTGCTGCCTTTTCGAAAGCGGTGCTTCCAAATGAGCTGCCTTTTCGTTGGCGGTGCTGTCTTTTCGTGGTCGGTGCTTCCAAATGTGGTGCCTTTTCGTTGTCGGTGCTTCCAAATGTTCTGTCTTTTCGTTGTCGCTGCTGTCTTTTCGTTGTCGGTGCTTCCAAATGTGCTGTATTTTCGTTGGCTGTGCTGCCTTTTCGTTGTCGTTGCTTCCAAATGTGCTGCCTTTTCGTTGGCGGAGCTGCCTTTTCGTTGGTGGTGCTGTCTTTTCGTTGATGGTGCTTCCTTTTTGTTGATTGCGCGTAGTACAAAATGTAGTGATTGAATATTTACTAGTTTATCACCTCTTGGTGTTACTAAAATATTTTTCAAGGTTACTTGCTCCTTTAGAATGTATAAAAATGTCACGATGGATTAATTGAATATAATTAGCTAACGACGAAGGTCATGTGGTCCTGAAATGACTAGCCTATACGTCTGATAATGACATGACTCGGTCTCATGGACTGAAGACAATTGTTCTTTATGTGCGGTTTTGTACATGAACGGCTTATAGGTTATTCAGATTATTCAAAAATTAGACTTTCATGATAGGCTTATCGTCACTGTATTAATTCTTTGGTTAGGTATATTGACTTATGATTAATAAATTCCGCGAAAGGTAACGGAAAAAAGAATTTAAAATTTATTTAATAATTAGTTACAACTGTCACTGGTCAAGAATCGAACCGTGGACATGGATCCATCGATTCAATTTGTAAATTAATAATTGATTTTTTCGGAGACTATTGGAATTTTTCCCGCATTTCTAACTAAATAATTACATGATTTCAACATGGCGGTCAAATTTCAAGATGGTGGGCACCTCAGCAATAATAAATTATTACTGCACTGTAGCATGTTAGAATAGAATTTGCATGATGGTAAGACAAGTACACACAATATGGTGACCTCCAGCAGACGAAAACATGATGGTGGCAATGACCGCTAGCATGTACTGAACATAAAAAGACGGATCCGTGATGGACATGTAGGTCAAAGTCAAAGATCAATGTCGAGGTCAAATTTCAAGGTTAAGGTTAAATTTCAAGGTCAAGGTCAAAGGTCAAGGTCAAGGTCAAAGGTGTGGTGACGTC
Source organism: Bacillus rossius redtenbacheri (assembly GCF_032445375.1). Classification (NCBI taxonomy): domain Eukaryota; kingdom Metazoa; phylum Arthropoda; class Insecta; order Phasmatodea; family Bacillidae; genus Bacillus; species Bacillus rossius. The sequence continues at coordinate 34,622,774 of NC_086334.1, read as the reverse complement.
ATACCAGCTGATGGTAAATAACTTGTTATTGGTGGAGGTAGGTCAGTCTGAAGGTGGCTTCTGTGGAGGAAGGATCTGTTGATTTTATATTTTTTGCCCTCGCCGGTTTCGAATCAAGGACGGGAATCGATATAAACAGAATTCTATTAAGTTAATTTTTTGATGAATTTTGAACTTCTTTTTTCATTAAAATCGTATAATAAATAAAGATTTTCAAGATGGTGTCTAAATTTAAAGATGGCGACTAAACGATAATTGTAACATTAATAGGACCCAATATGGCGGTCTTAACGAAAAGTGTAAGAATGATATGGTACTCAACCAAGATGGCGGGTGTAACGAAATATGCAACATTTATATAATCCAAGATGTCGACCATAACAATAACTGCAACAGTGGTTTTTAAGATTTTTATTTAATTCGATTATTTAATTTTTTTAATGATTTTTAAAATTTTTCCCGATTTTCTAACATAAAAATTGCGGATTTTCAAGATGGCGACCGTAACGAAAATTGCAACGGTGACGACATGATTCGAAGTTGGTGGAAATTACTAGAAATACAAAATGGCAAATGGATTAGCATGGATTAACATATGGATTAGCATAGATTGACATACGGATTAGCATAGATTGGCATACAGGTTAGCATAGATTAGTATACGAATTAGCATAGATTGGCATACGGATTGGCATAGATTGACATGGATTAGCATAGATTGGCATGGATTAGGTTAGGTTAGCATAGATTAGCATATGGATTAGGTTAGGTTAGGTTAGGTTAGCATAGATTAGCATATGGATTAGGTTAGGTTAGGTTAGGTTAGGTTAGGTTTGGGTAGGTTAGGTTAGGTTAGGTTTAGTTTAGTTTAGTTTAGTTTAGTTTAGGTTAGGTTAGGTTAGGTTAGCATAGATTAGCATATGGATTAGGTTAGGTTAGGTTAGTTTAGTTTAGTTTAGTATAGTTTAGTTTAGGTTAGGTTAGGTTTGGTTTAGTTAAGTTTAGTTTAGGTTAGGTTAGGTTAGGTTAGGTTAGCATAGATTAGCATATGGATTAGGTTAGGTTAGTTTAGTTTAGTTTAGTTTAGGTTAGGTTAGGTTAGGTTTGCATAGATTAGCATATGGATTAGGTTAGGTTAGGTTAGGTTAGTTTAGTTTAGGTTAGGTTAGGTTAGGTTTGCATAGATTAGCATATGGATTAGGTTAGGTTAGGTTAGGTTAGGTTTGCATAGATTAGCATATGGATTAGGTTAGTTTAGGTTAGCATAGATTAGCATATGGATTAGGTTAGGTTAGGTTAGGTTAGGTTAGGTTAGGTTAGGTTAGGTTTAGTTTAGTTTAGTTTAGTTTATTTTAGTTTAGTTTAGGTTAGGTTAGGTTAGGTTAGGTTAGGTTAGGTTAGCATAGATTAGCATATGGATTAGGTTAGGTTAGGTTAGTTTAGGTTAGGTTAGTTTAGTTTAGGTTAGGTTAGGTTAGGTTAGCATAGATTAGCATATGGATTAGGTTAGGTGAGGTTAGTTTAGTTTAGTTTAGTTTAGGTTAGGTTAGGTTAGGTTAACATAGATTAGCATATGGATTAGGTTAGGTGAGGTTAGTTTAGGTTAGGTTAGGTTAGGTTAGGTTAGGCGTGCGAAGGAAGTACCTACGGGCTCCGACCAACAGCGCTTCTCTGCTGTGAAGTATTAGGAGATCAGAACTTGAGAGGAGGTAGTAATAAAAACTTGCCGGTGCCGTTGCGCGTCGTGGAAGTAGAGCGCGCCAAAACACACGGTTGCCTGGCCGTATGTATCCGGCGTTCATAACACGTGTAGAAGTAGGCTTATATTCGTTACCTCCTGGCTGTTTATTACCGCCTAATACTTTTCATAGCGAGACGTCCTGGCGAGCTGGTCTGTCCATCGTAACGGGACATTTTTTCGTGCGTACATGGCTGATGAACGTAACGGGACATTTTTTCTTGCGTACATGGTTGATGAATGTAACGGGACACTTTTTCGTGCGTGTATGGCTGGCGGAAGTGACGTAATCCAACATGGGTGATGAAGCGAAGCCTTAAGGTAGCTGGATCGGATCCCCGGATCCCCCTCCCTCCTCCCCTGTCCTCATACATACTTTATATACCTACTTAAATAATTTAAATTATAAGAATTTAATGTTTTTATTTCTTGTATTCTGATTTCTAACTAAGACTTAGATCTCGTAACTTGTGCTTCCTTTTTGCCTTTTTTTTTGTTGATGGAGCTTCTAAATGTGCTGCCTTTTCGATGATGGTGCTTCCAAATGTGCTGCCTTTTCGTTTTCGGTGCTTCCAAATGTGCTGCCTTTTCGTAGTCGGTGCTTCCAAATGTGCTGCCTTTTCGTTGTCGGTGTTTCCAAATGTGCTGCCTTTTCGTAGTCGGTGCTTCCAAATGTGCTGCCTTTTCGTTGTCGGTGCTTCCAAATGTGCTGCCTTTTCGTTGTCGGTGCTTTCAAATGTGCTGCCTTTTCGTAGTCGGTGCTTCCAAATGTGCTGCCTTTTCGTTGTCGGTGCTGTCAAATGTGCTGCCTTTTCGTAGTCGGTGCTTCCAAATGTGCTGCCTTTTCGTTGTCGGTGCTGCCAAATGTTCTGCCTTTTCGTTGTCGGTGCTGCCAAATGTGCTGCCTTTTCGTAGTCGGTGCTTCCAAATGTGCTGCCTTTTCGTTGTCGGTGCTGTCAAATGTGCTGCCTTTTCGTAGTCGGTGCTTCCAAATGTGCTGCCTTTTCGCTGTCGGTGCTGCCAAATGTGCTGCCTTTTCGTAGTCGGTGCTTCCAAATGTGCTGCCTTTTCGTAGTCGGTGCTTCCAAATGTGCTGCCTTTTCGTAGTTGGTGCTTCCAAATGTGCTGTCTTTTCGTAGTCGGTGCTTCCAAATGTGCTGTTTTTTCGTAGTCGGTGCTTCCTATTGTTTTTCCTTTTTTGAAGGTGCTTCCAAATGTGCTTCCTTTTTTGTTGATGGTGCTTCTATTTTTTTAATGTTGTTTTGACTCTAGTATTTTAGTAAATTGTTCTTGATTTGACTAGCGTATTATTCAAACCGGTTAATGTATATAAACGAGTCCTAGACATCAGGACGCTTAGTTTGTTACTGCCGTTGACGGTGTACGGATCACCTAGTTTGTTTCTTCTGGTGCATAAGTCGCGTAATTGCCTGTTCTTGAGACTTCGATGGAATCTTTACCGACTTTAACGTCGTACTCGATGGAGGATGTACCATCGATTACGGGAACCATGACGTCGGCGCCGACGATGTTGGAGCAGATCCCGTTGACAACGCCTCTGACAACACTGGAGGAGACTTCGATATGTGCTGTTCCACCATCAGCTGAAGTTTCATCAGCATTGAATACTTCAATTAATGAAGAGCGTACTTCGCATCAGTGCAAATACTGTGGTGCATCATTTACTATCTCCTCAAATGCTCGCAGACATGAAAGAAGCGGTTGTTCTAATAATGTTCAAAGAATACAATTTCAGTGCAATAAGTGCAATAAACTAATTTCACGTCTCGATAGCTTACATCGTCATTATAAAAAATGCGCCGAGACGTATAATGAACATGGTTATTGATTTGACTCATGTGTTGTACCGGCTAATGAGACTATATAAGTGATATGAACTTCAGTCCGTCTCTGGCTGTGGTGATGAACGGATCGGATAGACATTTAAAGTCATGTCTAAGGCTTAGTCTGTACAATAAGAAGACTGTTTGAATCGAGGAATCCAAAAGGCTTTAGTAATTTGTCAGTGATTTTTTTGTACCTGTAGTAGTGTAGTATGTATGTAATAAAAGTTTTTTTAAAAGGACTTGTGGTGTTTTTATTTTCTTAAACCTAACACTTTTTTAGTATTTTTTTAAAATTAAAGTTGTTTTGTATCGGCCAGGGATCGAACCAAGGACCTTAGTCGATCCAATCAATCAGTATATGGATTACAAATTTATTTAATGAATTTGGAACTTTTTCCCGCATCTCTAGCATTAAAATTACGAATTTCCAATATGGTGGTCTTGACGTCTGATAGGATGATAGTAGTAGAGGATTTAGAGTCTCTTTACGAATGTTGAACATGGTTTATTGAAATTATTATTTTTTTACATAAAACTAAACATTATTGCATCGATCGGGTATCGAACCGAGGACGGGAATCGATCGAATCAATATGTAAATTAATGAGTGATTTTTTTAATGAATTTTGGAACTTTTCCCGAATTTCTAGCTAAATAATTACGGATTTTCAAGATGGCAGCCAAATTTTAAGATGGCGGGGGCACCTCGGTAATAAATGTTTAATGCACTCTAGCGGGTAAGAATTAAACTAACATGGCGTCAGTGCACTCTAGCCGACGATACAATTATGATGGCTTCCAGCATCGAAGACAAGATGGCGGACATGACGTCATACTAGGTGACGATATATATGCTTTGAAAAAAAGAGGTGGGAGTCGGTCTGCCTGCAGCCACCATTGAGGAAGGAGTCTGTCGCCATTTTTAATTTTTTTTGCACCCGTCGGGTTCGAACCGAGGACTCCGAGCTCCGTGTCGTAAATGAATGTTTTTAAATATTTTTTATTAAATTTTTATTATTTGAATTTTTTTTATAATTTTTAAAAAATATTTCATTAAAATCGGATAATAAATAAAAAAGTTAAAGATGGCGACCATAAAGAAAATTGCAACAGTGACGTCATCATCCAATATGGCGGAAAACAGATCGCCGGAATTTTCGAGAACACACAATTACGTCATCCAAAATGGCGGATCCAAGATGGCCGCCGTTATCTACTTGTCCCGTTACGTTATGTCCCGTTACACTGTGTCCCGTTACTGTGTGTCCCATTACACTCATCCAAGATGGCCGCCGTGATGTTGAGGCGTTTGCCACGCCTCCTTTTAATTTGGTAATTAATTATATCATATGTTATGATAGATTGTTTGGCACTTGGTTCATTTTCGTCCTGAAGATTGATTAAAACAGACGCAATACGGACATTCACGGCGCTGCGCTTGTGTGTGTTTCCGCGAGCCAACACCGCGCGGCGCGCGAAGCCTTATGACGCCATGGTGACGCGTTAACCTGCGACGGTCTGCGGCTGGCGAGCAGGGGGACGGTGCTGGCGGCTGGTGGAGTCGACTTCGGCTCGTCAGGTGCAGGCGTGTTGCGCCACTGCTAAAATGGAAAGGCTGTTCCATTCACCTACGCATCGACCAGTGCCCAGCCCGGGTTATCGTCCACCATGCTGCGCAACTACAAGTAAGCCTCGACGCAACCGCTATTAACAACCGGGCACCGGGTTGGTTTTTTAAGGAAAAACTATGAGCAGAGAGACTTGACTGATCATAAACTCAAATTCATTATCTTGCTAGTTTCTGGAATCTTAATGTGGCGAAATAAACTCTACTTCTCCATTTTACGCTACGTGAGAATTTACGTAAACTGCAAGCCAGACTTATCACGTTGCTGTGGTGTGGAATGTGAGACTCGCATAATTACGTCGAAACGAGAGTCCGGTTAGACCAGAATATTCGGAATTGTGCCTAAACAACCTTTATAGACAATTACGTCATCCAGGAGTGTAATCAACGGACCTGTTAGGGAAAAACTTATCCTTTCTAAATGTTTGTAAAATTACCCGTAATATAGTGTTTATAATATGTGATTACATTAGATGTCCTTTTCTTTAATGCGAGATCTAGATCTTCTGTAGATTTGTGTACTTGGTTCTGTATTTTAATGTACCAAGCCGATGCCAAGCAGGATTATTAAATAGTAAACAGGCAGTGATGTTTTCAATTATTATCCAGGTCATTCATTTTTGCCTAGGGACCGTACTTCTCACTGCATTTAGTTGGTACACCCTTCTGCGGCTCCCGACTTTAAACTCGAGCGCCTCAAGTAAGGCCTCAAAACTGCGCAACTCTGCTAGTCAGAGTCGCAGACGCGGTAGTTTTCGGTGTTTAAGATACTTATTGATTTTTTATATCACCGGTATGGCATTGGCTTGGATATATAAATTACATAAAGAGGAGATAATGACTAATTTAAAAGCTGCGTCAGTCGAGCACAGTGCGGACGAAAGCATAGATGTTTTAAGACAAAAGTTTGTGGCGCATTTGAAAGGAGAAAGAGTTTCGTGGCAAACGGAACAGGCAGAAGCGAGGGGGTCTGGCTCGCTTAGTACAAATTTTCTAAAAAATAAGTTTGCTTTGCGATCACTAGAAAACGTTCCGAAACTGCAGTCAGCAAATGTAGAGGATATATTAGAGTTTTGCATGGCCGTGGACAAGCTAGCTAACGCAAATTATTTTTCCAATGAGAGCGATTTAATTTTAGCTGTTGCTTCGCGTTGCACAGGCTTAGCTTACGATATACTCATTGCGCGTTATAAGAGTCATATGTCCTGGGTTGATTGCAAGGAGGCGTTATGGGAAAATTTATGTCCTTGTAGAGTTAGAGAGGAACTTATAATAGAGAAAACCCGTCGTTTTCAAAGAAAAGGGGAAAAAACTTTGAGTTATGTACATGACATTTTGGACCATGGTTCGGCCCTTAATGTCCAAATGAGGGAAATGGAGTGGATACGGTTAGTCTTAGAAAACTTGCATCCCCACATTAGGAGGGAGTGTAGCTTTGTGGAGAGGCCCACCAACTTGTTCGATATTAGTAATTGGGCGGTGGAGGTGGATAATGTGTGTTGGGTTTCCGATTTATGCGAAGAGGAGGAAAAATCAAACATTTTAAAAGAGGGTGAAAGTAGCGTGGGGATAAATGGGGAAGCGGACTTGAATGTCACGAGAGTGGATAGGTGCAGTGAAGTTGATAAGGTGGGTGTAAAGTCCGAAATTTCAGCATATGATCAAAGTAATAAATATAAAATTATAAAGAAGTGCTATGCATGTGGCAGTGAGAGTCATCTCATCGCTAAATGCGCAGAGAAGAAGCAGAGTAAAGGTCAGGGGAATAACGTTAGACGAGTGTGTGGGTTTTGTGGCAAGTGGGGGCATTTGTCTCGCAATTGTTTACAAAAAAAAAGGGTTAGCTGGTTTCGTTTTGAAAATAAGCATCGTCTGGCGGTATTGAAAGCTAGAAGTAATATGTGTGTCAGGGTAAGTTTTTATGAGGAGATAGTCTCGGGTTTAATTGATACCGGGGCTAGCAATTCATTTGTACAGCAGGCGTTTTTGAGTAGGTTAATAACGAGACATCCCGAACTAAAAAAAAATTTAAAAACGGAGCCAGGGTTTGAGGTACATTTGGCTGACGGGAAAAGCCGGAAAATCTCCTTGAAAGTACGTTTGCACTTTAAAATAGGAAATTTTGCCTGGACACGTGATTTTTGGGTAATGCCTGGACTACTCGAAGAATTGATTTTAGGATGGGATTTCTTAAAGGGCACGGGAGCTATAGTGGATTGTAAGAATAGGAGGTTATGCTTCGCGTTTGATAAAAAAGTCAAAATTAGTCTTGAGGCACCCAAGAATAAATTTGAAGTTTGTTGCGGAGGTTTAAAGGGGGTGGAGGAACACTTAACAGAAAAACAGAAGGACGAAATCAGGGATATTTGTTTTCGTTATCCCGATGTAATTACGGAAAAGGTGGGAAAATGTGAATTGATGCCGTACCGGATTGAATTAATTGATCAACGTCCGGTGAGGTGTGTGCCCTATCAATGTGCTCCTCCCAAAATGCTAGTTTTTCGGGAAATCATAGATGATTTACTTAAGCAAAATGTTATAGAAGAAGCGAGTTCAGAGTACGCTTCACCCGCCTTTTTAGTAAAAAAAAAAAACACCGGGGAAGTATCGCTTAGTCTTGGACTACCGAATCTTGAATGATCGCATAAAACTAGATGGTTTCCCGCTGCCCAAGGTGGAAACTGTGCTGCAATATTTGGGGCAAGCGAAATATTTTACGGTGTTAGACCTTAATGCTGCTTTTCACCAATGCATGTTGGAGGAGAGTAGCAAGAAGTTCACGGCTTTTGTTACCCCGTGGGGACAGTACCAATGGAAAAGAGTGCCTTTCGGGGTAAATTTTGGCTCACAATGCTTATCGCGTATCTTATCTTACATTCTGAAAGAATATCAATTTAAAAATGTCATTAGTTTTCTGGATGACATTTGTATATTTTCTAATTCTTTCGAGGAACACTTGGAACATGTGGAAGGGGTTTTGCAAAAATTACGAGGTGCAGGGTTAACAGTCAATCCTGAAAAAGTTTGTTGGGCCAGAAAGAAAATTCGGTTCCTGGGTTTCATTGTTGGGGAAGGAAAAATTGTAATGGACCCTGACAAAATTGAGGCCATTGTAAATTTCGCGAGACCTCGTAATGTAAAAGGCATCATGAGATTTTTGGGCATGATGGGCTATTTTAGCCGCTTTATTGAGAACTATGCGGATTTGTGCTACCCTTTAAATAATTTAAGAAAAAAAGGGGTTATTTTTAATTGGGGTGAGGTAGAGGAGGCCGCTTTTCTCGGTTTGAAAAAAGCCATTTCCCACCCACCGGTGTTAGCGTTACCAGATTTCCAGAGGCGATTTGTAGTGCAGGTTGACGCTTCGAGTGTCGCGTTAGGCGCGGTTCTCTTGCAAGATTTTGGCAAGGGTCCACAACCCATTATGTTTGCTGGAAGAACACTTAATAGACATGAAAAAGGTTATAGCACATATGAAAAGGAAGCCCTTGCTTGCGTGTATGCTTTGGAACGTTTTGACACTTATCTAGAGCATGACGAATTTGACCTTTACACGGATAATCAGGCTTTGACCTGGTTGTTTTCGCATCCGAGACAACTAGGGAAAATAGGGCGGTGGGTAATGAGGCTCACTAGGTTTAGGTTCAAAATAATTCATGTAAAGGGAAAGGACAATGTGGTCGCGGATGCCCTTTCGCGGATGTTTGAGGAGGAAGGCGGTGAACAGGATTTGGAAGACGAGAGTGAAGTAATCAGGTGTGGGCGTTTTACTGTGGAGCCAGAACTATTCAACAAAGTAGAGGAGGTGTTAGAACAAGATTTGGAAGGGCAAAATATAATGCGGGATTTACTGCAGGGCAAAAATAAGAATTTCGTGTTAGTGAAGCATAGATTATATTATCAACAAAGTGGGAAAGAGAAAAGACTTTATATTCCTAAGCTCTTACGGCCTATGGTGCTAAAATATTATCACGATAGTGCGTTTGGGGGTCATGGAGGAGTGGACAAGACATATCATAAATTGAGAGATGAAGTCTATTGGGCGGATATGAAAAGAGATGTGCAAAATCATGTTAACACGTGTGAAAGTTGCCTGTTAAGTAAACAAACCGTAAATTCGAAATTGGGTAAATACTCCGTTTCTCTGCCCACGCGTCCCTGGGAGAAGGTTTTCATAGATATTTTTGGTCCTTTGCCTCGATCTCGAGAGGGAAATAATTGTCTTTTGATTATTGTGGATGGTTTCACTAAATTTAATTTTTTTTTTACCTTTATCTGACATGAAAGCGGCGAGAATTGTCAAGGCTCTTACGCAAAGAATATGGCAAATTTTTGGAGCACCTGAGAATGTGGTTTCTGACAATGCGGCCTATTTCAATAGTCAAATATTTGGGAACATGTGTTTTCGTTGGGGAATTTGCCACATTAACACCAGCCCGCATTACCCTTGCCCAAACCTGGTAGAAAGAGTGAATAAAAATATCAAGATTGCTCTTACTATTTATCATCATCAAGACCATCGCCAGTGGGATGAAAATTTGGATATGCTGAGTTTAGGATTTAACATGGCTAAACATGACGCCACTCATTTCACTCCCGCAGAATTATTTCTGGGGCGGAAAATACCACACCCTCTTTTAAATGTTTGGGGTATAGGAGAGGAATTATGGGCGATCAGTAGTCCACGTTTATTAGAAGGTAAATGGGTAGAAGCTATAAAAAATCTCCAGAACGCTCAGAATAAGGTTGCGAAACAATATAATAAGGGGCGCTTGGAAAATCCTTTTAAGGTGGGAGACTGGGTGCTCTGCAAAAGTTTTCCCATCAGTAACAAAGCTCTGCACAAAACCGCTAAATTAGAGTTTTCTTACCAGGGGCCTTACAAGGTGATTAGGCATTTAGGGGGAGTAACCGTTCTTTTGCAGCGTGTGGACAAAAGTTTTGAGACACGTAAGGCGCATATTAGTCATCTTAAGAGGTTCACACCCGATCAAAGTAAATGATTGTTTTTGCCCTTTTTAGTCATGTGAATAGAGATTTTGTTTTGAAGTATGTTGTTGTATGTTAACGAGTAAACGGGAAAGTGGCACAAAGCATTGTTTGGTCTTAATCATTGTTTTTTTTTTGTCTCTCTCATGTGTTTTTCTTCGCGTGTTTTTTCTCACTGTGTGTTTTTTTTCTTCTTGCTTTTCTTTGAGGTCGTTTGTTTGAATGGCGTGTTTGGAGTGCTTCCCCGTTTTCTCGCCTTATAGTGGCTCGAAGCTACCTAAATTTCTTTGGTTTTTGGTGTTAATTTAGTTTTTTTTTTAAGGGGGGGATATTGAGGCGTTTGCCACGCCTCCTTTTAATTTGGTAATTAATTATATCATATGTTATGATAGATTGTTTGGCAATTGGTTCATTTTCGTCCTGAAGATTGATTAAAACAGACGCAATACGGACATTCACGGCGCTGCGCTTGTGTGTGTTTCCGCGAGACAACACCGCGCGGCGCGCGAAGTCTTATGACGCCATGGTGACGCGTTAACCTGCGACGGTCTGCGGCTGGCGAGCAGGGGGACGGTGCTGGCGGCTGGTGGAGTCGACTTCGGCTCGTCAGGTGCAGGCGTGTTGCGCCACTGCTAAAATGGAAAGGCTGTTCCATTCACCTACGCATCGACCAGTGCCCAGCCCGGGTTATCGTCCACCATGCTGCGCAACTACAAGTAAGCCTCGACGCAACCGCTATTAACAACCGGGCACCGGGTTGGTTTTTTAAGGAAAAACTATGAGCAGAGAGACTTGACTGATCATAAACTCAAATTCATTATCTTGCTAGTTTCTGGAATCTTAATGTGGCGAAATAAACTCTACTTCTCCTTTTTACGCTACGTGAGAATTTACGTAAACTGCAAGCCAGACTTATCACGTTGCTGTGGTGCGGGATGTGAGACTCGCATAATTACGTCGAAACGAGAGTCCGGTTAGACCAGAATATTCGGAATTGTGCCTAAACAACCTTTATAGACAATTACGTCATCCAGGAGTGTAATCAACGGACCTGTTAGGGAAAAACTTATCCTTTCTAAATGTTTGTAAAATTACCCGTAATATAGTGTTTATAATATGTGATTACATTAGATGTCCTTTTCTTTAATGCGAGATCTAGATCTTCTGTAGATTTGTGTACTTGGTTCTGTATTTTAATGTACCAAGCCGATGCCAAGCAGGATTATTAAATAGTAAACAGGCAGTGATGTTTTCAATTATTATCCAGGTCATTCATTTTTGCCTAGGGACCGTACTTCTCACTGCATTTAGTTGGTACACCCTTCTGCGGCTCCCGACTTTAAACTCGAGCGCCTCAAGTAAGGCCTCAATGTCACAATCCAATATGGTGGATCGGACACACAGCTCCACACCCTGGACCCTGTGCCAGGAAATACATTCCTATACTACTAAAGTATGCAATCATTTCATCAATGTTTTGTTATGACGTTGTCACGTTAAACTATCGTCCGTAAACCAACTTTACAGACAACCAATTTAATTTGCCTGTCTGGATTTATTAGTTCGATATGTTTCAGCACGCTTGTTAGTAGTATTTTTAATACTGAAACTAACGTCGACTCATTTACGTCGTAATTTGTTAATGTTGATTTCCTCGCGTGATAAATTTTCCATACGAATTGTGTCCCTTCGAGTTAACCCGATCGTAAATCCCCGTGTTGGCATCGTGCACTGCGCCGACTGCTGTGCGCGCTACCGTCGTAGCCCCAACGTGCGGCATCTGGCCACGGAATGGCATTCGCGTCACGCGGATCCAATTATTCAAGCGCTTGTCGCGACAGTTATGCAAAGTCGCGGCGCGTTCAGGAAGCTGTCTGGGAGACGTGAACAGTCCGCGCGACAACCGTACATCACTCCGCTGCCCGCGCCGCAGTGGCGTGTCGCCCCATCACTCTGAATTAACCAGGCGTGGTACAGGATGCTCTCGATGCTGAACACAGGTTTAAAGGGGCTACACATCCCCGATCAGTTTGCTCACAACACAGTACAGTCCATGAAATAATGTCCCGGTTACAAAATTTAACAGCATCAAACTGCAAGCGTTGTATGTGTGCTGGTTCAAGGTCAAAATTAAAAGAGTAACTCGAAACAGTTTTAGACGAGTGTATGCACGAACACCGCTTTGTCGTTTTTCTCGCTTGCAGCGCCAAAGAATGGCCCTTTCCCCAATTAGTGCAAGGTGAACCTGTAAACTTTTTTTTGCAACAGGATGGAGCCCCTCGGGAAAGACAGAAATACAACCGCTGATCGACTTCGTAGATAAATAACTGAAATTTTAAAAACGGAATACTGATAGAACAATATCGACTAAGTAATCCTGAACAACTACCGACGCATTATTTTGTAGACGTTTTAATGATCTCGAATCGAGATTTAGTTTATCATATTGTAGCTATAATAAACAATTATTTCATGCCTTGATTCTACTGAAGACTTGGACACTAATGAAAAAATATATTTTTTCAACGCACAATTACATGAATTTGAAATTTCCTAGGCCTCTGGACAGTTTCACTTCTCACACACGTGGAAGACTCAAGCCATTTTTTTTTTAATTAAAATCAAATTAGTGACTTTAAATATAGTATGTAGAAACATTCTAAAACCGAGTTAAACATTTAAAATGGTGGGAAAATAGTTGTAGCGGTAATAAACTTTAGGCGTAAAAATCAGTTAGTTTCTTTTAGTTGATACGAAATACATTAAATATCTTAGCTCGTAGGTTTTAGTTCATCTAGATTAAGTTTTATTTTTCTCGTATTTCGGTTGACATTGCAATGCGCAACTGAAACGGTTGCTACCCTGAAGATGGAGACTTCAAAGACATCCGAAATGTTGGACGATGGTCCTTTGACCAATGCTCGGCCACAATCTACTACTACTACTACTAGGCTAATCAGGACCAAAAATCTGTCTACTGACATTGTGAATTTTGAATTATATTCTACAATAATAAGTTAGTGTACAGCTAAAGTTAACTAAAAAAATTCCTCAATGTCGACCGGGTGTGCATTAGATAAATGTGAATTTTTAATTATATTCTACAATAATAAGTTAGTGTACAGCTATAGTTAATTTAAAAAATTCCTCAATGTCAACCGGGTGTGCATTAGATAAATAAATATATTCTGAGCCGGGACCGGACGAACAGACTGTTCAAGGTCGATGACCCAGAGCACACGGGGCGGTCCTGCCTCACGTGGAAAGAAGGAACTGCCCTTCTCCGACCAGTCTCTGCGCGATCCCCCGCCGCGTTTCTCGATTATGTCGTTGACCGGAGCGCGTGATCGCATTGTCCTGTTCTTCCCTCGGAATGCTCGCGTATGGGAAGGGGGGGGGGCTCTCATATCAGACTCCTCCATCTGATTTTTCCCTTCACCTTCCCCTTTAACTTATACCCTTCGTCTCCCTCCCCCTTATCCAGACCCCGGCGGTGGTGTCGGCCCTTGACAAGGGATGATTGCATTACCCCCTTATCACGGCAAGGCGTCACCATCTTTGCCTAATGGATCACGCCGTGTCACCTCGAGGCTCGGCCATCTTGTCGTGTAACATTTTCCGTGTATTCATTTTCGTCCTAAGGCAATTCCTGCACAAGTTTCGCAATATAGTGTGACCTAGACCTCAACGTCAAACCTAGAAAGTTTATTTGGCAAATTAATTGCAGTTCTGAATTTTAAAAAAAAAAGTTTAAAAATAGTATTGTAGTTTTTGAGTTATATGCCTTTTTTAATCTTTTTAAAATTCCCACACTGCGTCAAATGTTTAGATACTGCGAATCCACATTTTTCTTCCGCAATCCAGAATAGCTGTACTATCGTTAACACGTCAAAATAAAATCGAGCGTATATTTTATATATGTATTTTGTATATTTTTTTTTCTTCAATAGTGAGGTTACTCACGATGCAGTAACAAATATTTGTAGGGACAGTATCTAATATAGTTTGCTGCAGTGAAGGGACATAAAACTTTTGAAAAATAAATACCCACAACTCAAAAACTACGACACTTTTTAATTTTTTTTTAAATCAGAACCGTCATCTTTTGGCCTATCAGCTGTTTTAGTTTTCATGTTGAATTCTGTATATATGATTTCGGTATTACGTTTTGTTTGGAAAATTGTGTCGTCAAATGGAAGCTGCGCATAATCTGTTATTCGTGAATGGCAGCCGAGCTATAAATTGTACTGTTTTGGAAGCGTGTGTAACTTAACGCTTCAGCTTTATGACTAATCGTTTTGTTAAATGTGAATGTTAATATAAAATCTGAAAATAAAATAAAAACTACAAGACGAATTTTAGCAGAGTAATTTAAATGCGTTACCTTATTACTGTCATAAGTTAAAAAGTATGTGAACGCACACACAAATCATTATTACACACGCGTAATTGCCCAAATCATTATTTTCTTTGGCAATAATTAATATCCAAATAAATTTAGTTTGATTCAGAATATGTTTTCTCCGTAGTTGCTCTGTAGCTTCACTCCAGCGCGCCTGATTACGAAACGCACCGCTCCGTGCATGTATCAGGAGAAGTGGCCGTTGGATTGGAAAGGGATCGAAACATAACTTAAAAATTAACAACTTAGAACAGTCATTCATTACATTGAATTCTCCCAAAAAAATATATCCACATAAATTAGAATTTTCGTAGGATAGAAGGAACATAACAGAGGCACACAGAAGTTAGACCCATCATTTACTTGATAAATATCTAACACTGTCTGGTAGACAACGCACAACTTAAACCGGTGGGTCTATAAGCATGAAATTGGACAGGACTTTCCTTATACAACTTGGGTGAGTACTAAGAACGTATTTTTTTGAAAATTCATCATCTAAGGGGGTTGGACAAGGGATGAAAGTTTGGGAAATCCCATCGGGCACATTTGACTGACAGACAACGCACAGTGGAACTATAAGCATGTAATTTCGCATAGGAGTTCCATATATAACTTAGGTGGAGGATTTTTGAAAATTCATCCCCTAACGGGGATTAAATAGGGGATGAATTTTTGGGAAATCCAAACGGGTGCACGGCTATAAATTTTCTACTTAGAAATACTGTAAGTTAGGAACAGACAAAGCTATATATCCACAGTTAGAACTATCGTAGCAAGGGAACTGCCGCAACCTGGAAGCACACAAACGAGGACTGCGGCACGAGACAAGCTGACACGGGCTGGTTGAAGGAGCGGGGCGAAGGGAGGAGGTGACCGGGGGTTGTCGGAGGGGGAGACAGGCGCGGAACTGACGTCGAGAGTTGCGCCGGTCGCTCCTCCGCGGACCGACCCACAATGCCGCGCGTCACTTCAAAAGGAGCGAGGCCCGACCCCGGGGGCGAGTGAGGGGTGGAGGTGGGGGGAGGGTGGTGGAAGATGCGCGGGGCGGGTCGTCGGCCCCTGGACCACACCTCTCCTTCCAACGGTTCCGCGGGGGAACAATGGCGGCTTCCGAAACACGACCTTACCCGCCTTCCCGCGGGCGGTCCCGCGGCGTGATAATTATCTCGCGGCTAGCGGTGCGAGCGACGTCTCGACGTCTGGCGTCCGACGCGCGTCCTATCCGGCTACGCATCGCCCGGCTGTCCGACACGACGTGAGTAACCAACCTGACACGTTCAACTGACTTTCACTTTCGTCTGCTCTTTCTTTTAGGTACCGTCGTCTTTAACTTGACGGAATAAAATAAACTATCTCACTAATTTTAATCAAATTTCCTGTTTCAATTAATCATGTCATAAGCAAGAATTTTATTATTTCATTTCTAAAATGGTATTTTACAAAGAAAAACATTTTAAAAGAAACAATAAGTAATTGAAATATATATATATATATTTAAGAAACAATACGATTCATGCACGCACAGATGTGACGCGGAATATCATTTCCGAATTTTTATAACACCAACTTTTCCAAAAACTATCACATACTGACCATGTAATGAAGTAATAAGTCCGAAGCAACGATTGAGTTATGAGTTTTAGTAAAATTATTTATTACAAACCTCATTTTGAAAATATAAACGTAAAATATTTTTGTAATACAGTTTTATTGCAGAACCAAAAAAAAACAGTAATTAATTATTTAATTTTTATAATAAGTAATATTTAACTATTCATTTTAATTCAGTATACAGAAAAAATTATAATTTTTTCATGTTACGTAGAAAAGGAAAGGCCAAAACAAAATGAAAGAAAGGACACATACATTTTAATAATGCAACTTGAGGAGTAAGCTAATTCATACTGGCATTCACATCCACTCAAAACATTTATATGTGTGTATCAATTTTTTCAACTGAACTATATATACCACGGCTATTTTTCTGCGAACGGAATAATTGCAAGCTTACAAAAAAAAGCAGAGCCAAGTCACATGCAACTAAGTCTAAATTATTTCCAGTGAATGAATAAAGCTTGTGGTATGGAGCAAAATAACCTACAAGTCCCTAAGCTTGTTAATTCTCTTCTGTCTTCTAGGAAATGGTAGAAGAGCGATATGGTGATTCTTACTATTCCACGCAGAATTTTATGGTTGTTTCATGCCTACACACACACTGGATTGGTGTTATAACTATTTTAAACGGAGTCGCCTATTTTGCATTATCGTTTTTTTTTTCTCCTTTCAAGTAAAATTTTAAAATACTTTATTAATTATCAAAGTATTGCAACCTCCGATTAAAAAACCCAATGTATTTGTTTTTTTGTTTTTTTAAATTGCTAATTCAAGACAAGAACGCCTACAAAACCTTTAGGAGGTGATTTTTATTATTATTATTATTGTGTGTGTTGGTGTGTCAGAGTTGCCCTGGCCTGGCACGCGAGAAGACGCGGGCGCCAGTTTGACTCCTCACCCGCCTGTACTCACCTCGAGAGGATACTTGGTGTTCACCTGCTGGTTCGGAGAGCCCCAGGCGAGGGCGGCCACCCACAGCGCTGCGCAGAACCTGCAACACAGCGCGGCGAGGGTCGTCAGTCAGGCCGTGACGCAGCATGCTTGCACACTTGCATGCTTGCACACTTGTGCACTTGCATGCTTGTACTCTTGCACACTTGCATACTTGTACATTTGCATACTTACATACTTGCACACTTGCATACTTGCACACTTGCACACTTGCATACTTGCACACAAAAATACTTGAATACTTGCACACTTGCATGCTTGCACACTTGTACACTTGCAATCTTACATACTTTCTAACGTGCACACTTGCATACTTGTACACTTGCATACTTGTACACTTGCATACTTGTACACTTGCATACTTGCATGCTTGTACACTTGCATACTTGCACACATGAATACTTGCATACTTGCACAGTTGCATGCTTGCACACTTGTACACTTGCAATCTTACATACGTGCACACTTGCACACTTGCATACTTGTACACTTGCATGCTTGTACACTTGCATACTTGCATGCTTGTACACTTGCATACTTGCACACATGAATACTTGCATACTTGCACACTTGCATGCTTGCACACTTGCATGCTTGCACACTTGTACACTTGCCATCTTACATACTTTCTAACGTGCACACTTGCATACTTGTACACTTGCATACTTGTACACTTGCATACTTGTACACTTGCATACTTGCATGCTTGTACACTTGCATACTTGCACACATGAATACTTGCATACTTGCACAGTTGCATGCTTGCACACTTGTACACTTGCAATCTTACATACGTGCACACTTGCACACTTGCATACTTGTACACTTGCATGCTTGTACACTTGCACACTTGCATACTTGCACACTTGAATACTTGCATACTTGCACACTTGCATGTTTGTACACTTGTACACTTGCATACTTCCACGCCTGTACATTTGCATACTTGCACACTTGCATACTTGTACTTGCATAATTCACACTTGGACACTTGTACACTTGCACATTTGCATACTTGCACACTTGCATGCTTATACGCTTGTACACTTGTACACTTGCATACTTCCACGCCTGTACATTTGCAAACTTGCACAATTGCATACTTGTACTTGCATAATTCACATTTGCACACTTGCATACTTGCACACTTGTATACTTGCATTTTTGCACACTTGCATGCTTGTATACTTGTACACTTGCATACTTCCACGCCTGTACACTTGCATACTTGTACACTTGCATACTTGTACTTCCATAATTCACTCTTGCACACTTGCATACTTATATACATGCATATATCCTATGTGTGTTTTGATCTGCGAACTCAGACAATGTTTCCTGTACCTAATCTATACTAATAATAAAACTGTTCGAGGCAAAAAGTCTGTACATTGGATTAAATTATGAAAAAAAAACTACTGGATATGGCTATTTACTTAATTGAGAACTCAAAAAAAAATTCATTTTTTGTCTGTTTGATCTAGCATCAACTGAAAACTAATAGACTGATTTTAATAAGCTTTTTTTATTAGAACGGTCTTTGTCTAGCTTTAAAAAATATATGCTATATATAATTACAGAATTTCACCCTTAAGGGGATGAAAAGGGGGTAAATATTTTTTTTAGATAATTAAATATATCTCTAAAACTATTTTATAAGCTAAAGAAAATTTACAGTACCAATAATTAACATACAAACACACCTAAACAAAAATTTTACATTTGGCAATAATCTACTCCTTAGGGGTAAAAAGGAGTTAATATGTTTTAAATATGAATAGTAGTATCTCCGAATTCAACTAAGCGTAGAAAATTATATTGGGTACTAATAATTAACATACGATTACAAATAAACACAATATTTATATAGGTATTGCGGAATTCAAACCTTAAGGGGTGAAAAAGGTATAAGTAACTTTAAAGAAAAATATTATATATTGGAATTTAATTAAGGGTAATAAATGATATTGGGTACCAATAATAAACATACGAAACTACCAGCCACAATATTTATATTTTTCGAAAATTAACCCCTATAGTGTGAAAACGTTGCACATATGTTTTTAAGATTAATTTTTTTATATCTGAAATTAATTAAAGGTAGTAAATTATTTTGGATATCAATAATAACAACACGAAAACTACTAACCACCATTTTTATATTTTGCTAATTTTAACCCCTAATAGATGAAAAGGGAGTAAATAGAATTATATCTCCGAATTTAATTAAGCATAATAAAAAATGTAACACAGATATTAAAAAGCATGTATTTACCAGTTGTGGAAAAAAAAAATTAGATTCTAGGGAGCGACAATGACGCAATTAGTTAAAGAAAGGAACAACGAATATTACGTTTCTGACATTTAACAAATTGCAATACAACAAAACAAAATCCAATGCGCACATAGTGAAGCATCCGTAGAAAATCAACCTTAAACCAAACTAAGGAATGAAAATCAAACCACCCAACGTTGGTATTAGGCGCTATGAATAATGTTGAGTTTATGGTTTTTATTTATCGCAATAATTTATTTTAAGATACTTTTAATAACATTTTACTGTAGCACATAATACATAAAAATATTAGTTTTTCTGAAAATTTAGCGTGTCTGTTAAAACTTTGTCGAGACAGTTTAACATTTCATTCGTCGGACCTCGTAAACAAAAACAAAAAATTACCCTTACATTAGTGTCATCAATACACACGAAGTGACAATGAGGTGTGCTTTAAAAATGGAATCAACGATCAGACGTATAAATGCATTTTTTTTCCGTAAGACTTAAGCCGGACGTAATTTCCGAATATTTTTACATTCATAAAGCAAAACTTTACTGTAAATGATTAAATTCCTGTTCTCAAGGCCAGCAGTGTAATAAATTTGAAATCCTGTGTTTCGGGCGAGTGATGCAACACGTATTTTCCCCCGAGGTGAGGCTTGGAATGACAGGTCTCGGTTTCTGATGTGCGCCGAGTGACAGGCAATTCGAGAGCCGGCGTTTAATTCCGCATGTTTCGTATTGTTACCGCACGGGTTTGGTAAGCCACGCCTACGATCGTGTTACGGATAATATCGGTCTTGCTTCGAAGCAGAGGCTCGGATTTTCGCATGCATTTGCATGATTATAGACGCGCCGTTGTTTTGTTGCGACACATGCCACGAGTCGAAAAGGAATTTTCTGCATCCTTGGAAGTAACCTGAATACGTAAGTCTTGTCACACACAAACTGTTTTACGAAATAAGGAGGAAAAAAATGCTAAGGTACCAGACAGTATAGTTAGAGTAGAATAGACTCATAAAATATTTGGGAAATTAATTTTATCATGAGGGTTTCTGGTATGTATCTAGCTGCACGTTTAGGAAGTTTTTTAATATTACTTCCCCATTTTTTAATGATTTGCACAAGTTAAATTTTTACAAATTTACGAAAGATAATTTTGAGTGAGCGCTATTAGTCTACTTAAAGTCTACTTTTGGTCATTTTTTTGTTGTCTGCACTAAATAATGAAGCCCAATTACACCCGAATTAGCTTTGGGGATAACGAATACTTAAAAATTTAAATTGAAAATAACGACTGAAATCACTCTGTCAGTAGTTCCAACAAACAAACCGTATAGAGTTGATTGAACATTATTATTAATTTATAATCTTTCAATGTTATTAAAAAGTAAAATAAAATCCTTACGGTTACGGAATTCGAACCACGTCCCTTGCGGTTACCAGTCACGCGCTCTACCACAGTGCTAGTAAGCCTCTAAAGAACTTCCAAGGAGAATATGTATTATAATCAGTGGAATGCGAGCTTTCTAAGGTATTGTAAAACGCGCAAAACAATTTTTAATGTGGCGTTTTTATTTTACCAAATATATTCCAGGGTATTTTCACTATCATAAAGTTTCATTTGGCACACCAATACATATTTCATGCACCCTAAAGTTTACGAAAGTGACTATATATGGGTTTTTGTTGCTGCACGTGGATCCGCTGACTTTTTGTCACATTCCCGTTCCATTTGCACGAAATTACTCCTACAAAATGACGCATACGAGAACTAAGATGTTTAAACATCAAATAAATATGACCCAATATATGAAGTCACTATAACATAGAAGTTTATGGAGTTGAGTTTGTCGTCAAATGACCTCACAAAAATTTTTAGTGTCTAGTGATCGCGATAATCACTCCAGCGTGTGCAGGGAACGCCCGCGCTGAGAACAATAGCCGCCTTCGGAAAGCGATTTCACCTTTCATTTCCTGAGATCGACTTTGATTGGCCGCCAAGATAAATGTCACGCTGGCATTCAGCCGCGAACACAATTTGAACTTTGCAAGATTTCCTAAGCTTCATAATCAAAGACATCGGGCGGCACACTAGAGATTGAAAAAGGTTTTAGCGGGATTAAAAACAACAAAGATTTAAATCACAGGTTACCAAAGAAGTTAAATTTTCTAACAAATACTAATAATGTGTACTAATGCAACACATTACTAGCCTATTATTTTAATGTGTTGCCTATTACAGCAAAAACACGGAGCTTCACGATATATGTGAATTTACAAGAGTTTTGAAACACAAGTAAATTATTCTGAAACCCGTCCTTTTATTATGAAATACTTTTAATAGTATGCATTATCTAGAAACATTATTAAACCTGATTGAAGGTGTAGATGTGTAACAAATAATTTAAATTTTTTTCAGTTTTTCATTGTTTTTTGTTTCTCAAATCGTCATGAAGTCAACATTATATTATGAATGTTGGACTGATTAACATGTTAGTATGCTATTTTCAGAGCAGTTCGCAAACTGAAATAAAAATAAGCTAGCAGTTGAAACAGCCGCATACATTAATACCTTAGCTTAGAACGCAAACCCAAAACCTCACACAACGAAGATTGCTCACTCAATAAAATACCACTCAAAGGTTAGCTTTACATGATCGACAGTCGCCAGGTTTCGTTCCACTATAATAACTGCTTTCTCTGCCTCAACAAATAGTGTATTGGTACAATTAAAACTGACTATTGATGTGTAAACATGTTAACTCTCAGTATACGGAATTTGGTAGGAATAATTTCGTGAAAATGGAACGGAAATCGATGAACGGAAATTTGACAAAAAGATAGCTGACCCACGTGCAGTAACACAAACCCATATATAGTCACTTTCGTAAAGGTTAGGGTGCATACAATATATATTGGTGTGCCAAATTGAACTTCATAATTGATACTACCCTGTTATATATTGGTAAACTAAAACTGTCATGGAAAAAAGTAATTTCACGTTTTACAATACCTTATAAAACTGGCATTACAATAATTTGCCCCTTCTAAATTACAAACAGGCTTTCTAGCACAGCGATGGAGTGCGCGCTTGGTAACCTCGAGTGGCGTGATTCAAATCTTGTCACTAGAATTTTTTTATTACATTATAATATAATAATGCAATAATGTTGAATCAGCTCAATAAGGTCGTCTGTTTGTAGGAAGTATTTACAGGCTGATTTCAGAAAATTGTTAACAGTGTATATGCAAATATGACAATGTGCCTAAACCTACCCACAGAATGTATCGTTGTAATAAAATGATGGAAGTAGTTTGGTGTGTTAAATATAGTGTATGCAGTCTTGATTGCAAAAACACAAAATAAACACATACAAATCCAAGAAATTAAAAACTCATTTAGTATTATGAATATAGTAATCAATGGAATAAATGTGAATAATAATAACTAAAATAATTTCATTGGAAACAAAACATTTACTCTGAAAGTTGAAAGAGGACACACACATATAGTTTCTTACAATATTAAAAATATTAAATTTAAAATCAATGAATATATATATATCAATTTATGCAAGTAACTGAAGTTTCACTTCATGTAAGATAAAGTTCATATTTAAGTGAGCTACCCTGGATTGCTTAGTATTACTTCATGATTTAAGTGTGAATTTTCTGGGTTATGTGTATCAACACTCGAAAACACTTTCACCACACTAAAGTGTTGCAAAATACTCAGGGTTCGGTAGAGTTGTGAGATCTTCGTCGGCAGGACTCCCGGGCGGACAGAACAGCCTCCAGGAACGTCAGCGCTATAGCGATGTAGGAGGAACTAAAACTACAACTGCAGACGTCAGGAACTCAGCCACAGCAGTTCCTCCAGGTTGCTGAAAACTGCTAGGGATTTGGGACAGTCTCGCCGGAGACGATCCCTCGGATCAGGGTGTAGGGCGACATCGGTGACTCGGCCGAACCTTCCAGACTAGAGTCTCGTCAACGCCCGACGCGGAAGTTCGCATCGTGGCTTCGGCGTTACACCCCTACGTCTGTCCCTATAAATGGCAGACGTTCTGAGATTTAAACTCGTATAGAAACGAACAAATTGATCCGAGGTCTTCTTGACTCCCTGTGGGGTCCCGTGGGAATCAGGACCGCCCCACACACCGAAGACCTCTTGCCCGATGTCCTGCTAAGAAGCGACTCTTTCCTACGCTTCCTTAAACTGCATTATTACTAGAAACTTCCCATTCAAACTGAGCAAGACACCAAAGAGAAACAGAACTATGAGAAATATCTGATGAAATAATTATTTCTACCTGGCGAACAGTTTTCAGGTGTAAATTCACGAAGAATGTGTTCCTAGTGCAGACTCAGCACAAAAAGGAATGATTTGATTACAAAAAAAATATAATGAACAAACTAGGAGAAATTAAACTGCGAATATTGACTAATCAAGACTTCTAATAATGACTAGCTCGCTATAACACTAAAGTAACTATAATATGCAACCTTACAATAAATAAATTAATATTTAAAATAAATATCTGAAAAATATCAGTGACAAACAACATGTTAACATTCTGAATATGTTACAATGTGTTATCTATTACTGTCAACTAACTTAAACGTTAAAAAAAAAAGGTTGCATAAAAATAGAGTGAAACTTTGCAAACACGAACAAATGACTGTTGGAAAAGTATTTGTTTGTTAAAACAGTATTTCGTGTTACCGTAGAAATAATTCGGACATCGTGTTGCGGGCTAGTCGAATGCCGTCTTGAAATTGAAAGTGCCTGTGGTTATGCCACATCGGTAAAATACACATCCTTGCCATTCGAGAAAACAGCATATCAGCTCAGCGGTAGGCCTCCACTTTCAATTGAGCTTTTTTGAGGAGCATCAAAAACACCTCCGTTTTGAGTGTAAGAACATCTTTAACTGTCATGCCATTTCATGGTCCTCAGACGAGGGCCGGATCAACGAACGAGGTTTTACTATCCGTGTTCAGTCTAAGATCGCCACGAGGAATGAAGCGACACGCACGTCGTCCCACGCATTCTTCGCAGGTTCAGGGTCGACTCGCAATTGATGAGGGGTGGTTCGACCGATCTAGATCGAATGCTCGAACGAGTGTCTGGGGCGGCACAATGGCCTCGGTGGAAAAGGAGGGGGGAGGGGGGGGAGGGGGGTCGTGCAGTTGCGCTGCACGGACCCGGAAAGGGGCTGGTGGAGTTGGAGTTGGGGAAGGAGGGAGGGAGGGGGTGAGGCGATATCATTCCACACAGTCATGCGGCGAGCATTGTTTCTGAGCGGGGACAGTGGTCACGGAACCGAGACAGACCCCCCTATCCCCTCCCCCCTCCCGCCAAGCCTTAAGCACGCGCCACCCACAACGCCCGACGAAGATTACATCGGGGCCCACCCTGGCACCGGCCCACAAAGGTGAGGTTCCACCCTCGATGCTCCCCTGCTGCCCTATTACTTCTTTTGTCCCCCGCTAAACTAAAAGGGTGGTGATGGATTCATTTGAATATCAAGGGGCGCGCATCGGTCGCGGTTGTGCTCTCGGGCCTCAGAAGACGGGGACTCCAAGAAGACACTGGGCTCCGAATTCGTATTCCTATCGAGTCACTTCTCCGGGACTGAGAAACAGCGATTCGGCTCCTGCAAGGACGTGTCCCATTAGTAGAGACCTGAAAAATTCGCGGATTCATTTCGTGTCATGCTACAATTCAAATAATTATACTTTAGTGCTGCTTCTGCCATTGGTTCACTGTTAATCTGGAGTAATGAGGGCCAATTATATACACTCACTCGTGGAAGTGTCGAATAACAGGTTGCCCAGTCGAGACGATTAACTCGTCAACAGCCAATGAACAGTTGGCATTTGCCCAAGTGTGTAGAGTGTAGTGGAGTCTATCCTGGAGGTCATTGAACCCGCGAATTTTTCCGGTCTCTACCCATTAGACGTCACGCGCTTTCGTGACGTGGCACGGAGAATAAATAAGCTATTTTTTTTTGTTTGAACCAGCCAACTGCGTTAACAGCAGGAAGTGGTATGATCAATTAAGCTTACTGTTGCCTGTGGCAGTGCTCGCAAAGAATTTATTTTGCGACTTATAGGGCAATTATAAGTGTATACATAAAACTAGAACAAAACACCCTATGTACAATCATTTACGTGTTTACGAAAACTTCTGTCGGCAGCAAATAAATTCGATAAGCACTGCTCTAGAAAAAAATTAAATGTAATGAACAAATATAAAGATGGGTGAGACCCGAGAAATATATTTCTGAAATTGGCCCTAGTTTAACGATTCGAATAAAGTCGTAGTATTGGAATCAAACCTCTAAAGCGGGAACTACACCATGGATTCGAAAAAAAAAAGGTCATGGTGTATTGTTGGAATCACAAATTCTGCAGCAGGGTTTATGGCATGGATTCGAAAGAAGGTCGAGGTGTAGATTTGGAATCACAGCCTCTACAGCGGGTATTGCAGCGTGGATTCGGAAGAAGGTCGTGGTGTAGATTTGGAATCACAACCTCCGACAGCATTACAACACGTCTTCGGCACTTCCTGAAACAGCGAAAGCCAAGACGAGCGAGTTGAAACATGGCCACGTGCCTCGTGTTCCGGGGCGACCTGTTTCGCGACCCGACGGCTGTCCTGTCTCCCGGGGAAGAAGAGCGGTGGTGGAGAAGAAGGCTTCTCGGAAGCGCCTCCGGGGCGAGAATGTTAATTTCACGACAATCTTGCGGCGAGGATCGCCCTGCAAGCCCGGTGGTGAGGCGGGGTGGCGGGGTGGCGAGCGTGGCGGCTCCATTCCGCGCGCCGAAGAGGCGGTGTGCGCGCGCTAAATATAGCCGTGATAGCGCGTGGACCAGGCGACGTCGTCGTCCTCCCGTCTCTCCCGCGGCCTCTCGGCCGTCAACCGCCCTCCGAGACGTAGCCCCGGGTTCGATTACCCTCTCAAAAAAAAATTTTTTGAACGAGTCCCTCAGTACTCGCCAGTGATCTGTAAAAACAGCTAACCTCGGTAACCAGCACATTCATGTTTTTTTCGTGTTGTTCGTGTTGCAAATGGACTTATAATACAAAAATTTGACACTACTTTTAACGTATAATTCTTTAAAAAAAAAAATTATGCCGGGCGTGATAAAAGCTATACTGATAAATAAAATATTCGCTTTTCAGTTACCAAAATTTCTGGATGAGAATCGCACACATACTTTCTGCGTCCGCGGCTAGAATTCGCTGTCTGAATCGTAAAAGTTTTTCGCCACCATCACGCGCAGATAGCGGCAATAAAAAGACGGAAATTTAAAATATTAGAAACGGCTCCAATAAAAGCGAAAAAGACTTTTAAAAATCCTTAACACCGGCCTTGGACCTAATTTTTGACTAGGAATTTAATGGACATCCTGCCCATCTTGTTAAAATTAACGAAACCGTTAATACCGTTGACTATTGCTGGATGCATAAATTTGGCACACCAGAAAATGTATATGTTTTTACTCCAAATAAAAATTTAAAAAAAAAGCATTGTTTTCCGCTGGTCTTAAGATACATTAATAAAAGCAATATAATTTCCTATTTGCCTTAAATACACGTCACATGTTATACTTCTATCTTTGCTTACGTAAATTAATACTTGCAATTACTTTTGACTATGACTATTTTAGTTTACCAAATATATATTCCAGAGTAGTTTTATTATCATAAAGTTTCATTTACACACAAATACGTTTGGTATATTCCCTAATGTTTACGAAAGTGACTATATCCAAACTAGTAACCAATTCCTACTTCAACAAAACATAATTTTAATACTGCATACTGGTAACAGATATTATATATTTACTGCATAAACGTGTTTAAGATTCTACTTTATTTGTATTTCAATTTTAACTCTGTAGCTGAATGTAATCTTTCTACATTTAGAATTAGGCAGAAAATGAGTAGTAAACAAGTGTCGCCTACAAGATTGTAAACTACAGTTGGCATTGAACCAGGTATTTTTTTTATCTTTCAAGTGAATAACTTGCAAACTTGTAAAAATACAACTGTCATTAGAAATTTCCAGGAATGCTTTAGTGGAAAGTTAGTAATTGAATATTATTTACAAGGGCGACGTATTGATAGCATCACGAGCCTATCCGAACCAAGCCGAGCCGAGCCGAGCCGAGCCGAGCCGAGGCGAACAATGCGCGTCCTGCTTAGTCGCCAAACAGCTCGTAGTGCTCTGGGTACTTATACACCATTCATAAACCGCTCAAAATCTGTTAAAAATAGTTTAATTTCGAAAATCAATTAAGAGATATTACACTTTCTTACGGTAATTAAGTTTCAAGTAGTTTTTTTTTTTTAAGAGCGAAAACTTCTTAAAACGATTGCAACCCGCACTGCAAGAAGGAGAGGTACGTCCAGGGAGCCTCTAATCTTTAATATTCCGCCATAAACTCGAAGGGTCACCGAGTTAAAAATGTGTCGCTGAACTGCACGCCAGCTCGGTGATCGGCGCGTGGAGGCGAAGATGCGTGTGATGCGCGAGCCAATGTCGCCCTTAGTGCCCAGTGAGGCGGGGTCCCTACCTTCCTGCTAAGCCCCGCGGAGGCTGCGTGCCCAGACGCACCACCGAAGAAGGTTTCCCCTCATTGTCCGCACCTCGAGAGAGAGAGAGAGAGAGAGAGAGAGAGAGAGAGAGACCCCTGGAGAGGGGACGTAGCAAATCCTCTCGGGCCGGCCCGTCAAAGGGAGCTGAACGCCGCGGGGTCCCGCGAGCGACGTCAAAGCAGCCGGGATCTCTTCGGGGCAGCTCGGTCCGCGATGCGAGGAGCGCGTTGTCGGCGGCAGGCGATAAGCCGTTGATCCGCCGCTGAATCATCGCCGGGCGTGGGTCAAACTTTTCAACAATTCCTGAGCTGTCAGCGTGAAAAACCCTTCACCCCCCCCCCCTCTCCAACCACTTCCGAGGGAAAATTTGCGGCCGGGTCCAAATCCTTCGTGTGTGTGCAGAAGGGATAACCACTGGAGAAGTGAATCGTCCAGTGTTGGCCTCGTCTATAATAACTCTTGCGTTGAAAGCATCAAATCATCTTTAACACGTCGTGCGTTTATAAGCTTACAATTTTTTTTTCCCCTTCTTCTTCTCCAAACAAGAATGGGCGAACCGGTGTACATAATCCCTACTTTGGTGGTGCGTGGAAAAATAAATCGCCTCAAATCCCTTTATAGTGTCTGCAGATATTGCTGCGTTTCACAGCTATCCGCCGTAATCATGTACACACGCATAAACCATCAGAGTTTTGCTTTTGTAAACCGTTCCGGGATAGTCACCACTTCAGTAAATCACTGCTACGAAGGTAATTTCTACCCATACTGCCTTCTGACCAGAAAATACGTGTGCCCTCTTCTTCCCAGGCATGAATCGAAATCCTTACCACACAAGTGTTTTTACGTTGGAATTCAAATGAGATTCATTTTCGCTATCGAGACCTCTGGGACAGACAGTTGACAATATGACCAGCTTTTCAGAAAATCCATTTCATTAGTCGTCTTTCCCTCTTATATCAATATTATTTACTTGTAATGGTATATTAGTATGTAATATATTTTGTTACATTAATTTTAAATTAGTATTAACATTTATTTTAATGCATATTTATTAAATTATAACAAATTGTGTATAATGCTGAAAATGGTCTAGTAAGCCGTACAATGAACTACAAAAGTAAAGATAGTGGTTTTAAACTCTTCAATACGTTTATTTTTAATATATATTAAAAATATCAGCTCATAATAATTACACTTCTGCTATAGGTCCCTGCGGCTCATGTGCGCTGGTTAGGTATAAGAAATGAGCCCGAGAATCCATGAATTCTTTTGTCATCAGGCTAAAATTCAAAGCTTTGCATTTGATATTACCAAACGTTTGCTTTTCCATTAGCTTACATCTAAGTGTTAAACCTTTTTTTTTCTTTAATTGGCACTACCTGATTCGCTTACGTCACTCCTATCTGGGTATAGTTGGTTTACGGTCGTAGCGGAATGTATCCAAGTAAGTGCCGTTCAATCATAAGCCAAATACAAGAGTAAGAAGAATTGCATTCTAGCTTACGACCAAATGAATCCGCGAATTCCCCATACCTCTAGTTATAAGTATGTCCCTCTAGCCACCAGTTTCTTATGAACATTTAACATTCGCTTGGAACCTCTACAGACTAGGGTTGAGTGTGTAAATTAATTAGTCAGCCATGCATGTTTTACACATTCAAATAAATTTTAAAATATTATTTGAACCATTTTAATAGAAACCTACAAAACTTTCCATGATATTTAAAAAATCAGTAGAATGCACAAAAAAACACATTTTAATGATGTTCTCATTGGATCATGTGTATTTTAAGACGTTCTGAAGCGCAAGAAACCTACCACAGCATTACAAGATTTATATTACCCAATGATATGTAATTTGAAGAGTATCAGCAGCCAAAAAATAAAGACATCGACTTTTTTCCTATTACGCACCTTATTCTCAATAGGCTATTACTAAAAAAACCGCACTTATAAATTTTCAGAAGAAGAATTAGATTTCAATTATAAGGAAGTAAAATAAAATTGTACTAAACACCGTTTTTTTTATTTAATTCATTTTTCAGCTGGCCAGAAAAAAACCGATATGTAGTACATCAGATTTCACTTATAATTTGACGCCATCTTCTCACTCACCTTTGCATTACCAACATGGCAACAGCACCGTCTGTCTTATCAAATGTGTACATCGATTACACCTTTAAATGGTATGATGAAATTGCGTTTTTGTGAGATGAATGTTTTGTAGGAGAAACTATAAGTTGTACAAACTAAAAACTAAATAAAAACCCTCAAATTTGAATTTAAATTATTATGTTTTCATTTTTTATGATAGAGGAACTTGGAACGAATTCCAAATGTATTCCCGCATTTTGCCACACAATTATTCCAAACTTATTTATTGTAACTTTGCGTAAAAAAAATATTCAAGAAAACCAAAATAAAAAAAATTATGCACACTTAAAATAAATTATATTTTTAAGAAAATAAAATAATATTTAAAAACTTAGAAAATTGTTTTATTGATTATGATACAAAGTAGTAAATTGTATACATGAATGTATCAATAACATTTTAAATCAAAAACAGCACTATTCATATTTTAATAGAGAACTGGTGTAATTTTCATAAGAAAATGTGCAATATCCAATAAGTAAACGAGCCAAAACCACATTTTAATAAATTAAGAATTGCAACTGCTAATGGAGAGCGCGTGCTTATAACATATTTATTATGTGGACTAATCAACTTCTGTGATACGTTTGTTACAGTTTATGTCTTAACATACACGCAAAGCACAGTTTGGCTAGCGTAAACATTAAAAAACAGTTCATTATTGT
This sequence comes from Bacillus rossius redtenbacheri, assembly GCF_032445375.1. NCBI lineage: Eukaryota > Metazoa > Arthropoda > Insecta > Phasmatodea > Bacillidae > Bacillus > Bacillus rossius. The sequence continues at coordinate 34,591,892 of NC_086334.1, read as the reverse complement.
TTAGGCATTGTGAATAGACGTAATATCTCCTACATGAACAGCTACCTCGTTTACTGGGATGACCGAAGTATTGCCTACCTGGGTAGGCGCTACTCATAAATCTAAGCTAGAGTGTAATAAAATGTTTGCATCCAGTATCCTGTTTTTTGACCTGTGAGTTTATGTCATCATTGCCGTACTAACATTCCTGCAGTTCCTACAATGACCTGATTAATGATACCTTCGCAAGTTTTGGGTGTTTATGTTTGTCGCACTGACTGACATTTTAAACTTTAAATCATAAGTTTACTGTTATTTTTCAAGTAGCAACGATGAGCATGTATCGTATGAAGAGATGTGGCGAATAAATCTGTTATTTTTTATATTTATTTTGAACATGAAAGAGTTATGAAGGAACATCATTTTACGAACTACAATATCCAATCCTGGGTAGGCAATGGATGTGTATTACTTTCAGGTAATATTGGTTGAAAATCTCGGCATAGAAATAGTGCTGTCTATATGGACGCCACGGTTTAGCTTGTGCATCAGATCTGTACACAAAGCGCATTCCTAAATTACCTACGTCTACGTTTGTAATAGATTTTGGACAACTTGCGCACTGGCTAGATGCCTGTAAAATAAAGTTAGGCCGAACTTTGTACGAAATATCACTAGCCCGAAACTTTGTCACGTGAACTATCCATAAGCTAGAAATTTTAAGATTCAATTTTTTTCTAATACTAAAATGTTAAAAACCTTAAAACAGCTATGTTTAGTGTTTCTTGTATAGCAATGCTGTTGCTTTAGCAGTGCGGACTGTGTATTTTAATTGCCCGCGATACAGACACCTGCTGCGTTCCAAAAGCAATGAGAGTGATTCTAGTACAGTCCGCTAAGCACTGTGACGTGTCCTATTGAGTTTCCGTGGAGGGAAAAGGGTCCTCAGGTAGAGATTCCGGCCACACGTCTGTAGCTTTGTGACCTTCAGTCGAGTGAGTTTCAATTACGCCTATGTGTGTTCTGTTTTTAGGTCGTTCTCGAGGCAAGATGCAGCCCTTTTTTTTAATGCAAAAGTAGTGGTTCACAAAGAGTTCGTACCTCAAGGCACCACGATCAACCAGGCTGTTGATCTAAAAAAAAAAATTGTTGTACGATTGAGGAAGAGAATTTTACGGGTGAGGCCGGATATCGCCTCTTCATGGATCCTTCATCGCGACAACGCGCCCTGCTACATTGCACTGTCCATAAGCAATTTTTTGTCTCAGAAATACTTAACAAAACTTCCCCAACAACCCTTCAGTCCAGATCTGGCTCCCTAATATTTTTTTCGAAGTGAAACGTCTTTGCTGAGGAGGCTACAGTTTTCGAGCGTTACGAAAATTCCAATCGTATGAGGAGAATAGATAGATATACGTAATGGGGGAACCAGTACAGGAGGAGACGGCACGGGAGAGGTATAAATGACGCCGAATACCTGCATACTTGCACACTTGCAAACTTATACACTTACAAACTTGCACTCTTGAATGTTTGCACACTTGCATTCTTGAACACTTGTATGCTTGGATACTTGCACACTTGCATACTTGCCTACTTGTACACTCGAATACTTTCACACTTGCCCACTTGCACACTAACATAATTCAGCGCTCTCATACTTGCATACATTTTTTTTAATCTGCGACCTCAGCCAAAGAAAATTATGTTTCCTATACTTAATAATATAAACAATAAGTTTCACTTCTATCGCACACATTTTATTTTTTCCCAAGCTGAAATTGCATCTCAAGGGTACCCATTTTGGGACAATCAAAAACATTCGACAAGCTGTGACGAGCGCTCTCCGCAGACTTACAGAAAATGACTTCGCCCATTGCTATGAAGGGTGTAAAAAATTTATGTATGGCTGTATAGCTTCTAAAGAATCATACTGTGAAGGAGATAACTTTTAATTGAATAAAATAAATAAATAAATAATAATAATCCTTTTTTAAAAAAATCACTCTCATTAACTCTGGACAGACAGGCCAGTTGAAAAAATGCCTCTCTTGTCAAAATTGACTAAAAAGTTAGTAGTTTCACTTTATCTGTATAAAATTTGTTTCACGTCATCCGCCAAAGATGGCCGCGCTTTGGTTGTCACACATTTCCGTTCCTTAACTTCCGTCGCATTCACCTTATTACTCCTACCAAATGCCGTACATATATCTAGAGCTAAGATATCACACATTGAAAAAAAAAGTTGTTTAGTCTACGTCGATTACTTAAATAAAACGTAATTTTTTTCCCATAATTTATTATATATATATATATATATTTTTTTTCGGGTGAGTGTGTTTTTGCCCATCTTAGTGACGGTACGCAAAATGGCTGGGTTAGTTGCACGAGCCAGCCCGAGCCAGCCCGAGCCAGCCCGAGCCACGCGTGCGTGCGCGCGCACGCGCGGAGACAATGTAGGCACGCGGCGGTGACGTCACCGCGCCGGCCGGCGTGACTACCGGGGGCACGCCTCCTCGTGTCTGATGCGCGCCCATGCGAGCGGGCGGCCTACCCAACCCTCCCCCCTTCTCATGCTTCCTTTTCAAAACCTCCTCGAACCGCCATCTGGGACTCTATTTTATTTATTCCATTTCCTAACCTAACTAAAACTGAGGACGGCATTCCAAGACATTTGGGTAAGGTAGCGAATAAGCACTTCCTTGATGGGACACAACCGTAAACCCAACTCGCGGGCCGAATTCTAAACTTGACCAAACCGTATCCCAGTAAGAGATCAGACCGACCACATGTATATATATATATATATATATTTTAATAAACTGTGCCCTGTACGAGGCTATAAACTGGTTCCAACGCGTTCTAGCGGACATTTTTCAACCATTGTTGCAATTGTTATGGCAAAAATCCTAGAGATAGCAGCACATTCGTAATAATAATTGTATTGTTCTAATTTTTTTAAATACTTTTTGAGTTGCAATATTTTTTCTTGTTATGACCATAAAAGTGTACCAAATGTATTCCAGGATAGTTTCTTTATTATAAAGTTTAATTTTGGCATATCAACACGTTTGGTAAGTGCCCCGATATTCAAAAAATAAAACATAAACGAGTTAATGGAGTCAGATGCGGGTCCACCATCTGATCGAAATTAACGAAAAAGTGAGCTCTACGCATGCGTGGAATTTGGTCAACAGATCGGCAACGTAGAGAACGCCGAAATCCGTTCCCTAAAAAAAAGAGATCTAGCTGTGTCCTATAGTGTACTTGGAATACGGTTAGGGTACAGGTGTAACATATTCAAGACCTAATTCTTATTATTGTGTCTTGGAATAACGACTTAAAAGGGTATTTGTTTGGGAGGGGTCTGGTTTAGGGCAGACTCTAGGTGCGTCCCAGGCCCAAGCCTTTACTCCTAATCATGCTGGGTTTAAGCCATGCAGAAAGGATAGCATGCATCATGTGCTTTGTTTGAGGATTGGTCATCCATGGCAGCAATTGATGCTATGACTAACTCTCATATCTTAGATATAGATTATAACTAGTTAAGTTGGGCCTAGGTAAAACCTGCATATATTTAGGGAAAGCCCTGAGCTAATTTTTTCGGGGTTAAATTATTGCAGGTATTAAGCAGGCAGTTCAATGCAGGACAACAAGTATGGTCCAGGAAGAAGAGTTAGTAAGAGGCAAAACATTATAACGTGACTGTTCTCCGTTACACGTCTTTATGAAAAATTAGGCCCCCTTCAGATGAGGTGGTTTGGTTGATTCAACTAAGTTACCTGATTGACTCTCAACTACACTTTTAAAAATCTAGGGATTTCGTAAATTTACCGTTATATTTGTAAATTTACAGTTACTAAGTTCACTTACTTTAAGCATGAATCTTGGCGTATTATCAAAACATTCAGAAAATTGTTAGCACTCCTGCAGAAAACACTCAAATTTCTTCCACGTGTGTTTTTACTCGCAAAACAAAACTCGGAAGACGAAATACGGTGTAATTTCTTCGAGGATCTAGTTACCAGAAATTACAAAGCACTCTCCGTTTATTTCAGGTGAATTCGTCGTTGAAAATTCCTTTAATTTACTGTAATTTTTAACAGTGTAGTGTACTGCCGAGTGAAAACTCTTTTTGAGCTAGTTTCTCACTAAAAATTTGTGGAATCAACTTCTCTTCCTAGCGGGAGGTCAGTACGACGTTGGATTCTAATTTTTATTATAATTTTAAAGAAATGTTCTAGCTGATTGCACTCTTCTTTGGCAGGCTTCATGATGTTAAAATTGGCATAGCATTTTCTTGCCATTCCCCTCCCAGCTTTACTCATTTTGATTTTAACGCTGTATTCCTCACACGCCTCACATCCCATGTCGTGGGACTACAACGAATTTCTTCTATAAACGGCTCCCCGTTGAAAACGACAGGTCGAAACGTTATCGGCGGACTCGACTGGGTGACTGGTGTGAAGGACGAATGCCGTGTCGAGTGTTGAGCCTACTAGCGGGCATGAGAACGTGAGAGACACAGGTGCCTATTGGCCACCTGACAGAGCGGACGGGTTGGCTGCATGTAAAGGGTTTCGGGCGGTTCCCAATCATCTGCTGCATCGTTACACGCCTCGACACCCGTCCCTTCAACCAGGGGCGAAACCAGGGGGGGGGGGGGTTAGGGGTAATAACCCCCCCCCCCCCCTTAGCCACCATTTTTTTCTTATCTGAAAGCAGGTTAGCTAAAAGCCTGGGTGTCTTACTGCTATCACCGGCCACTGCACTGGAGGGGAAGAGTAAGCGAGTAAGCGAGCCCTACCGATTCTCCTTCCCTTCCCCTACCCCTGTCGCGAGCAGAAGCTATAAGGTTGTGACGCCGTGACGGGTTCCAAGCTTTCAAATATCCTACACCTACTGTATTTAACCAGCGCGGTAATTATAAGCAGGTGGTGACTGGGTAACTCTTCAAACTAAAGCTAATTGTTTCCAGGAAAAGGCCAGTTCTGCCGAAACCCAACCATTTTTATTCCCTTTTTTTTGTATTGTTGAGCTTCGAGCATAAATTATCATTTTGAGTGGATGTGAACAAGGCACTTGGATTGATTAAAATATCTTTAATTAATTTCTTACTTCATCACTCAAACATTTTTTTATTAAAAAATTAATAATATTTTTACCATTACAATATTTAAAGTGAAGTACTGAAAACTGCTCAAATAGCACTATTTTACACCTTAAAATCCAAATTTTTCCGGGGGAGGACCCCCGGACCCCCCTCATAATAGGGGGGGACCCCCGGACCCTCTCATAATAGGGGGGGGGGGACCATGCTTCTTAACACCCCCCCCCCCCCTCATACACAAATCCTGGCTACGTTACTGCCTTCAACTAGCGGGATCAACTAGTCGCCTCGCCTGAAAGGCCTCTTATAGTGGGTCTTTAATCCGGCCTAAAATTTGGTTCGTTGCATTCTGTAGTTCGGCGCCAAACGAGCCGATCCGATTAAAGTTTTTCTCAGGTATGTACTGGCTGTTTATTTTGGCCGCTAAATGACATTTTTTTAGAGAGAGGATGAGATGCATATCATTCATTATACACCAAAAGTGCGTTCTCATTTATCCGTACGTTTAGTCGACACCCCCGCAAATAAGAATAAAATAAAATAAAAAATTCAAATGACCTAATGGCATGCAATACGTCCAGCAGGTAAAAGGTGGCAAGCAACCAGAGAAAAATAGAAATAGTATTATATGTGTACAAGTGTGTGATGTTTATCGTGGTGCCAGCAAACAACGCTAGTAATGTTTATGGAGAACTTCGAGTAACATACGCAGTAAAATAATGTTCAAAGTTTTTTTTTGACGTGACGTCTAATAAATCGATGAACGGCGGCTGCATGCACGAAAAAGTGTTCCGTTACGCACATTGTCCCGTTTCGCTGTGACCCGTTACGTTCATTTTATATTGGTCTTTGCTAACCTGAACCTCCTAGCATTGCGACCGAGTCCGTGGCGTGATTCTGTTTTCATGCATTTCAATGTAACATTTCATTGCTCTTTGCTAACCCGTTCCTCCTAGCATTGCTGCAGAGTACGTGGCGCAAATATCTCTCTTGCACTAGATTCTCTTGCACTCGATTGGAAAAACCATCGATTTGACTTTTTCGAGGCACATTAAACTTGAAACACTCCCATTCGTTTCCCACTTTTCCTATCATCGTCCTATCATTAACAGAATAACACAGATTGGAAGAAGTTAAATAGCAAACATGTATAAAAGTTATAGTTAAAATAATCTCTTCGTTAAAGTAATAAACATATTTGAATTAATGAGTGCAAATAAAAGTAAGTAAATTTATCAATTAAATTGTAGATTTCATTTCACTCCTTCTTTGTAACCATTCAAAATAGTGATATTCAATAAAAAATTATTCAATTTTATTCATAAAAGTATGCAAACATTTCATCAATGTTTTGTTATGACGTTGTCATGTTAAACTATCGTCCGTAAACCGACTTTACAGACAACCAATGTTTTTTTTAGATGATCTATATTTAGGGGCAGGCATTTTTCGCGAATAAATCTGAACGTCTACATGCATCAATGTATACCCGCACCAACGGTTTCTTCATTGTGATTGGCGGCCGTCTGCGAGAGAAGTAGTTTGCCTCATTCGGCTGAGCCACTCAGGACGCAATGAATTACTGTGATTAGTGTTTTAACAATCGTCATGTACCTGAATGAAACTCACATAATCACGAAACACACGCAATGCTACAGTGTTTTAACTTTCAACTAGTCTCGGAATCTTTTCGCGAAATATGCATGGCCCTATCTATATTCGAGTCGAGAGTGAGTAGGAGTGCGTTCCAACTTAACTCTCTTGGGCACATGGTGTGGCTAGAGGTATGTAAATTGAGTACCCTGATCGCGCGCGTATTTGGACTCCCGCCAGAATGTGAACCCCCCACCCGGCGGCGCGATTGCCGATAAGAGCGGTCAACCCCGTGCCTGTTGAAGAAGGGGGAGAGCGTGCCTTATAGAGACTTGTTCTCGCCTCCACGTCGCGCTTCGCGCATTCGGCACCAGCGGTTTATTAAAAGATAAGCATCGCATCCTGCAGGACGCCACCAGAATTACATTACTTCTAACGGCGAGCAACAGTCCGTGAGCACCATGTCAAACCTGAGTTTACGAGATTCACCACGAACGAACGCAAGTGCCCCACTGTTCGGAGACAACATCGCGTGTTATCCTCGACTATGTATCTGCTCGTGGAATAATTGGTACCTGATTACGCAAGCACTGCTACGCTTCCCCGTGTAGACTTATAATTATTCATTACCTTCAGCAACGTAACAAACGCATCAATAGCCAAGAAAAAAAATGAACGGTAGGCCCAGGCTTTTTAAACATTACACAAATATAAATAAATAAACCTTTCACAAAAAAAATAGGTTTCTAAAATGTAAGCGACTTGATGAAAGTATGACCAAGTAAGTAACTACACAAATAATGTTTCAAATGCAGATTTTTTTACATTAAAAAAAGTTTGTATTAATTTCTTACAACCACCAGAAACAAAATTAGAAGGGGAAAAAATATTACATCATTTTGTTGATGTGTCGAAAACCATTTTATTTTTGTGAAATTAATTTGCAAATTCACGTAGTCAGAATTTATTTCTATAAGTTTTGGTTTACAAACTCAATCTTTTCAAAGGAAATGCTTTGTTTTAGATTCATAACGTGCGCATTTTAGGACTTCCGGATCATGGTTTGACCTTGAGTGATCTTCGCGCTGTTGTATTATTGATCTTTGCTAATGATGTCATACGATATCATTGTGCAATCAAGTTCAAAAGCTTCAGTCTCGTGTATTGCTTTGAAATAAATGTAATACGTTATAAAATGTTTTAGAAACCATAGTACGATAAAAATGCCCATATTTGTATGACATAAACACTTCAAGGAACTCGAAAAGTGTCAGAATCCACATATTGCCTAGCAATATTTGAAACTATTGACTTGCAATAGACCCATCTAATTAAATATGAGTTGATTTTTTAGGTTTAATTATTCCTAGGTTTACACCTTACTATGTGGTTTTACTCGCTAGTGTTTTTACAGGGTTTTAATTTATTCTCACGTATAACACTGAAAAAAAAAACATTAAAAATTCAAACCAGTTGAGACGACTCACAAGTCAGCAGCCAATGAACTGGCGTTATTTACAGTCTAAAGTGTGTAGTCTATCCTGAAGGTCATCGAAACAGCGAATTTTTCCAGTCCCCATACATAAGCTATTTTAAGTAAAGGCACACAATAACTAAAATTAACTAACGTGTTTTTTTACACTTCAAGAATATGTAGAGTCCCTGTCACAATGACAAATTTTTGTCTCCAAAAATGTTTCCAAATAAATGGGGAAAATTCACGGATAGAAGGATCGGAAAGTTTTTGAAACGCGTGTAGAAGTGTGCAATTGTACAAGCATACAGGCGAGCATATATGTGCAAGAGAATGTGCAAACGTATTCTTGTGTAGATACAAGTATGCGAGTTCGCAAGCATGCGAGAGCGCTACAGTGCACATGTGACGTCGAGGGCTGATGCGGCCGCCTGTTTTCCAGACAAGTATTTGACAGCTGTAACACGCTACGTGAATTCGCCTTCAACGAAGCACACAATGGGTTCACACTGTTGTAACAAACTTGGCGACGAAAAAAACCTACAAAGAAGCTGACAGGTAATTTGTTCGTTATTCCTCCCGGTTCGTTGTGCCGCCGAGCGGTCCACACGCGAGCGTCGCACTTTTCTTTTTTTTTTCTCTTTTTTTTTTCAGTTACGCTCTGACTTCGACTAACCCTACCCTGCTGAGGGAGGTTTCAATTCAAATATCGTTACAATCTAATCATTATGGATTTGCTATCTAAAAATCCCCATGATATTTGAAGATATATCAAACTATCGAATACATTTTTTATTAATGTAAATAAACTAATTGTTTGATAATATCATACGTCACGCTAATTGATGAGATGGGGGGGGGGAGGGTCGCTTGCGTCCTGTTCCACCCGCGAGCGCGGCCGTTTAAACACAGCTGGCCCCACCGCGACGCATTCATTTTCAATTCCCCGGGGAAGCTCGCGACAACTCTAGAGGGTGTGGAGATTCGGCAAAATATGAGGGGGAAGGGGGAAGGCTTAGAACGTACGGTCACTTAGGCGCGCTCGGGCGAACAAGCAATATTTCCTACGCGCCTCGCCTTCGTAGTTTTCACGGCCGCGCCGGGCCGTAAATATTTTTGGCGGCCGACGGCGCAGAGAAGCGGTCCGCTATTTTATCGGCCACTAAACATCTCCCGCCGACAATCGGTGGCTTGTAGTGGGGTTTCCCAGTCGCGGGACAAGGCGTGTAAAGAAGAGAGTGGCGACTCCCGGAGGTTTGGGGGGGGGGGGGGTTAGGGTTCGTTTCACTGAACAGCATTCGGACTTCTCTCTGCCGTTATATTATCCCAGGCCGTTCTTTCCGCGGCCTTTTGCGCGCTGGGATTTGAACGTGAGCGAAATTCGCGAAACTAACATAACGACGCAGTTTTTACGACAAGGATTTTATTTCACAGTAATTACGAAAAAAAATAACACAACAACTATTGGAAATTGAAATGACAAAACTTCTTGAAATTTATATAATCAAAGTTTCCGTTATCTGTAACTCAAAATAAAAAAAACTTACATTGATATAGATTATTTTACAAGTTACAAAAATTATTAAGTCGTTAAAATATTCAGACGTTAAAAATTGCAGTGGTGCCAAATATTCCCGTTGGTCTCGTTCATATGACTCTGCAGTTACTGCCAGAGAGTATCAGATACATGTGGTGATTCTGGTTTGCATGACATAATTCCGGCGTTAATTTTAATTTTCAAGTTTTGGCTGTTAAAAACAATTTTTTAATATTTTATCTTCCTTTTTTTATTTTATCTTTTGTTTAGCTAAGACTTGCATATTTTTTGAATATCTTTATAAATATTTGAAATAATAAGTTGTTCCCAAGCGGCGCTTACAGACTAGAACCTGTTGGTAAATATATGGTTGCAACAAGGTGTAGAAAGACTTGACTTGCCAAAAAATTTGGATTAATAGTTATAAATATACACTAATATTATAAATGCGAATGTGTATTTTTCTGTTTGTCCTTCTTTCACACAGCAACGGAGCAACGGATCGACATTATTTTTGCATATAGATGGTTTATGGGCCGGAGAGTGACATAGTCTACATATAATTATGCAATTATTTCCCTAAAGGATTGAAAAAGGGGTAAATTTAGTTTTATAATAGAAAATCATAGGATGCAGATCATGGAAACACAAACAGCAAGGTTTTATCATTGCTCTATGTCCGCCACACGGCCATATAGTAAGCTCTGGCAACTTCCTGTCATTCTCCTAGGTGGAACCCATCTGCTTAGTGAAGCTTGCGTTTGCTAGCGAACTAAAGGCGATAATAAAATTTTAGTTTAGAACTTCATCAATAGATGGCGTTGCCTTGAATTTGAAACGTGCTATCGTTTGGTGCGTCCGTCGTATCTTGCCTATGGGGTTACCTGCCTTCCCAAAAAATGAAGCTGAAGATTTGCGTCCCATGTTTGCTGATGCGTAGCCTTGATGCACCGAGATCGTTCAATCAGTGGGACTTTTTAAAATATAAATTTTACCGTTTATCAAGTGTGTCTCCTACAAACTTGAAACTCTATAGTGGTGTTCCTTATTTTATGATTAGAGGCAGGCATTTTTTGCGAAAAAAAAATCTGACAGTCTTTTAGACTGCAACCAGGTACACACGCACCAGAGGTTTCTTTCTTGTGATTGGTGGGGACAGTCTGCGAGAGAAGTCGCTGCCATGTTCGACCGAGCCACTCCGGACGCTTTTGCTACCGCGCTGAATTACCGTGATTGGTGTGATGACCATATCGACATGTACCTGGGAAAAACTCACCCAATCACAAAACGCAGATGATGTTGCAGTGTATGTACTGACTTTCAGCTAGTCTCGGAATCTTTTCGCGAAGTATGCATGCCCCTAATTACGATGTGTTCAGCCCGGGGCAAGGAACGCCGGGTAGGTACTTCGGCTGGTTAGGAACATAGCAAAGATGGCCAGGGGTGTAATCGCCCCTTGAGCCCAGGTTGCTTGGTGAAGTCTGACGGCATCCCGCTGATCCAGACAGCTGATCCGCACGAGAGGGCGCGCAGCGGGGAGGCCACTCAAGCCAAGCGCCGGGGCTGATCGCGGAGGAGGGTGACCTTGGGGAGGGGCCATTGTTCGCCGCCGACACAATGGGGCGTGGGGCGCCCCTCCGGTGGAGAGGCGCCTGGACCGTATCTGCGGCGACGCTCGGCGTCTGCCCGCGAGTCGGTCCGGCGTGCTCCGGAACAGAGCTGAGGGTTGACCCTCCCGGCAACTTCTTTACCCTTCAAACACTCAGTGCTCAGCAACCTACTATCACACTGTTCAAAAATCTTCACCCTAAATTAACGAAGCACGCTGGTTACAATAATTTTCAGGGATCTCCGTAAATTTATTCGAAAATTTACGGGTACAAGGTTCACTTACTGTGAATATGACTATACAACAATAATCATTTTTATACAAGAAAAACCTTCAAAAACTGGGCAAGTATTATGCAAAAACACACTTATTGCTTCCACGTGTGTGTTTACCCAATTTATACCTTTAAAAAATTGCATAAGTTGAAGTGTGGCGTAGTTTCTACGAAGATACAGTTATTTGAAATTACGGAACACTCTCCGTTTATTTCAGGTAAATTCTTTGATTAAAAAAAGTCTGTAAATTTACTGTATTTTTTAACAGTGTAGCAGAGTCTTTTTTTGGCGAATTCTCATCACTTCGAACTAGGCTCAAAATGCCTGTATACAATCGAGTCATAATCCAGACGGGAATATTCTGCAGTTTTTAACATCGCATTATTTTAGCGACTTAATTTTGTTCGAAGCTTGTAGCAGGCTGCTAGGCTCTGTTTATGTAAGTTTTTAATTATTTTTTTTGCGGGAGTTTTATTTACAGACAACACAAACATAGATTACTAAAATCTTAAGAAATTTCGTAATTTCGATTTCCAATAGTTTGTGTTTTTTTTTTCGTAATTGTAGTGCATTAAAATCATTGACTTGTAAAATCTTTGTTGTGATGTTTGTTCTGGGAGTGCGGAATAAAATAACTCTTAGATTTAAGCACGTGAAGACTGCAGGAATAATGGCCGGTTTAATGTGACGGTAAAAAAAGTTCGAACACGGTTAATTTAAATGACCATAGCCTCCAAAGTCTCCCTCCCTCTTAAAGTGCTCGTTAGCCGATAACCAGGTAACATCATTACACGTGAATGGATATCAAAGGGCGCGTCGATAGTACTATCGTCCAATCATCAACGATAAGCAGATGTGGGCTACATGTGTTATGAGACCACTTTGCCACCTAATCGTGTAACAAGTAAACACTTGAAATATACGTGTTATTATTTTTAAAAGAGGCTGGATTGCATTACATTATAATATTGAACTTAATGTTCTCATTGGACCACAGGGAGACTTGACACACCGCGAAGGACAAGAAACAACAAGAAAAAAGACATTAAAAATATTAAATGACCCGACCGCGTGCAATTCGACTGGAATAAACATCCATAGCAACCAATGGTAAACAGTCACTTACGACGTGTGTACCAATGTGTGGAGTTCATTTTGGGTACTAAAAAAATATAACGCGAATTTTTTTATGTCACCGGTAATAATACTTACACCATAATAATAAGGAAGACAAATTAATTAGCTAATAGGTATCGATTGGGAAAATTGGTGGTTTCTATGACCTTCTGGATAGACTACACAGTCCACTGTATACTCGGGCAGATAACGCCAGTTCATTGGTGTGCTGGCTTGCGAGTAGATACCGGAAAAATTCACGGATTCATTTCGTGTTTAGAGTGGAATTCAAATACAAATACCTTTAAGCTACTTTTGCTACTGGCTCACTGTGAATCTGGACGAATCCGGGCCAATGAGAAACTCTCAACCAAAAAAAAAGTATCAAATCACAGGCAAATCAGTTGAGACGACACACAAGTCAGCAGCCAATGAACTGGCGTTATCTGCCCGGGCATACAGAGCACTGTGTAAGTCTACCATGATAGTAATCTAAAACCGCAGATTTTTTTTCATTTTGTAACAATGAGTAGAGGCATGCATATTTCGCGGGAAAAAAAATCTGACTGTCTATTAGACTGCAAGAAGGTATACTCGCAACAGCGGTTTCTTCCTTGTGATCGGTGGCCGTCTGCGAGAGAAGTCGCTGCCATATTCGACCGAGCTATTTCGGACGCTTTTGCTACCGCACTGAATTACTGTGATTGGTGTGGTGACAATATCTACATATACCTGGAGAAAAACTCACCCAATCACAAAACGCAGATGATGCCACAGTGTATTAACTTTCAGCTAGTCTCGGAATCTTTTCGCGAAATATGCATGTCCCTAAAGGCCTGTCCACACGCAACGTTTTGAGCAACGATTTACCTGCGCAGATCACATCGTTGTAGACAAGACGTAGCGTGTAGACAGGAAAACTGCGCAGCTTTGTGAACTGCGCGGAGACGGAACACGGAGAAGGAAAAAAAACTGTGGCCAAGAGCATTTATGTCCGCGCAGTTTAGTCGACCTGCACAGACTTGTCGTATGAGGTCCCACTAGCACGTAAGGCGTTCCGTCGTGGATGAGCCAGAGGTTTCTTGCCACGCAGCTCAGTCATCGTTCAGGACGCGCTACCAGCAGGACTCGCTACCGGCAGGACGCGCGCGCGGCGAAGAGACGCGGTGTTTCGCGAGCGACGGAAAAGGCGTCCAAATACGGCGCGCCATGAATTATGCATGGCTGCGAGGCCAGGCGAGGCGAGGCGGGGGGACCCAGGGCACGACTTCAGACGCACGGGAAAGATGAAGGGGGAGGGGTTCGTAAATGTCTCCGACGGGCTTACAAGCGAGGCGGGCGGACCTGACAAACCCACCCATCCTTGCCACCTCCCTTCGAAAGTTCCCTGACTACGCCACTGGAGGAGGAGCACACATGCATCAAGTCGTCTCAGCTGAGAGAGTCGCCCGGGTTACATTCCTCTCGCACTCACGCGCTGTCGCGCCCGTTCCACAGCGCACGGAGACGGAGACGGATCACGTGAACGGAGACGGATGTCACGGCCACCGACCCGTGCGTATTAGCTCGACAACGCCCAGCGCTTCCATCTACGTTGTTCCGCGCGACAAACACAAGCCGAGTATTTGTCCGCGGTTGTTTGTTTGTTTGCAGCTGTTTAAATACGTGAAAAATTGTTTCGAATAAAAGAATGTCTAGTTTTCTATCTTTAAAATATGGTTTATTTTAATTAAATATATAAATCCTAACCGTGTTTTGTCAACTCGTATTATTTTTTAAAAATATAACTAACTTCGCGTAACCGTGAAGATCAATAGGTAATACATATATGTTAACGTTCGTTACGTTTCTGTGCATTGTAGACACGAGAGAAGGATAGAGAAACGTAAATATATATTGCTGGTACGTTTCCGATTTCCTTTTTAACGTTTACGTGTCATTGCATAACGGTTATGCGAAGAATGCTCTTGGAAAAAACACTGAGGCGTTCTTCGTAGTCAGATAACTAGTTATTCATAGACACTACGTCACATTACGACTTCCGAGTTACTTCATCCGTTGTAAACAGGATAAACTAACGCATAGAAGGAATAAGAGTGTGATCCTGTATTGACTTGAAAATTTTCTGCATCGACTTGAAATAGTTTTTGAATGTCTAGTTAACACTCCAAGATTTTCCTAAAGAATTCATGTTCAAGCTCAAAGCCCGAAAATTAATTAAGAAATTCGTAAATAGACGAACATCTTTGGAAAATTTGTAACTGGTGCTCTTCGTAAATATGAGGCGAAATTTTTTTATAGTGCATTTGCTGCTCCCGGGAATATACACCCATGCTAATCAGGGAAACCGACAATTCCCAAGCAACCTCCTTATTACAGCTCTGCTTTTTTTGGCACACCAACAAACATAGATATTTGTTTCCATATATAAAGGAGAATGCAATGAATATTAAAATATATAAAATGAAGAATTCAAAACTTTTTTTTGTAAATAATATTTAACTGACAAATCGTAACCGAGCATAATTTTTTTTCGGTTATGCAAATGTTTTGGATAGAGAATGTAATAACATATATAGTTTCACATACCGTATGATGAATAAAAAATTACAACTTATTATTAATGAATCGCGAGACAGGAACGGGTTTCCTAGAACCTCTAATATATTATGTAAGCGAAAAACATTTTCGTTGCTCGGCCTAAACAAGATTGATTAATGATAGGTTTTCAATGTAACGCCTCCAGCCAGCGATCCTCAACTAAGATAAAACTTTTCATGAAAGCTAAACTGAAGATAATTAGCCATTTTTTAAAATATTGTTAATGTATCCAACTTTAATGTGTGCAAAGACATAACGGGAGACGAACAACGTAGTAAATTAGTTAACTTAAACTAAAGAGACCAGAGTCCGGTTATGAAAATTCTCTGTTCCCGTTGATAATCGGATCCGCGCCTTCTTATCACCTGTAAAAATACCAAAGCAGACTATCACGCCTTATTTTATCGGTCGAAAAATATCCGAACTGATTACTAAATAGTTACTCAAACAGCCAATGTGAGTAATGCGACAGTCCAGCCTACTTATAAAACAAGTTTACTTGTAGGTAAAATATCACGTGTTGTAGCGGTTGCCACTAATTGGTTAATTTTTTAAAAAAATTTATTTTATGTATTTAATTTTTGAATTCGCTTTTTCATGCTCTTTTTCGTCAGGGTTTATTTTTTAATGTTAAAAAAATTAAACCTTCATTTGGTAAATGTTTTATAAAACTGATAAATTTATTCTCAAGAGCCACTCAGACTGTCAACATGAATCATAAACTCCAAAACTATCAAGAAAGTTAGAGAGTTTTAACTGTCTAATTATTAATTGCTATGTCATTTATATTTTAGTATTTATGTTTTATATTAAAGCTATAGCAAAGGAAATCGCTTAGCCAGCACCCAATTTATATAGAATAACTTGTAATACCATTTAAAAGGTTTTTCCTTGCTTTCATATCACATGAAACCAAGTTTATTTTCTTATTTATTAACTACTAGTCCTCAAACTTTCTTGGGTGCTGTTTCTCTTGGTAAACAATTTTTTTTCGGGGGGGGGGGGGTGGGGTTAACCCTCACAGCCTACTGGTACAGAAGCAGTGTAATAATTATTGCAACTTAAATTTAACTTATTTTCGTGGTGATGATGTCACAAAGGATTGACGCTGCCCCTAGCAGGCCGTGGATATTTTCACTGCCCACTGAAAGAGCAGGATGTTTGGAGGGGGGTGACAGTGTGTGTGCGTGTATAACTACGAACTCTGTAAAACGATAGCCTACATAAACATTGACGACTCGGTACTTCTCGCAAGTAATTTACCTTATTTGTTGACCGGCCAGTTCCAAACAGACCGCTTCGGCCTTGTACCATTACATTTCAAAAATCTGATGAAAGATTAGCTAATTTATGGTCAAGGAAATATATTTTTTTTTCAGATTCACAAACTTTGTGAGCATATTTAAGTGCTGGGGTGCAGAGAAAATTTTCACCATCAATTCGATAGAGGGTGGCAAAAAGGGCATAAGTCTAATGGAAACCCAGTTGACTTGTGGATTTTATACCTCCCACGAAGTAATTGCTCACCAAAAAAAACACGAGATCTCATGCTTGTGAACAAGCGTGTATTGAATTCCTTTATTATGGGCTGCTTTTACATGTTACTGCTGGACCTTGTACAATGAATGATGGACTGATAGTGTCACGAGGGGGTCAGAGCTGGCTGGAGCGGCACGCTGGGGTGCGTTTGTCTCTGGAGAAACTTTGCTGCAACCCAGGTAACACTCGTCCTTCCCCCTTCCACTACTAGCACGTGTAGAATCCCCCCCCCCCTTCCCAAATTAGCGCGTCTCTTTCAGTCCCACGAAGACCAAGCACCTCTCTTTCCCTCTCGAGAATTCGGCAGGTTCCCCGCCAGAGCTACGTCGCGGAAAGTGGCGTAACAAGGACGCCATTTTTCTCGCAGCTTCGTGTGTCAGGTCGGGAACTTTGACGACGCGCGACACTTTTGAGGGCTGCGAGACCCCTTTTTCCCAGGGCGGGGCTTGACAACCTGCCGACCTGCGAGCGGGAGAGGGCGAGAGGCGCCGGCGAATCCTCGGAGCGGTGCGGCGGTGAGGTGAAAAGGAAGGGTGGACCCCTTGGCGAGCGATAGCGGGAGACGAGCGACGGGCTTCGTGTTCGAAGATCGGAGCATCGAGGACGGAGTCGCGACGCGGCGGACGAGCGAGTAGTGCGAGGCAGTGAGTTGGGACCGAGGTCCGTGGCGAGAGATGAACAGTAGAGAGAATCACTGCCGAGCCAAGCTCCGGTGGGGAGCGCAAATAGCGGACTTATGAAGGTGTGATAAATTTGTGGACAATCACACAGACTGTTAGGGGAAAAAAAGTGTACAAGGAAGTTTAAAAATAAGCAATAATTTATTAATTAGGCCTATCCCACAATCGTAACAATATATTTACACATCGAAACAGCGACGTAATGGAGATGTAAAATCGTTATAATCTGACATTCTGTCACCCACGAATTTTTTGCACTAAAGTCACATAGGTATATTTCGAGAATTATTTACTGGAAAATTATTCTATTCACGTTGCGTCCATAACAATATTTAAATTCCAAAATAAAGTATATATATTTCTAAAAAGGTTGCGTGTTTTTTTTTTTTTTTTTTTTTTTGTTCATTGATATCGTTTGTGTCTGCTTGCTTGTGAACGCGATGTATCATAAGCAATACATTCATACATCCAAGCAAAACGTGCTTGATTGTCAATTTGACGATTTTTGTTTTGTTGCAGATTTTGTCTAGAAGTTTGTTTCTTTTGGCACCATAACATATACTTTAACTAGCTAAAAAAAAATTATAAAGCATTTAGAGAGTGTTTAAGATTTTCAGTCCCGCTGGACAAATGTGAGTCCAATTACGATCTTATGTACTTGTGGTAGTTGTGAGAAATTGTTCAGAATTACCTTATTGCCAGCTACTATCATATGGACGTTAGTGGGAAAAACAGTATCAGTGAAAGGTCAGGTTTATAAGGAAAATATCACATCTGTTTGAACGTTTTATAATTCTCAGGAGTAATGCCAAAATCTTTTGTCTGAATAAGTTTTTGATACAACGAACCACAACTGCAAAGGGTTCAAAAAACAAGGGTTGGCGGACAAAAAAATCATAACTACCTTTGTAGGCAAAGATCGGTATCGTAATAATTGTGTATTAATCTTATAACTTTTATCTAAAACTTTTGTCTGAAACAATTTCGAATTAGTTAAACCACTGCGGCAAGGGGTTAAAAAATAGGGGGCATAATTTAAAAAAAAAATCTTAACTCCTCCAGTAGATACACTATAAAATTGTTCAAATATTTTGTAAATTTTATAATTTTTACCTAAAAATGTTGTCTGAAACAATTTTTGATCATACAAACGATTATTTCAAGGGGTGAAAGTAACAATGGTAGAAAAACATAATGTATTTACTTTTTTTAATACATTTACTTTCATTTCCATTATTATTTATTTTAAAACACCTAAACTGTATCAAAAACCTTTGACTGGAACAGTTTTTGATGAAATTAACTATAACTGTAAAAAAAGGGCTGAAATAAAAAAAATTAAACTTTTTTAGCATCATTCTTCGGAAGAATTGTATAATAACTATTTTAATATTACCTTAAAACTTTGTCCAAAAAAATTATACTACCAAGTATTAGTTCAAGGGATGAAAAGTAGTGTTGGAAGTTTAAAAATAATTGCAAGACTACCTTACTAGGCACATTATGAATTTCGTTAAGAGCTTCAGTACTGGATGCATTAAGTTAAAAAACATTCGAAATATATTCGCTGCATGGAATATGAGAAAAAGTTAAATTGATCTTTTTTTGAATATTGACAAACCTGTAGGATGTTATGTCGGCTACATTAATTTTTTACAATGTCCCAGGAGTTTATAGAAGTTTTCAAAATCTTTCCAAAGAATTAGGTAAGTTACTTCGAAATCTACCAACGCTTATAGGCTGTGAAGAAAGGGATTTTTTCCCCTTAAACTTAAAAAAAACTACTAACCTTCAATGTAAGTCGGATCAATCTGGACCAGAGCCGAAACATGATAACAGAGAATCCTGTTTTTTACAGGAGAAATCGAAAAAAAAAACCTTACAACGTAGTTAAGAAAAAATATTATTCATATTATTGTCAACGAATTTACAGCTTACAAACTGGATGTACAACTGTACATACTTTGCGTGCCACTCGAAACAATAACGCTGCTTGCACGAAACACGAATATTTGTGTACGTTTTAGCGCGCAAGGCTTCTTTATTTTTTTTATTTTTTTTTTGTAGATCCCTCTTAATAGGTCTGGATGTTCCCTGAGATCCAAGTTACATACTGGGCAACTTAATTCTTGATTCTTACTTAACGGGTTGATTCGGGAAACGCATGTTCGGGATGGGAAAGCGGCAAGATCGCGCGCGGGGGTGTTCTGGTACGTTCCTCGAGTTCAACAACACGAGAGCGTTGCGTGCTCTACGCGTGTTACCGCAGCTTCTCTGAGGGAGCGTTGATTCGAGAAACACGATCACCTGCACTCAAATAATAGCTCCGCGGGGGCCCGGCGCCGACAACAACAAACTGAGACGACCTCGGGTTACGCAGCTCAGCTTCATCGCCCGCGGGCATGCAACGGGCGGATCGATTATCGTGAGAGATGGCGTGCGCTCGAGATATGACGGGAGGATAAATTCGTTGCGCGAAAAAAAAAAAAAAAAAAATTAAGAAGAGTGTTTGGAGGAAATTTTCGGCTTTGGCCAGTCACGTGTTTGTTTTCTCCGCTCGAACGCTTAACACGCACGAACTTCTTGTAGCGTCTCCCGACAGGTTCCTGTGGGTAGTTCCGAGGGCAGATGGGTTGCTATTTAATGCGCCCGCCTGCTGGCAGCTGATGTACGTGCGTCTGAGGCACAGCCGGGAAGCAGCGCCAACAATCACAGGCTGAATTAAAAAAAAACACACACATGGCTTCCACACGCAAGACACTGAACTAGCGACCAATCTTTTCCTTCTGATCCTGACAGCTACATTACTTGAGTAATGGCCGTTTAATTTAAATTTGCATGAAATATCTATATTCAATTCAAACTCCGCTTAAAACAGTTTTATTTATTTTCGCCGCCATCAAATATTTTTTGAGCGTTCAAAATGACAAATAATTTGGAGTGGTAGAAACAAATTATCTTAATGGGGAGAAATAAAAATTACAAAGAAATGCCATTTTGGTTTCAGCAGTTTTTAGGCCATAGAAATTCTCTACCGCTTATTTTTCTAAACTTAGCATGGTTCATGTATATTATTTAATTTAGTGCAATTTCGAACGTTTAACGTGACTGACTGCTAAAAAAATAGTGAAACATTTGTATTTCAGTATTAAAGTTTTATTTATTTATTTATTTTTTAGAACGACTACAACTGCAAAAATACTGTCAATATACGCAATTTTATTGTCTTTGAAAAATATAACACTGTTTGATACTTGCCTTTGTAAAGGCATATTTTCAAAATTAAAGAGGTTTAGGCCCCGCCATCTTAGATTTTTTCATCTTGTTTCTGTAATTTTAATTTTTAACTATTTATCCCCATTGTTTGGCATGCCAAGGCATAAATCATATATCCCAGATGTTGCAACCACATATTTATCAACAGACTCTAGTCTGTAAGTGCCGCGAGGAAATAACTTATTATTTCACGCCGGCGACTACAACTAACATGATAATCACACCAGTTAACAAGTATTGACTTCAACAAGTAGTCAAAACTAACTCATTTGACATGTTAAACCAAAATATTTAGTATAGAAGCATTATTTCAAGCGGGATAAAAATATTTCATATTGCAAGATGGAGAGGCCATATCTCCCTTAAAAAATGCAAATTTGCTATGGCATAAAATGTCAATGTTCAGTTCATCTCTCTCTCTCTCTCTCTCCCCCTTAAATCACCCAAAACGGTTTTTTTATATATATTTTAAATAGGTATGTTTTCAAAATCGCCAGCAAGTATTTTTGTGAAAAAAACTAAATTATTTTGTTGTTATCACTAAAATATTTTAAAGAAAGAAGACCGACAAAATATTCCTATGGTGGCTGCAAAACTGTTTTTTGCGTCTCTCTTTCATGGTTCAAAGTGATTCCAGTAACTTAATTTCAAGTTCCAAGAAGGCCGAGAGATGTCTTGCATCCACGTACTACCGTCTGATCTGAAGAGTAAGTGTTACTCGGAGCGAAACCGGTTGCTAACAGCTACGTTCTGCAGTTCACTTTCAACACGTGGCTTCGCGAATTACATACCAGCTCACACTACGTGATCTAAGAAATTTCCTTGCCTGCCTGTACCCATAATTGGCCTTTTGGCCTGTAGCTCCTGAGGGTCGTTCTGTTCATGAGTTTGGAACGTATAACTTTAGTCTCAGCTTGGGGGTAATTTCCCACAGCGTTAACGGGTTTGACCGCTAGTTCAGACAAGCAACGTTCCGTTAACATCTGCGTTGTGTATTTTTTTTTCATATAGGCTACTAGTTTGTAAAAAATAATAATGTTTCCAGTCGATTGTGTGTGAATTCCGTAAAGCATGCTTTGACGGTGTTGTCATTAATGTTTCTGCTGTACCTTGTGAAATACTGTTCGAATTAAGATTAAGTGACACAAAAAATCGTTAACTTAAAAAAAAAGTTTTGAATGATAATTTATTCAGGTAACATTTTTACATTTTGGAATAATTTAATGGACTCTATAATAGAAACTTTTAAGGTTAAAAGTCAATGCTACAAGATATTACATGTTCATAGTTTCTCTTAAATAAATTTATTTTTGAAAATTATATATATTTAGAATTGCTTATAAAAACCACTAAACAACGTTTCAGTACTTCGGCATGGAAATTAAAAATTCAATAATTTTGAAGAAATTATGATTATGTCATTATACATTGCCTCGAGCAAAAATGTCACCTAATGTAAGTTAATTTGCAAATCATCTGAACTGAAATCAACTAAAAATCAACGCTTACAACAGCTTGGCTGAATTCTAGGAGCGCATGTTTTGCATGAGCTATGTCTTCGCCCCCGTCGTGAGCGACCGCTGCGTCCGAGAACAATGTTTCCCCGCCGCGGTCGAACCGTCGACTCACGCGAGTGCTGTGCCGCCCGTCCAGGGAAGCCTTCTTTTCACAGACGAGAGAGCCAAACGTCCGATCGTGCATCTTCGGTTTTTTTTTTTTTTTGTTCATTGTAACTCATTATAACTAATGGTCAATTAGGTTAGGTTAGCTACATTATAAATACTTTAAAACATTGTGGACGGTTGATTTGGTTACGATAGCTACATTAAAGATACTGTTAAATCATGTAAACTGTTTCCTAGCCCTGGATGGCTACATATTAAAAAGTTATTTGCTAAGCAACCATAAAATGATTTTACAGTATTTTTAATGTAGCTATACTTACCTAATATAACCAACCATCCACAATGCTTTAAAGTATTTATAATTTAGCCTGCCTATCTTAATCGACCGCAAAATTTAATGCCACACCGGTTTATACAATGAGATAAAACGGGGGGAAAAAAAAGCTAGCATGAACTTCGGGGAACATCGGGTGTGGCTCTCCAGTCTGTGAAATAAAGGCTTCCCGCTCGCCCATCGCGAAACGGAACGAAAGAACAGAAGAAGGAAAAAAAGTGACGAGCGGAGTCTCGACCGCGGCTGCCAAGGAGCTTGTCGGGGCAGGATGTCCTCCGACCTCCTTGGCCGCGCCGCGTCGCGCCAGCTGCGGTTCGGTTTCCACTTCACCGTCACGCGAAGCCGACGTGCGACACGACTGTCGACTCGACGTGGACCCTCCCACCCCACCCCCCTCACCCTCGTTCCGACCCTGAGTCACCGTTCGCATAACACACTGGATAAAATACAGCCTTCAGCTGTCTTCCGTTTTTTTTTTTACGTGTCGTCTAATAAATCGATGAACGCCGGCTGCACGCACGAAAAAAAGGTCCTGTTACGCGCATTGTCCCGTTACGCTGTGTCCGGTTACGCTCATTGTACGCTTGCGCCGCATCTATCTCTCTTACACTTGATTGGAACAACCATCGATTTGACTTTTTCGAAGCACATTAAACTTCAAACACTCTCATTCGTTTCCTGCTTTTCCTATCATCGTCCTATCCTTAACAGAATAACACAGATTGGAAGAAGTTAAATAGCAAACAAGTATAAAAGTTATAGTTAAAATAATCTCTTCGTTAAAGTAATAAACATATTTGAATTAATGATTGCAAATAAAAGTAAATTTATCAATTAAATTGTAGATTTCATTTCACTCCTTCTTTGTATCCATACAAAATAGTGATAATTCAATAAAAATGATTCAATTTTATTCATAAAAGTATGCAATCATTTCATCAATGTTTTGTTATGACGATGTCACGTTAACCTATCGTCCGTAAACCGACTTTACAGACAACCAAATTTTTTTTTTAATATACTAAGTGAAATTTTACCAGCCGCACCGCCGTGACTTGATCACACAGGAAAAAAAAAATTCTGTACTTTCACAAACCCAGTTGCTAAGAAATAATTTGTAATACCACATGGCTATAGTTATTACTGCATACATGAAATACGTTATATTTTTTTTTTCGAGATTTTACTGAGTAGGTGTTACGAAAACTGACGCATAATTTTAAATCTTAATTGATGTTTCATTCAAGATTTTTTTAAAACATAGAAAGATAATCAATTATTCAATAATTGGACATTATATTGTCGAGTCATGCCAATTAATGTGCGTAGTTAATTATGGAGAGTTATTCAGGGTTTTTGTTTACAAATAGCTTTTAACTACTTGGTGGTATTGGGACAACACAAAGCACAAATGGCCGGGTAAGAATCGGAACCCAGTATTACTGCGAACGCTCTTTGTAGCGATACCATCGTTTTTATTTAAATGTAAAAATTTACAAATATCTGTGATTTCACGAGAATATCTCTGTTCCATTTACAAAAAAAAAAAATCACAGTGCCGGCGTGAGAAAAATCTAACTCTTTTTCCCTGAACTGAGATAGGAGAGAACATATTTTTTTATGTTGATAACAATCAAAATGTAATAGATTAATCATTATATTGTATTAAAAAAATAATGGATTTGGCAGTAAAATTATTAATTACTTATGATAAGTAATTATACAGGGTTTAGCTTCAAATGCACTCTGTATTCTGTGTAGGTTACAAAATCTCATTACACTTTGTTTTATGTCCGAGTCTCAAGAGACTAATATCTACTATTTCATTGTTAGTTCATTAATTTTTATTATTCATTAAATTTAAACGTCATATTTAGTAATCAAAAAAGGGAAGTGTCTGTTATAATTTGCAAATGCAAACAAACACACGTGTTATCATTGCTCACTACAGCTGATTGTGACAATTTGGTGGAAAAGTCGTAATGCGCATACGACGAGAATAGGTCTATATCATCATAACTCTATGTTTCGGACGTATCCGAAGACAGTCTAGATATTAATATCATTCAGACATTAGAAGGATGTCATGTTGCGTTGTTGGAATCTTCCTCAGACGTTATTTATGTCTGTTAAGTGACTCTCTGTCTATCCAATGTCCACTTTTAGGGTGTCTTGATGATTTCCGTGTGGTATAGGTATATATAACATTCGGTAATCATAATATTTTATGCACATAAAATATATCATTGGGTTATTTTATGCGTAAATTTATTAACATCTTAATTCTAGCTACACACTGAGGATAGACTGAGGTTATTAAGGAGATTAACCTAAGACTGTTCAAAAACACATTTAATATTTTACTAGGATGTTCCTCAGATAACAGGATGTTGCAGGCATGGAACACACTTATGAATAAGAACCCTTCTATTTCGGGTCATATTTAACCGTCATAACATCATTTTAATCCCATCATAATTAACATATCACGTGGAAAAAAAAATGCATCGAGCCTATGGTAAGAAGTTAGCAATCCGCGTTACGAACTTCGCGTGATTCAGGAAAAGACGGATATGGCTAATAGCGCGAGCGACAACCAGATTATAACTTCCGTTTCCTTGAGTTCTATAGTATCGTGGAGTCTAGCCCGGTTGTAAAATACACAGCAAAAGAAAAAAATTGTGGGAGAAGATATTACGTGATGTCCTCAACAAGGTAATCAGAGACGGTAATACAATAACACAGACCGGTGATATTGAGACCAGAATTGGCCATGAACGATGGAACCATCCCTGAACTGAATTTTTATCAGTATTCTAATCCGAGCTTAGTCTAATATATATTAGTCTAATATAATATTTCGCGAAAAGATTCCGAGACTAGCTGAAAGTTAAAACACTGTAGCATCGTCTGCGTTTCGTGATTGGGTGAGTTTCTTTCAGGTACATGACGATTGTTAAAACACCGATCACAGTAATTCATTGCGGAACCAAATGCGTCCTGAGTGGCTCAGCCAAATAAGGCAACTATTTCTCTCGCAGACGGTCGCCAATCACAAGGAAGAAACCGCTGGTACGCGTATACCTTGTTGCAGTCTCGAAGGCGTTCAGATTTATTCGCGAAAAATGCCTGCCCCTAAATATAAGAGTTTAGTTTCAAACCACTGAAATCCCCTCAAACCGTTAAACTAAAAGATAGGGTCTACGAATGTGGTTATTCTATCGTATAGCCTTTGTCCAAGAGCGTACGCACGTTCAACCGTGTGAAACGTAGTTATGAACTAATGACCTGGCACGGGACATACGCCCTCGAGCGACAGGTCGGAGCAGGATCGGACGTGCTGCAGCCAAGCGCGGCTTCCCGAGGAAGGGCGCAGGGGGCGATAGCCCCTTCCGAGCCCAAATTTTACTTCTTATTTCTTTGTAGAGAATATTAGTGTTAACTTAAATACTTTCGTTGATGTGCTAATTAGTTTAAACTCTTCTTTCAATCACAATTTGTACGAAAATACTCAATTTCAGTATTTGAGGCCATATATTTAGTGAATATCCCAAGGGCAATGTCATGATTATTAACTGCATCCTCCTGTGTGTGAGAGCCCTGCACGAGAGGTCTTGCTGGAGCCGCCATTGGCTGCAGCAGGGAGTGAAGGAGCACCAGTGAGGCCGACCTCCACCAGACGATGGCGTGACGATTCACGACGCCGCCGTCTGCGAACACGAGGCCGGAGGAGAAGGGGGTCGGTAGGGGGGGGGGGGGGGGAGCGCGTCAAGAGGGGTGACTCGCCGAAATCCGCGCCGGTCCGACGGCCGATCCACGAGCCGCGATTGCGGTTCCGTGTAGCGACAGCCATCGACGGGCCGCAGTCGAACCCCGTCGTCAGGCGCACGTGCGGCGCCGATTGTCTAGGGGGGCAGGTACGTTCCAACCTAAACCACGCTCGCGCCACCGGCGACATTCTGCAAGAGAGGCCATCGCCGCACTCGGCCGGGTCGTTCGTTCATTCCGCGCAGGAGCGCTGTTGAGTTCCGTGTGCCGACACTGTGGCCGTGCACCTGAAAGGAAACTCACCGATCACGAAAGACAGTGATGATGCTATAGCGCTCTATCTGACACACTGCCAGTCTCAAAACCTACGGTCTCAAAATCTTTTCGCAAAAAAACATTCATGACTCAGTTAAGCCAGAGGGGTGGTTAAAACGTGTGTAAAAAGAATAGTATCAAAGCTCAGTCTATAGTGATTTATCGCAAGAGGTTCTGCGAAATTCGCGTTGTAATTTTGGTGACAGAGTAGACTTCAAAAGGTTTGTACACTTGAACTTCTCTGGTTGCCTGATATGCCCTAAGGCCTAGGAGACGATTCAAAAAAGGAGCACGTTTAACTCAGTACACGTAATATAATTGAAACTTCTTCGGCAATTCAAACCTCGACTCGTTAGTATATCGTAAGCGGTAAAACGGTAAAGAGATAGAAAGAGAGTAATAAGATAATTTTCTTAATAAACCTGAAGCAACAAAATTATCACTCACTTCAAAATAAGCTCAAACTCCGTTATGTTGCCCTCTGCCCAAATACTCCCTTACTAGATGCCAGCAAGTCAGGTAGCGTCAGGTGCAGACGGGTCCCTACCGCCGCGACCCACCTATCCCTGCAGCATGGCAGGGTTGAAGCGTGCAAGCATATGTTATTTTACCGTTGTGTCAAGCGTGATTGTGAAACGTGTCTGATGTCAAAACTAAGTATTATGGAAAATTTCTGTATATATTAAAGTTTTCTTCTTATTGCGTGCATGCAGGTCAAAATGTGGGCGGTTTACAGCATACGGTCACCGCATCCAGATAAGACGTGTCGGTTAACCCCACGTGCGAAATTATCGGTTCACTTTCCCCCCCCCCCCTCCCCAATTGTAAATTTCCGCGGGCCCCACTAGCGAATCCTACAGATTTGCGCCCCTGAAGCATTCCATTACTAATTTTAATTTCATTTTAGTTATTAAGTTCATATATATTATTTATTTTCGTAATGACTATATCCTAAAAATTAGTGATAGAAATTCAATTACAAATCACATTGTTATTACTGATAGGTAGGGCCATGCCGATTTCGCGAAATGATTTCGAGACTAGATGAAAGTTAAAACACTATAGCATCGTCTGTGTTTCGTGATTGGGCGAGTTTCTCCCAGGTACATATTGAGTGTAACTATACCAATTATAGTGACTCATTGCGGAAGTAAACGCGTCCTGTGTGGCTCGGTCAAATAAGGCAACGAATTCTCTCGCAGGCAGCCGCCAATCACAATGAAGAAACCACAGATAAGGTATATCTTGTTGCAGTCTAATGGGTGTTCAGATCTTTTCGCGAAAAAATGCCTGCCCCTACTGATAGGAAATTAAAGACGAATTGTATCAAGCACCCCACAGTTTTTTGTTATACAGAGCTGTGGTGCATCTAGTTCGCCGCTGGAAAAGAAAACTTAAATTAAATTATTTTGTTGAATTTTTAGTTCATTCAACGATAAAAGTTTTTTTTTTAAATATAAGTTTATAAATGAGTAAACGTGCTGGTGTTCACAGCAGCAATGAATGCCCGCCCCGAGGATGGAGGTCTCCGGGCGCTCGGCTGAGGGACGGCCGACGGACGGGATCGCCGTCCCCCCAGGGGGGTAGAGTAGGGGGGAGAGAGCGAGCGCAACTGGACCGCGGCGCGGGCGACCTTGACCCTTCCCTCGCCGCGGACCCCGCCAGCGCCACGTGGCGCTCGAGGCCGGGTCCTTGCGCGCGGGGCGGTCGGGCGAAGCGACGACGACGTCTTCGTCGTAGCGCTTCTGGTCCGGCGGAGAGCAGCTGGGCTGTCGGTGGGGAAGCCTGCAACTCGCGTAGTTTCGGTTCCCTGCAAGAATTTCCCGAAGATTTCCCAAGTTTTGCGGTTTTGGTATCAACGCCACTTCAGCCGCTAAATCAGGAGTTTCCAAATGAAAACAAGCATGTTGTGACTGGCCTAACCTAACCTAACCCTTCGATATTTTTTTTTTTTAAATTTCAATTTTTGAGAGAAATCCGAAGTTGCGCGAACGTGGTAGGGAACCGAAACTACGTTGAGTTGTAGGCTTCCCCCTCTCGGTTTGGCGGCGCTCGAGAACGGAATCAGAAGTCGCGACCACGGTGCTGCCGTCTGTGGAGGGTGGCGCGAACCAGAGTTCCACAAAGCCAGAGGCAAGCTTCATAGAATTAAACTGTTTAAATGATTTTAAACACAATTCCTCGACGAAAACCAGGTCCAAAGCTGGTGTTTAGTCATTTTTTTTCAAGTCTTTTTTACCTTTTCTAGAAGTCGTTTCTTTATATGTTTTCAAATTTCTGTCTACAAGTGGAATGATTGAACGTAGCTGCTCCGGCAAAGAATAATTCTAGCGGAGGGTGCGGAAACTTCGTGCGTTTCGCGTCCAGAAATGTAGTTGAAAACACAATTTTCTTATATTTATCACTGACGGCATTATTTTAAAAAATATCTACGTTAAATTTTGTTACAGTGTTTCGTATTATTAGTGTATTTGCAACATGAGTAAACACGAATTTGCTCGTTACCGATGTTACACATCACTGGCGAGTACTGAAATACAAGCTGAATTTTTTTTCCCGTAATTTTTACCTAGTGAAATCAACAAAATTATAAAATACAAAATAACGAAATGAGAATGTTTTTACTTTGAGTATTCACCGTTCTGATTGATTTTGACATACATTTATATTAATTTCGGTTGGCGATTATAATGCTCAAGGCATTTGATATCTACATTTAATAAAAATAAAAATAATAATAATAAATATAATAATATTAATAATAAAAATAAAAATAAATTATTTCTGAAATTTTTCAAACTTATATCTTTGAAAACTTCAATTATAACTTTGATGGAGTTTTTTTGTGCGTGAGAGACCAGTGAGTGAAGAATTCATCTCCATTTAAATCTACCAATTCTAAAATTATGTAACTTCGAAAAGTCAAATTCAAACACGACCTGGACCAGTCAAACTAGGCTACTTACTGCTTATATATATATATATATCTGTGTGTATAATTAAATCAAGTTGGTTCACAGTTGTGTCTGTGTCTGAGACCACGATGATTTTACAAAACACATAGCAAGTGGAGAAAAAGAAAAAGAAAGGAACCCAGTCTTCGGGGATTTGTGTCAGGTGGTTTTGCGATGGGACCTCCAAGACCTAGTGTGGACTCCGAAACACTAGCACCCCGTCTCGATGCTCATGAATCTTGAGTCATGCTGTGATGCTTATGTACAGACCGTACCCTCCAAGGACTAATATTCATTGCAGGCGAGTGTGCGAAATTCCACTTAATGACACAAGCTAGGAGACATACCTGGTGCGCGAACTGCCCTACAATACAACTAATTAAAAATACTTGTTTTTTTTTTACAACACCACTTGTGTTCTTTGAATCTGCAACGTTTTTGTATGTGTAACATCTTAGCTCTCTGTATGCGGCATTTGGTGGGAGTAATTGCGTGAATGCGACGGAATTGTGTAACAGGAAGTAAGAAGAAACGCGCGGTGTGGCCTGCAGTCGGCGCTTGTGCTGTAACATGTCAGGGGGCGCTAAAATAAATTTCTAATATTTAAAATATTCTTCAAACATATTTTATACAAGTAAACCAGACTATTTATAAAATAAAATTATTTTTCATGGACTACAATGTTGTATTTTTTATTATTTTTAGAATAAATTTAGATACTAGTTTGGCATCTTAAATAGTGTCGACTCCAATGCCAAGGGTATTGTGTCATACATAAATATTTGTTTTTAACGTTAAAATAAAAAAAATTAAAATAAAGACATTTTTGTGAAAACAAAAAAAAAACTTTTTCCAGTGGAAATTATATAAAGTTTTAAACACTAGCACTACGAACAAGCCCGTGAGGATTTTGACGTAGAAAAACATGCCATGCTATTTTTTTTTTTGTTTATTGTGTAATGTAGGCCAAACCAGAATGTGTTGCTGTTTTTAAGGGCAAACCTCCATGGAATTATCACTGAAAGAGATATATTTTTACGGCATACAGGTTTTGTTTGTTTTATAAACTCAGGACAAAATAGAGGATGAGATAATGTGGCGGTGTGGACAGAAGCTGGAATCCGTACAGAAGATAACGGCGGATGTGCTGATGCGCGAAGTGTGTGGTGAGACGGTTGATGGAAGGTGGCCGGGGGGGTCACCATCAAACCAGTCTGCCGCGGGCCCACTGACGGACAACTACAACCGCCACCAACCGACGATGCAGCTATAAATTCTGAAATCTTTTTTTGGTTGTAGTTGTAGTTGTTGTTCTCTCGTTACTTATTCAATCTCCGGCCACCAAAGCACGCACGGCGACCGCCGGGGCCAGTCTGACCTCGTGTGTCAAGAGCCGCTCGCACCCGGGTGTAATGAGCGTATCGTGAGTCCGGCGATGGGAGACCACCGCGCTCGGCGACCAACTTTCATGCGCACAGGAAAAAAGGTTTGTCTGAGTCAAACAAACTTTTGCTTACGTATGGCGAAACAAATATTTATATGCCACAACAAAATGCAGTACTTCCTAAAAATAATTTCCCAGATATAAAATTAACCGTTGTAGAGGTTCAAGGTCACAATTAAAGAGCAGCTCAAAACAGTTTTAGATAAGCGCACGCGCACGAACGTCTTTGTAGTTCTCTCGCTTTCCGCGCGAAAGTATGGATGGCTCTTTCCCCAATTAGTAGAGGGTGAGCCTGTGAACTTTATTTGGCAACAGGATGGCGCCCCTCCCCACTTGAATCTCTTTTTTGTGCGAGAGTGGTTGAACGTTCAAGTCCCTGAACGTTGAACTGGTCGTAGTGTCGAGACGACAGAGCTGTTTCTCGCTGGTCTCCACGTTCACCTGACATAACGCCATGATATTTTATTTTTCCTTTGTGGTTTTAGAAAAGATTGCGTCTAAGTTCCGTCGCTACCTAATGATTTGTTACAATTGAGACACAAAACTGAAGAAGCTATTGCTTCCATTACTCCGGACTTTTAAACCAAAGTGTGGGAAGAATTGTACTTTAGGTTGGATGTGTGCCGTATAACTACACGTGCACATATTGAACATTTGTAAGAAAAACTAGGTTTGTTTACCTTCAATTTGATGTATGATATGTTGTGAATAGTCTAATGTACCATTGAAACTGGGACATTATTTTATGGACATCCTGTATTTCGGTTGTCGTAGTCAGGTTGTCGTAGTCAAATTTGGCAAGTAACAAATTTGATGTTACACCTAAAACAAAATGTACAGTTGAACTGACAAGATCATTTTGTTTGTTCAACAAATTTTTTTCCTACTGCAAAATAATCAACAAAATATATATTTATTCCCCATATACGAACTAATATTCTATTGAGGCAAACAAACCTTTTTCTCAGTGATGCGGGCCATGGCGCCTTCGGAACGAATCTAGAAAACGAACCTAGAAAGAACTCCACTGGATAAATACAAATCGTTAGGAAGAATATTTAATTTTCGATGATTTAGGAACAACAAAGGAAGAAATAAGAAATTTCCAATATTAAGTATATTTCAATATATTTTTTCTACTTGTAATTTTAATTAATTAAGTAATTTGTGTAGTCGTTCGCTGTTTGTATATACTCTTAATCTTAATTTGTTTTTTACCCACGGTTAAGACTTTTAGCAGGACACGATTGAAGACTATTTTCCAGGCACACGCGCCATAGCTTCTGTGTTTTGCGCACCATGTTTGTGTGACGGGTCGTACCGTAACTTTCGTTGTTTCATGTTGGTACGCGAGGTGGCGACGCGAGGGGTTGCGGCCATCGTCGCGGCCTGTTGGGTTGGAGCTGCTGGCCAAGGTGGTCGTGCTGACCACTCCCGTGCACCGGACTCGTCGTTTACACCCGGACTGTGTCAACCACCCACGAGACAGTCGTCTACAAGCCCCGGCAGCGGGCGTTTCGGCAGAGACTACAGCGCTTATAGCACAAGTAAAAGAGGTGCACGGGTTCAGCGAGCCAGACATCGGGATGGTATTTTTTCGTTCTGCGCGTGCCGCATTAAGACTAGTGGTGTTGGACTTGGTGGTACGAACGGTAATTGCTTGAATAATTTTTCGCTGCCTCGGTCATTGATTCGCAAACGCAGCTTGGGTTTGGCTGTGCTTAACGACGCGTTTTGCTAAAGCAATTGCATTGCGAAATTAATTGCAGAAAAGCTAGTGTGGAAACTTTTCTGGTATCGAGACAGCAGCATCTGGCATGTTTAAGCGGCTACCAAGAAGTAGCGGTGACTAACTCGGACTAACCGCTATATATCAACCTCGTCACAACTGACAAATCTGTTTTTTTTAGTGAAATAATTGCGGTATAATGCATGCCGATTGATGAACCAATACCTTCTTAATGTCTCCTACATTTCTGGGAGTTTATTTGCTAGTTCAGACGATTACATGCAGTTCGA
Source organism: Bacillus rossius redtenbacheri (assembly GCF_032445375.1). Taxonomy (NCBI): domain Eukaryota; kingdom Metazoa; phylum Arthropoda; class Insecta; order Phasmatodea; family Bacillidae; genus Bacillus; species Bacillus rossius. The sequence continues at coordinate 34,558,644 of NC_086334.1, read as the reverse complement.
AAGAGAAGCGGGCGCGGCCCTTATGTTTGGGTCAGGCTATAAGTAGCTTGCGAAGCGAGCAAGTGCTAGCAAGCTGCATGCTCGATGTTTCCGCGCAGACCTGTTGAGAACTAGAGACCGGAACATTTCGCGGGTTCAATGACCTCTTGAGTGGACTCGACAATCCTCTATACTCAGATAAACATCACCTGTTCATTGTCTGCAGACTTGTTAGAGATCTCAAATTGTTAGCCTGTGATTCGGTACTTATGTGGATGACGGTTTCTCATTGGTCCACAGTCCTCGACAAAAACTGCTAACCAACACAATTAGCAATGCAGAGGTAAAAGAGATTACATTCTAGCCTATCACGAATCAAATACACGAATTTTACCGGTCTCTAGTCATTACTAACTACAAATACAATTTTTAAGAAAAATAAAGATTTAACGAAAACACCTAATCATGGAATGTTACACCAAGGCAACCGTTTTAATTTATCAATAAATGTCTATTAATAGTCGCAAATACAAAAAAAAAATCTCTTCTTGTATGCGATAATGACTTTAAAACCCCTATTTTCACAATGAAGGGAAACTATATTACCATTTACGGTGACTTTGTTTACAACCTTTAATTTCAGTTTAACTTTTTATAATCTAGATAACTGCAAAGTTTTATGTCACTATTATGAACAAGGTTCTTAGTCAAATAATAAATTATTTTTTAAAAATTAAAAAAAAAAACTTTAACAATGAATTTTTGTAAGTATCTGTATGGATCTACAATTTCGTGCTAAATTGACAAGCTTAATTCACACTGTTGAAAATCCACCGATAAGTATTTTGCTAAACTAATTTATGCTAACTGTTATCTTATATATGTCTCATCGTTAACTACTGAACTACATATGATTCCTTACACAATTTTCCAGGAACTATTTATAAAAATATATAAAGGTTACTAATTAATCTGGATCTTGTCTCATTTCAAATGTATGTCTAAGTCTAAGTGAATGTAATTTACAATGTTATGAGAAATGCAGTTCTGAACCTCGTGCAGTGAGCAAATTGCTTCGTGGCAATTTCTCTCCGACGAGATTAATTTACTCGCTGTGATGGCTCGCTAACAGTCTCAATGTGTCATTGTGTCGTCGGGTCAATGTGATGAAACGAGAGAGGTCAATTACAGTTTCACTCCACATATTTTTTGCCCGGGGGTGCATGGAAAAGAAAAGGAAAAAAAAGGCCTGTGGTAAATATAGCGTGCTGGTATGTCAAACGCTGGGCGAGCTGGAAAAAGCAGAACGATTCTGCTGATTAAAATATGGTTTGCTGGGCCGGGTGTGTGATTTCGTGTGTTCGGGTTCTTCGTTTCGACCTTCACTCGCAGCTTTCGTTTTGTTGTGCCATGCTGGTCAGAATGGATGTAACGACGCTTTATTGGCCTCGGACTTCCACCGAGGGGAGACATCTGCCTGTTTTTTGGGCAGGACCACACGCAAGAGCCCCGCCAGTAAACTCTCAATGCAGGGTCGCTGACTCCCGAGTCAACTGACTGTCTGTCTTCCTTCCTATCAGTTACGTAAAACTACAGTACGCCCAATAAGTAGGGCCATGCATTTTATCGCGAAAAGATTCCGAGACTAGCTTAAAGTTAATACATTGTAGCATCATATGCGTTTTGTGATTGGGTGAGTTTTTCTCATGTACATTTCGATTGTCACCACACAAATCACAGTAATTCAGTGCGGTATAGAAAGCGTCCGGAGTGGCTCGGTCGAATATGGCAGCGACTTCTCTCGCAGACTGCCACCAATCACAAGAAAGGAACTTCTGGGGTGCGGGTATACCTTGTTGCAGTCTCATAGGCGGTCAGAATTTTTTGCGAAAAATTCCTGCCTCTACCAGTATCTAGTAGAGATACTGAAAATTTCGCACATTCATTTAGTCACGAGTTAGAATGCGAACCTTTACACTATCGCATTTTATTAACTATTGGACCGCAGTTAATTGGACACGCCCCTCTACGACTGTGAGCCAACGATGCCCAGCTAGAAGAGAAGTAAGTGAAACAGGTAGAGCCAATTAAAAAGGATAAAAATACTTTCGTTACGAAATAAACCAATGGGAAAGCAAACATGCGTTTAGCACACCGATGACTTTGAATTCGACCCCGAGGCCAGACGAATTCGCGAAATATCTGGGTATCTACCAATAAGTAGGGACCGGAATATTTCGCGGGTTCAATGACCTCTAGAATTGACTCCAAAATCCTCTATACTCAGATAAAAACCACCTGTTCATTGGCTGCAGACTTGTTACAGGTCTCAACTTGTTAGCCTGTTATTTGGTACTTATGTGGATGATGGTTTCTCATTAGCCCACAGTCCACAACACAAACTGTGAAACAATAGAAATAGCATCGTAGAGGTAAAATAGATTGCATTCTAGCCTATCACAAAAAAAAATACGCAAACTTTTCCGGTCTCGACCAATAAGTAGTCACATGCAAAATTCGCAGATTCATTTCGCGATAGGCTAGCATCAAAACAACTATACCTTCGTACCGCTTCTGCGATTGGTCCACATTTTATCCGGGAAACTGTGAGCCAATGGGAAATACTATACCAAGAAAGTGCCGAATTACGGACAGCCTAGTTGAGACGTCACGCGTCAGTAGCCAATGAACAGGTGTCATTTCCGTGAGTATTTAAAGGACTGTGGAGTCTATCCTAGAGGACAATGAATCCGCGAATTTTGCAGGTCTCTACCAATAAGACTTTAACAGAAAGAGTCCCAGTATTTCATTTAATTCCGAATGGAAGCAACTTGCAGATTAATATTAGGTAGAGAACTCCAATACTCGCATTTTATTTGGAGACAGGCTTCAAACGCAACGAGGGACAATAAATAATTATAAATCACGTAATTTATAGAGACCGGGAAAATTTTGTTATTGGCTAGAATTCAATTACATATACCTTTAAGCTGATGTTGCAATTGGCTCACTGTTAATCTGGAAAACTCTAGTCCAATGAGAAACCCTAAACCAAATAAGTATCGAATCACAGGAAGACCAGTTGAGACGACTGACAAGTCAGCAACCAATGAACTGGCGTTATCTTCCCGAGTATACAGAGGACTTTGTAGTCTACCCTGAAGGTCATAAAAACCACGAATTTTTCTAGTCCCTAGTAATTTCATACAATCCAACTAAATGCAACCTGGATAGCGGGTAGAGTGTTACAGCAACCAATGAACAAACGGCACTGACTTGTTAATGTACATGGGTGAGGAGTCCAGCCTGCTTTTACCGCAAGTAAATTTTGCAGATCTTCAATAATAAGCCAGGCACACTAGTTAAACAAAAAGAAGTACATATGGTGTATCATTAATCAAATACTAAAAAAGTTATGGTGGGAAATGAGTAAGGGGAAATATGAGATCCTTAAAATACCAGAGCTAAATGAAGGTGGTTCCCTAAAAGCAATTTTCAAAGAAGAGCAGCCAGACCAGATCCCAAGCTCACCGCATTTATGATGCCCTTATATAGGTGTCCTGGCTGAAAATGGCAGGATGTTTTGTAAGCACTCAAGATGTACGTTTTGTTGAAACTGTCAACAGCTACCTGTCTCGAATTATTGGTGAGACTTGGTCATCCTAAAGTTATGGATCTAGAAGGAAAATTGTAACCAGCCTTTAAGGTCTACTAAGTCACCCATCACTACCAACACCTTTCTTCTCCCAGTTCCGAGCGAGTAAGACCCAGAATAGAATCAGTCCATAAATTATAATTTCGACCCTCCATTTTTTTAAAAACAAAGCACTCCAGATGAAAGCTAAGGTTGTTCCTCACTTCGGCAGAGAACCAAAAATCTCGTGGCTTCAATGGCCTGCAGGCTATACTCGATGATCCTGTGTTTTCTCATCCTCGATCGTTTGAAAATTGGCCGCTGTCCTCTTGAGAAGAAATTATAGCAATGAATAACTTAGATGAGATGAGATAGTTCGGGTTATTGATTTTTTTTCTTCTTTAAACTGTGGTCCAATCAAAGGCTTCACTAAAAACTTTCAAATGTTTGGAGTTTAACTTGTCGTTAAATGACCTCGCAAATTGTCGGGGCTTCTAAATATAGGTCATTGGCATTGCTAAAGATGATGGATGATTAATGACAAAATATTTCTTGGGTCAAGTTAGTTTACAAAACACATTAACTTTTTCGTACTTTCTTTGTTAGAAGAAATATCTTTGACAGGACATTGTTATTATCAGATGTATCACGGCCGTTCTGTGACGCTACAGCTAAGTTCTCAGTTCTCATTGACCGGTCCAAAGCCATGCGATCTCCTTTCGGCAGAGTAACACAGTATGTTAATACATACATATTGCGTATGGAAGCCAACAAAAGAAATCCAAATTTTTCCACCATAAATCTCTAAACCTAACCATGGCTGATTAATTCCCCCAACTTCCCTGGCTCAACGATATGTACCCGTTGTTGAAGAAAACTTAACAAGACTACAACAACAGAATATTTACCCATACGCATAAATATACCAAAGAGATGTTAAAGCATATTTACAATAGAATGACGATAATTTAACAAAAATATAGTTAGAACCAAACTTCTTGTGAGCTAGGCTCCATTAAAAAGGAATTGCTCGGAAAATACCGGCATAGTAAAATAATAAACAGACTCGGCATGGCCTGGGACACATCCATTGATCTAAAAACATAATTGTTGCTTTTTCTACGCTTACCGCTCAGGTTTAGCTTTCGTTTAGCATGTATGTATGTATGACATAGATATTTGGAAACAAAACCGAATATATGTAGTTACGCTTGAGGCCGGGCCCCATCAGAGTCCCAACTCCCACTGCAAGCATAAACTCTTGTTACCTTCCACAAGGTAAACACTTGCCCAGATGGGGCCTAACCTGCATATTAAATTCAAAAAGAAATCAAAGGGACAAAACCTATGCTGAAAAATGTAAGGTGGCAGAACATTGACCGAACACATCAAATTATTTCCAAATTACTTCCGTCTCGTGACCATACACGGTCACGCGCTTACGGACATTTTTAAAATATTGATTGACGTTTAATACAATCATAATTTTTGAAAACTATGGAAAATTGGCCTTTATTTTTTATCATTCGTATTAATGTGCGCAGTTAACACTGAAACGTTATTCGGGGAACGGTTTACAGACAACTATAACTAATGAAGGAACTGGAACGACAGAAAGAATAAATTCCCGGGCAATAACCCGAACCCAGTAGTAACGCTAACCTTTTTTGTAGCAATACAGTTAGTTATCTTCGTGTAAATGTAAACATTTACAAATATCTGTCATTTTTCATTGTGATTTCAGTTCCAAATAAAAAAATTACCCTTTCCGACCCGCTTTCAAACCTCCGAGCTGACGGCTCTCAATACATTGTTTAGTCTGCACTATATAGATCAGCCAGGTATCATAACCCGGGTGAGTTTGAAAAGACTGGAGAGACTTTTTTTTTAAGACACCACCGCTGTATTTACTGCGATCCAGGATGCCAAGATTGTTTTGACGAATTGCCGGCTCGAGTCGTGTTTGGTGGTCGTCGTGAATGGTGAGGCGAAGGTTAGCCGGGAAGGAATTGGGACGGAGGGGGGGGGGGAAGTGGTCCACGGGTAATTACCCTGTGGCTGGCCCCCCCCCGCTGAATCGCTTATTTAGATATTAACGAGGCATCTCGCCCCCTAGAGCGCTTCGCACGGCCGCCAAAAAAATTGGGTGCGAGGCGACAGTCACGCTCTCAGCTCGGCCGCTGAAGCCTCGCAGGGGCGCTACCCTCTTGCCGCGCTATTGGCGGGGAAAATGACGGCGATCAAGACATCAAGAATGACGGATAACATCCGAGTGTTCGTCTGTGGTTTTCTACCACTACACTGACTTGAATACGTCTTACAAATAGGGATGCTTGTTTGAAAATTGGAGCGTGACTAAATCGTCATGAAATATAAACCGGGTTTAGTATATTCGAGTTGCGAATAATGAATAGGTGGGGCAAATGTTTACGCCATGCGCAATTATAAACCGTTTTTTTTTTTGTAATTAGAGGTCACTTCGATTCCGCGTGACTTCCAATCTGAGGGCATACGTTATTGGACACACGCGTCAACAAACTTGAGTCAAACAAAATTTATTATGTGCTGAAAAAAAGTAAACTATTAAAACCACTTTTGAAAAATTTTAAAAAAGTTTATGATATAACAGCTATGAGAAATAGACGAAATTGCGAAGAATGTTAGAAGAAAAATTGCCGTGTTGAGGCACATGTGGATTTATACAATCGGAGTTGCAAGAACGATCATTAGAATAAAGAATAGATTGAGAAGATTCCCAATAGGCGCCACTCTGCGGCGCCGAACCGACCAGACTCTGCAGAGAGAGGAAGAAAGCTAAGATGGCGGACGTCTCCCGGCCTGGTAAGAGTGCAGGCATTAATGACCGTGATATCAGTTTCATTGATAAGCCCTTATATATAATTAAAATACAGTTCTTTTTTTAACTTCGCATAGACACGACGTGTCCGAGTTAAAAAAAAAAAATGCGGCTGTGTCCCGACGAATTAGGCACCTAAACCACATATAACGTCAAAAATATTTGCCTTTTCCATTATGAAAAGATTTAACTCAAATACTACTAATGCTACTGACATGAAATTTAAACATGATTTAGATAGTAACCGAAGAATTAGTTTAGTCGAAATTTTATCGCAAAGTTTCGAACGGTTCAGAATATATATTATAAATATTTAAATAAAATTGTTTTCTGTGCAGCATTACAACGTGGAGTTGTAATTTCACTGCATTAAAAGTTGACAAATAAATACCATGCATTAAGTGAATAAACTAAATATTATTGACTTTTATTTAGATGAATAAGACCTATGCATTATATTTAACCATTGTGACTTTTTAATTTCTTTGGTCTTATAACTGTGTTTTCACACTAGTCGTTGAGTAAAAGTTGTTTTATCAATCGACAGCTATACTTGGCTTGTACTTGAGTTTAGTGATTCCACTAAATTGTCTGTGCGTGAAAGTATTAACAAACACGTAGTTTACAAGGAAGATGAAATGTAACTTTAACTTAAGTGAACATATTAATATCAATAAACGATAAGCGTTCATTTTTTTTGTCCTAGTGACATCTACACATAGTTCTGTTCGTGTGGACGAAGTCGTGGACAGAACTACTATTGTAATAATAAGAGAACCTATTATTTCATTGCCTAGAAAAATTCACGCGATCACAGCCATCTTGAAAGGACTCCGCAATTCTCAAAACACTCGGGAAAATGTCTCCTGATCATTGGTTGCTTGATCATCAGATGTCTTAGTTGTATAAATCGATTCGATACTGCTTTCGTTAAGGGTTTCTTACTACCGCACAGTCCTCCAAATTAACTGTGGACATATTACGAAAGCACTCCTAAAGTATAAGTATTTAATTTCTAACATTTCGTGAAATGAAACCGTTAAAGTTTCCAGGTTTTATGTATACCGTAGACACACGTGTATTTTGGGGGAAAATTTTACTTTTTTTTTAAATTTTAACACACTGACTTAATGTTTCTTATTGAATGTAGCCGGTTAGAAGTCCTTTCCGTTTATTTAGGCCAATGGCAAGACTGTTTTAATGAAAGTCCAGTATTTTTAATAACTAGGGAATGGAAAAAAATTACGTTGTTTCAATGACATTCAGGATGGACTCCACAGTTCTCTGTACACTCGGGCAGATATCACCAGTTCTTTGGCGATAGAATTGAGAGACGTCTTCACCTGATAAGTATCTTATTGGACTTTCTCAGGTCGAAGGTTACTTACTGGCGCGCACTACTCCACATGAACTGTGAGCCAATAGCAGTCTCAGCAATGTGGTAAAAGTATTTCCAAATCAGACTATCGCGAAATGAATCTTCGGATTTTTCCGGTCTTTACTGATGATTTGATTAGGAATTGGAAAAATGCGTGATTTCGATGACCTCTAGGCTAGACTCCACAATCCATCCACGCACTCTTGCATATGCCACCTGCTCATTGGCTACTGACTCGTGGCACCTGTCAACTTTGTGTTGTTTGTGATTCGATACTAGTTTTGACGAGGGTTCTTGATACGCTCACAGCCCTTCAGAAAAAAAAAATGTTTTCCAATCATCACAGACGCGGCATGAAGGTAAACTTGTTTTGATTCCAGCATATTCCGAAAACAAAAAAAAAAAATTCCAGTCTCTAGTGAAGAGACAGATGATGAATAAAGTCTGGGAAAAATTCGTAGTTTCGATTGCTTTCAGGGCAGATGAAGTCAGTCCGATGGTTGCTGGCTTGTGAATCTTCATAACTGGTTTGCCTTTGGTTCTTTGGTAGGGGGGTTTCTCATTGGCCCGAAGTCGTCTGGTTAACAATGAGCCAATAGCTAGGGCCATGCATATTCCGCGAAAAGATTCCGAGATTAGTTATATGTTAAAACACTGTAGCATCGCCTGTGTTTCGTGATTGCGTGAATTTCTTTCAGGCGCATGTCGATTGTTACAACACCAATAACAGTAATTCAGTGAGAAAGCAAATGCGTCCTGAGTAGCTCGGACAAAAAAAGGTCAACGACTTCACTCGCAGATGGCCGCCCATCTCAAGGTAGAAACCTGTGGTGCGGGTATGCCTTGTTGCAGTCTAATAGGCGTTCAGATTTAATTCGCGAAAAATGCCTGCCCCTGCCAATAGCAAAAGCAGCTTGAAGGAATGTTTATTTGAATTCAAGCCCATTATTAAGAAAGCTGTTTCCTCGACACCTGCGCGGGAAGTCGCGAGGTCGGCCGAGAAACACGCGAGCCGAGAGCCACTGTCTCCGGAGCTCGTCAGCAGGACGCTCCCAGGGCACGTAGCCGGGAGAGGGAGGGGGATGGAGGGGGGAATACATGGCGAACAATGAAGTGATTACCATGTAAATGATTACCCGCCTGCCGCCAATCTCACGGCCTGATAGGCTCCCCTCCTCCCCTCACCCGGGGGGGGGCAACCACGTGCGTCGTCGGATCAGCTCGCTTGGGGACCTTTCCAGATCACTGCACTGCCTGGCTTCCTCGGAGAGATAGACTCTGCACGGCGCAGCTGCGGTGGATTATTTTATTATCGGACACCTGCATGATTCACGTTGTTATTTCGAGACGGAGCTGTAAAAAAAAATCCCAAAAATTACATACAAAATGGTTTAGCAGTTTTACACATTTTTTTTCCATGTGATTTAAAAAAATCTATTACAGTTCTTGTAATTTCAAACATATTGATTTGTTCACTCCACTGCTAGCTGGTATTCGAGTGGCGCACAGTCGAAGAGGAGAATGTCGAATGTATTATTACTGGCGAATCACTAAAGCAGTGCAAAGGTATGCATGCTTGCAGTCTACCATGCAATGGAAGTTTATTGAACACCAACAGACTAGTTGTTTTTTTGTTGAAGTATGTAAAACCAGAGTATTAAATTTATAGAAATCATTATTTTTTTTGTTTCCTAGTAAAGTGTATTTTTAGCGAAACAATTCTATCGCCCATTAGACTGGAATAAGGTATGCCCGCGGTGGTGATTATTTCGTGCAAGAGAAGCCATGCCTTATTCGGGACTCGTTTGCTTCCGCCGTGGATGGCTCTGATTGGTCAAAGACGACGTTGAAAAGTATTAACGCACATCCTGGTCTGGAGAATTTTCCGCTAAAAATACGCGACCGTAACCAACACCGTTTTTTTTAGAAACATAAGAGAGTACATAATTAAATTATTTAACTTAAAATTGCAAAGCTACATCATAATAATGTATGATATACAGCAGAACAACGGTAGAATTTACTCTTGGAAATGAGACAATAATGTGGTCCAGTATAACAAAACAAAGAGCAATTTAAAAAATAAAGTTTGACAGTTGTCTGGAAAAATGAAAATGAGAGAGATATTTTGAAACGTTCGAGTGCAAATATCTCCAAAAAAAATGTGTAAATGAAGACATGCAACGTTGTGTTTGCGCGCCCGTCCGAACTGCCGTGTGCGGGCTCACCAGCACTGCAGCCTCAGAGTCAGTCGTGGCACGTGGCCTGCCCCCTCCTCCCCTCCGGAAGTCTTCCGCTGGCACGTCGTCGAGGGCGACGTCCGTTTATTTGGACGCGTCGTCGCCCTAGCGTCCACTCTCCGTCCTCCTTTCCTCCCCCTCTTCCTCCTGCGCCCAGCACCCGGCGATATCCACAACGACCTGTCGCCAGTCGACGCTTACGTTTCTTCTCCCACGCGCTCTCCGAATCGACACCCCCGACCCGGGGCGCCCATCTTCCGAGACACCGTCAAACACTTCCCGGGACTTACAGCTGTCCAACTAAGGACGTGAACGTTTGAAACGAAATGGGTGCGTAGCCGACACATGTGCTACAAGTTAAACTTCACATATAGAGAGAATGTATGTGGCGTAAATAGAGACTGGAAAAGTTCGCGGTTTCAATGACCTCTATGTACTAGGACAAATTGCACCTGCTCATTGGATACTGACTCGTGACACGCGTTACCTGGTATGCTTGTGATTTGATACTTCTTTCGTTGAAAGTTTTTTATTGCCTTGGAGTCCTTCAGGTAAACGGGGGTCCAATCACTGACTCAGCATGAAGGTGTACGAGGTTGGAGTCTAGCCTATTGCGCAATGAATCCGCGAATTTTTCCGGTCTCAAGGCATAAACTGTAACTAGAGACTGGAAACAAAAATCCGCGGGTTCAACGACATCCAGGGATAGACTCCACAATCCGCGCTGCATACTTGGGAAGACGTCGCCTGTTCATTGGCTGCTGACGTGTGAGGTGTCTCAGCTGGGTGACTTCCGATTCGATGCTTATTTTCACGAGAGTCTCCAAATGGCCGAGATTCCTCAAGATTAACCGTGAGCCAATAGCAGAAGAAACACAAAGTTATAATAATTTGAATTTTTCCTGTCTCTTAACTCTAACGTAACTAATGGTCATGAAGAAGCTTCACTTCAAAAGTAATTGTAGTCTCGTGTTCATTCCTAGGACTGGAAGTAGCAGGATCATCAGGTTCGGTCGCGACGTGTATGCGCGGGGAGCAATGAATAAAAAAAATGCACTGTAAAATTATTAGATACCCGGAAATGTCGCGTATTCGTCTGGCCTCAGGGTGGAATTAAAAGTAATATGTGTGCTCAACCCATGTTTGCTTTCTCATTGGTTGATTTCTTAGCAATAAAAATGTTTATTAACATGTTTTGTTTCTACCTGATTCGCTCACTTCTCTCCTAGCTGGACAGTGTTGGTTCACGTTCGTAGAGGGGCGTGTACAAATAACTGCGGTACAATCATGAACACATTGCGATAGTGTGATGGTTTGCATTCTAACTTGCAACTTAATGAATGCGCAAAATTTCCGTATCTCTAAAAAATATTGACGTGAAACTTCTTTGCCGAGGGGGCTACAATTTTCGAGCGTTGAGAAAATTCCGATCGCATGAGGGGAATAGTCAGGTACGTGGTGGGGGAACCGGTAGAGCAGGAGAGTGTGTCGTATGCATAAGCGGTAGAGTGGGAAGACAGCAAGGAGTGGAGCAAGGGATAGGTACTTAGCGTGGCATGCTATATGCTAGCTGTAACGTCCGGCAGGGGAGAGGTAGAAATGACGCAGCAGTGATGCTACGGAACGTAACGTTGCTTGTGTTTGTCTGCTCCTCAGTTTTCGTAACAGCTAACGATTGACGCTACCATATTCTTTTTATTTTATTTAAAGTATACACAATTTATTTATTCGCGTTGAAAACAGTTATAAATTTTTGCAATTAACTTTATAAACGTCATTCATTTTTATGTGAATAGTGTGAAAAAAACTGTAAAAGTATAGACTTAAGACTTAGACTTAGACTTTATAAGTTTAATTTATTTTTGGCATGTGAACACTGTGATGTTAAATGTCAAAATGACTTAAATATTTGGATATAGAGTTTATAAATGTAATTTATGTTCGATTATTATGTTTTTTTTTTTGTTCTTTCAATTTATTCAGCTGGAGATCGTGATGTAACATCATGCCTAAAAATAATACAGAGGCAGAAGCAGATGAGAGGTAGTAACAAAAGCAACGTGGGAATAAACTGCCTAAAGAGGCGCCATAAAGTGTCAGTGAATGGATGCGATAGTACAGGGCGCAGAAAAGGCATTTTTTTTTAATTTGAGATCATACCCGCATCCTTTCTATTCTCAATTATTATATCTTGTTCAATAAAAATATACTAATAATGTATCTATATACCTAATAAGGAAGAAGTTTAACTTCTGCCACACGTATTTTTTTACTTTAACAATGATAGTCCTTGGATACTCGGTTGCCAATTATGTCACTAGTTAAACTACAATGCAGAGATTTGTACCATTTGCAATTTTACAAAGCTCTGCCGTGCGGTTTTTCAAGTGATATCGTTGGCAACTGAGTTTCCAAGGATTTTCTTCGTAAAAAGTACAAAAAAATTCAGTGTGTGGAGGGACCCGAGGGAAGTTCTTTGACTCAGGGCAACGTCCGCCACATTTACCACACGTAAAATTCATTGGCGCGACCTCGCCGGGAATCAAATCCTGATCACCTTGGTGGGAAGGACGTGATCTTACCATCTTGAAACCCCCTTTTTTATTAGTACTTACTTGATATCATTGATATTGACAATTGGGCGGTTTATTCTGGCAGTTTAATCCTCTTCAACAAACATTTGACCAAATCATGCTATACAAATGTACGCTCATGCTTAAAACCACGTCTGGAACCTAGAACGCTAAGGAGATAATCACTTCCAGCCACCGTGGACTCATGACATTTGAAGTAAATTTATTCAAAGGGGTGGGAAAAGTCGCACTGTAAACGAATGGTGCAATATAAAAATATGAACGACTTGACAGTAATTGGTTGGGGTTTCGTTTTGTCGGCTAAATATTTTCGTTGCGGAGACTTGAAGCACGGAAATACACAGCGGTTACTACTCTTTTCTCTTCCACGCGACGGACGTTCCATTCGCGAAAATTACTTCCTGCGAAACGCCGTACGCCGAGAGATAAGATGAGATAAGGTGGAGGCCGAGATGGCGGGCGAAGCCACGGCTCTTACCGAAAGTGTGGTTCGTGATGGGTAAGGGGGTTCGAGGGGAGTATCTTCCCGCGCTGCGTCCAGGATCTGGGGAGGAAGATAGGTGTAGCCTTGAGGGGAAAGGAGAGGGGAGCGAGCGTGAAGTATGGGCACGAGTCGTCGGCGGCGTGCGTTTCAACGAGGGCTTCGGCCTCTCCGGCCCCCGGGGTCGGGAAGGGGGGAGGGGGGAGGGGTTGCCCCCCGTGACGTATGTTCGCGGCGGGGCCGCAGCTGGGCGCGGGTAATGGGGCGATCTCTCAGATTTAGTGCCCTGGAATGGGCCGGTCGGCCGGCGAGTATTGCCGAGGTCGGTATTAATGAACACCTCAACCTGTCCGAGGTGTTGTTCGTTAACCGTCCTGGGGCCCGCGGCGCGGCGCGCCCGTTCCGGGCCGACAAACCCCGGCAACATCTTCTCGAGGGGGGCGCGCTTCGTCCTGGGACAACGGTTGCAGCGCACACGCCGTGAACTTAACATACACGCGTGTACTACCTGATTCAGTAACTTATGGCTTTATCTGTCACGCCCAGTTTCTTGTTTGTTTTTTTGTTGTTTTTTTTTTTCATTTATCCTTTAATAGGAGCGTATTGAAAAAAAAAGTTGAAAGAGTGGATTTTTACGATTCGCGCGTACGTTGCAACTAAATGTTCACAGGATTAAAAAGAAATGCTACATGAAAATGCAATTCTTTATGTAATTTTTAGATCTCATACTTTAGTGAATGATATTGAATACTGCACCAAATAAATAAAAACATTTATTTATTATTTATAAACTTTTCCAGGTTTATTTATATAATTGAGGTTATTTTACATATTTACCTAAATTTATTTTGCATTAAATTATTATTTAAAAAATAACTAAGCTTAATAATTATAATAAACTTTAAGCATATTTATTAATTTTAAATGTTAATTTATTTATTTTTTCTATTTTATTAAAATTAAATTAAAAAAATTTATACACATCTTGGTATTAATATTGAGTACGTACTGAGTATTTATTTAATTTTTTTAAATTTGATAAAAATTTTACTTTACCAAAGGTGTAAAGGGTCAAGATCAAATGTCAATTAAAAGGTCCATATCAAGGTCAAAGGTCAATGTAAATGTTATCCAAGATGGCCACCGTGACGTCACATTCCGATATGGCAGTTGGTCGTTGAACTTCACCACTCACCACGCCCTGGGCTCCTGTATCCCGACTCGGCCATTTCCCACCACTCAACACAAAAGCATAAACGCCTTGAATGAGAACCCCGAACCCAGTATTACTGCGAACAGTATTTCGTAGTGATACTGTGGTTTTCGTGTAAATGTAAATGCCAAAAGGCTGGCTTTCGGGCTGACGACCGATTAAAAAAATTACGTATGCATGAACAGTGGGAGCGGAGCAAGCGCGGCGCCTGTTCGACGGTCGACGGCGCGGCAGGGGGTCCCGCGCGCTCGGCCGGACGGCTTCCCGCGGCGTCGAGACAACCACGCGACGGCGCGAAGACGTAACTCGTCAGCAGCGCCCCGGCGCGGCGGCGGCGCGGGGCTGACTGGCGCCGAGACGCCCTCAGCTACCTCTCCCCTGCCGGACGTTACAACTAGCATATAGCATGCCACGCTAAGTACCTATCCCTTGCTCCACTCCTTGCTGTCTTTGAATATATATACTGTATAGAAGTTGCCAGCCCAGGTTAAAATTTATAATACGGTTTTGAGGCAGTTGGTTAATTCACCGCCGCAATCGCCACCATCTCTAGGGCATCGACTTGTGGTGGTCCCTAGCGGACAAGTGTCGAACTCTTCAAACACCCCTTCCCCCTCCCGTTGAACGAACTTGAGCTGCAGTGAATGATAGATGAGGGGTGCGGGGAATGACAGCGGGCGACAGTGCTGCGCTCTAACGTGCAAATAACAACCAAGACGATACAGGGCGTTACGGCAGCGCACTGCAGCGGTGAAGTTCCCAAGCTGCTCATCATACGCTTCTGAAAAACGTAGAGTAAATCCTATCCACTCGCGACTTCTATACAGTATATATATTCAAAGTTGCTGTCTTCTCACTCTCACCGCTTATGCACACGACGCACTCTCCTGCTCTACCGGTTCCCCCACCACGTACCTGACTATTCCCCCTCATGCGATCGGAACTTTCTCAACGCTCGAAAATTGTAGCCCCCTTCGGCAAAGAAGTTTCACTTCAATAATTTTTTAGAGATACGGAAATTTCGCGCATTCATTGTTGCAAGTTGTGTTGTGTTGTGTTGAGCTACTCGTCCCCCGCAGTCCCAGCTAGCCGTACCCGAGGTCTTGCAGTCGTCGACATCTCGCCGGCGCTGCCCCGTATACACACTACAACTGGAGGAACTCTTGTCTACAATTCCATACCCATAAAAAAGACTATCAATTTTGTAAAATAAATAACGTCAAAAATTACGCGTTTACTATTCTCTACCCAAACGCCCATATTCCCCCCGCTTGGCACGTACGAACGTACGTGCAGAAATGTTCGTTAACTGACACTAACGCACGATATCACGTGTATTAAGTAACGATGATTCCTACCGCACCTCCATAAAGCTTTAAAAAAAAATCCCTGTCAAGGGTTGACGCTTGGGTTTGGATGCACAGTAATGACTTACATACCCTTACAGTCCACACTTTTTATTTAACAGACATTATTATTTCTTCCGAAACTCTCGATTGTATACACATCCGCAAAACGTACCTGATCTCAAACTCTCGTAACTCTCAACTTGTCTACTTTTACTTCACCTATTCAAAAGTTATATGTAGTTTAATTACAATTTCCACTTGTTTGTTGCCTAATATTTATATCGAGTAAAGCCCTCACTACAAAATACGTAGAAAACAGCTATACCTGAATACCGAGAAAATTAGCGGATTTGTTTCGTGATAGGCCAAAATTAGATATTTTCTTACCTCTGCGTTTCACAGTTTTTGTCGCGGACTGTGGACCTACGAGAAACACCTCATCCACGTAAGTACTGAATCACGGGGTAACAAGTTGAGATCTCTAACAAGTCAGCCAATATAATAATAATGAGCTAGAAAAATTTGCGGGTTCGATAACCTTCAGGGTGGACTACACAGTCCTCTGTATTATCGGACTGGCTTGTGAATCGTCTCAACTGGTTTGCCTGTGATTCGATACTTCTTTGGTTGAGGGGTTCCTCATTGGCCCAGAGTCGTCCACATTAACAGTGAGAAAACCGAAAAGGCAGCTGAAAGGTATGTGCATTTGAATTCTAGCCTATCGCGTAATGTATCCACGATTTTTTCTGACATCTAATAACAATAGAATAATAGCACTTGTATTCAAACTGATTCTGTACCAGCCATACTGGAATATTCAAACATCAACTGACATATATTTTAGTATATTTTCTGTATTAGCAGACATATATCATGGTCGCTCCTATATTTTAACACTTGTTTAAATCAGTGCGGTTGTCAGTTTAATTCTGATATTTATCATCTGTGACCATCTAGAGGAAACAGCTACTACTTCACGCGAGTGACCACATGTGTTTCAACAGTTTAACTGACAAGGTGGTAGATGTTATTTATGCCATGCCATTTTGAATATATGACTGCAAATTGAAACTGTAACAAAAATAAGTAAACAATATTCTAAAATGACAGATACTAATAACTCTGACGTGAAATAAAGATAGGCAAAACCCAAGCTATTTTTCTTCTAATACGTTACGACACGCAAACGCTTCGCTAAGAAAAACGACAAGCATTTAAGCGCACGGGATTAAAAGGACTGAGCGAATTCGGTTGCCTTTCGGCAAACAGGTTCTGGACGGTTGCTCCCGTCGCGAGGTAAAATGAGTCGCTTTTTTAAACCAGTAATTCAGTGTGTGCGCTGCTTATCGTCCCGCCTTTGACGTTCGAAACGCTAACCACGCGTCGTTGATCAATAACGGAATACAAACGACGCGACTGTGGGCATTCGTGTGCGCACGAACGTCTCGCGAGCCGCGATATCCAGCAGGGTGTATAAAGTGCAGTCATTTGTTTACATCTCGAAACAGATCACCATGTTTTGTTAGCGCGAAGCACGTGATCACTCACTCACTGTGTTTGCACCTAGCCGGGCAACGATCTAATCTACCTTGGAAAACGATTCCCGCCGTCACCATTTTTAAGTTGAGCGTCAACTTGTCAGTTTGACAGCTAGTTGGTGGAAATAACTTATGCATAATAGTGATAGTAAAAAGTCAAGAGCGCTGGTCACCTAAAAAAGTTTTATTTTGTATTTTATGTACGTGTACACACGGGTAAGCCCCCTTGTACGATTCTCTATTATATACAGGGGAAAGAATCATGTTTGTTTGCATGTTCAATCACTTAATCACGTGTAATAAATTGAGTGTGGAGACAATATGATAACCTGACTAATTATTTTGTTTAGATAGCAAGTTTTTTTCTTTTTTTCAGAAACCAACTTGTATGCCATAACAATTCCTAACAGCGTTTTCATTCTAAAAAATAAGTTTTAAAAATGAAAAATAATGAAAATTAAAATACTGCTCATGGAAGGGTTTTTAATGATACAAGTTGTTTCCCTTTATAACAAGACATTAAATAACTCATTTTTTTATTCATGAAATAAAGTAGTTGCCCTATATAATCGCAAGAAAAATTTATTTCTCCCGATTTCGTGTCGTTTTATCGAGAAGAATGACTTAATGTCTGAAAGCGTCGCTCTAGTTGAGAAACAGGACCCGCCACTCGGCGTATGGCGCATGCGCAAGTTCCAACAGAAAATATATAAATCCTGAGGTAAACACATGCAGTAAACCCTTGTTTATCCGTCCATTATTGATCCAGATCTGAGGATTACCCGGATCAGATTTGTAGACATTTTATTTAATGTTCAAATAAAAAATTTTAACTGCGTTAGCAAGAACGTAACTATGTATTAGCACGCCAGATATTCACTTTTTATTTTCATTCAATGTTCAGTCCCTGCATAGATGATTTTTGTTGAGTTTATGAATGCTCACCAGCTGACAAACATTATGGATGGCGTACTTGGAGCGTTTGTCTGACAGCTTGCGTGACAGTGCTTCATCCAAACACCATACATGTTTGAAACAGAAGAAATTGGACGAATCCCTTGTTCAGAAATGACGTGAAAAGTTATTTTTGTAAATTTTTAATTTCTTGTCAACATTATATAAAGCATGTATACTATGTATTTTTTGTTCCAAAACTTAGTTTTTTATGTAATAAACGGTAAGTCTGTTTATTTAAGGACATTTTTTTCGTGCTTATAAAACAGAATATTGTATATATATATATTTCCAGAATATTGACAGTAAAGGTATAAAAATGATGGGAGCAGCAGAAGAGACGGATTTCGTTTCGTGGGACGATCCTATTAGAATGGATTATCAGTATTCTCGATTGTCCGGACTGCCTTTGGTCCCATTTAGTCCGGAGGGACTAGTTTTATTGATACTACGTCCTACAGTAAGGAACCGCTGTCCCCGAGAGCACGACAGCACAGGAAACTTGGCTTTGCAGCAGGTTACGTAAATGCGGAGCTCCGCTGTTTCTGGTCCTCTGCTGATACACTTTCATGTCGAAACAAAAATCATATTAACTGATTTTTGGTAAACGTTAACCAAACGTAGCATTAAACCAACGACATTATTACACAGTCGCATGGTTATTGACCGTAAAATATTTCCCTAATACCTTTAGTTTATTTGGATATTGATATTTATTCGAGAATACAATTATTTGTCTTGTATTTAATACAAGATTTTCAACATACGCCATTGCAGTTTTGCGCTGTTTGGCATGGAAAATAAATTCAAGAATGCAAGGCGCAATGCAATGCACGTCGCGACTGTTTTGTCATAAGAAACCTACTGTGTTAGTTGGTGCTGTCGTTGTGTTGTCCATAATATCTGTTTTGTTTATTTTCATCGTTGTGGTCGTATGTTTGCTGCTTTGTTCAAATTTGTTGTCTGCCTGCATTTACTGTTCTTGTTATTAGCACACAGTGTTCGTCTGTGAAGTTATTTTTTCAAGACTAAATTCCTTCCACGGAATTCTTGTACTATCTGATATTTTAAGTTTGAATGTGTTCGTTTGTGTTCTCGTGGTTGTGTTGTTCATAATACATGTTTAGTTTCATCGTTGGGTCCATCTGTTTGACATTAGCTGATTTAGGCTTGTCGTCTGTGGATTTTCATTTTTATTTCTTAGTTTGCATTCTTGTTTTGTTTTTTTCATGACAAAGAGTGCATTACTGCAATAGCGTATGTCCAAATAATTGTATTAAATCAAAATTCCGCATTGTATGAATCATTGAAAGAACGTAATTTGTCTTGTACTCAAACTATTATTTATAGAAATATTAGCTGATTTCGTTCATAAGAAAGTTGTTGCACTATTTTTACGACCATGGAAGATATTTTTTCTCTATACGTAGCTTAAATATCAAACTTAAATTTTTTTTGCAGCAACATAAAATATGCAATGGTTCATACTTTGTTGCAAAAAATTGTTTACTTATAATTCGGTTATAAATATATTCTACATTTTATTTACTGTTTGTAAAATTCAGCCAAATATTCATAACGGATACTTTTTGTTTCACTAATAGCGTCATGATCACGCGCTACGCCCCAAATATAAATAAGTTATTGTAATCAGTGAAATTTAGAAACTGAAATTTCTTCTTACATTTTTTTACAGCTTGTTAAATCAGTGGACTTCCCTTTGAACTTAAGATTAAAAAATGGAGATCATTTGAAAAATTAGTGAAATTCACTAATGAAACAGTGACATTCATATGCAGAAACTAACTGTAGGAATCCACCGATTCAAGGGAAGATTCACAAGCAAATTATTACTCAAATCTCTCTGATTTTGAGCAATTTATACTAAAACTTTTTGAATTATGAGCCATTAAGTTCATTTTCTGTTATTGTGCAGCTAGTTAATGCGTGCAATTTTACTTCTAGAATCACAATTTTAATTATTTTCATTACTACCTACAAACAGAAAAAATTAGTCCTTGGTGGGTGATGGCTCAGTCACACAGGAAGAATAAAAATTTCAGGTACCATGGTGTTATTTCCTGGTTTATTATAAACATAAAGTACAATTTTAATTTTGATTTCTTTTTAAATAACGTGCTGTAAAAAAAATCCTTTTTCATTGTATTGCCGAATTTTTTTGAAATTAATTTAATAAGGATTAATGTATGAATGTATGGTTGATGTGCATGTGCGTGGAAACACACATTATTCCAAAGGTTAGAGGCCGGAAAAATTAACGGATTAATTTTGTGATGGGTTAATATTAAAACACTTTCACCGTTGTGCTAGGGTCTGCTATTTGGCTCACGATTCATGTGGTTAACGTGGTTACACATTTCCCGCTCCATGCGACCCCCGTTCGATTCACGAAATTATTCCAATGAAATGGTGTGTACGGAGAGCTAAGATGTTGACACATCAAAAAAATTGTTTGGTCAATTCTCCGGCGGTCTTGGTCCGCGATCGCCCGGAACGCCGAGGTCCCCACGTCCTGGACCGCGGACCTCGTCTCTTGGCCACCCCTGGCGCGCCACGTGGCGCGCGGGCCATTGTCGGCGACCCGGGGCTGGTGAAACGCCCCGCAGAATGCAGCGATGAAACAGTATTTATGCTCGTTCCCGGCGGGTCAAACTCCACGGGCGCGTCCTCTGGTAAACAACTAACTCCCTCTCTTGTCTCGCTCTCTCTCTCTCTTTCCACGTCTTAATTACCCGCCCCTCTCTTCCTTTGCCGCTACCCGCTGGAAGGCATTTCAATCCTGATATCGGGCCCGGGAATTGCGCGTGGCTGCGTATGCGGTGGCTTATACCCGGGGAAACGTAGGACCGCCGACCAGCTATACTCAGTCCGCCGTGATGTCTCCGGTAAAACAAGGACACAGTGGGATAAATTACCTAAGAAGTTATGAAAAAAATTGTGAGAGATTTCGGTGAAAGCAGTTAGTTATTTTGGACGATGCAAGGCAGGGGCGGCGCCAGGGCAGGGCAAGCCGGCCAATCGCAGTTAGCGGAGTCCCGCGCAAGTGGTTTTCACTTTTATTTTACTTGTTTGTCTATTTTTTGATGAACATATGGACATTAATGAGGGGAAATAAAATTTAAATGTTATTAGCATGTAAATTAAAGTGCTGATCAACATCAATTTCAATTCATGATATTCTGGAACTGGAAAAATGGGTGATTTCAATGTCCTTCAGGGTGGACTACACAGTCCTCCGTACACTCGGACAGATAACGCAAGTTCATTGGCTGCTGACTTGTGAGTCGTCTCAACTGGTTGGCCTGTGGTTCGATACTTCTTTGGTTGAGGGTGTCTCATTGGTCCAGGGCCTTCCAGATTACCAGTGAGCCAATGGTAAAATCAGCTTAAAGGTGTATGTATTTGAATTCTAACCTATCGCGAGATGAATCTGGTATTTTTTTCCGGTCAACAATTATATTTTATTAGAAGAAATTCAAGTATTTTTTGCCACGTAGGTATATAAAAAAAATACGCAATTCCACCGGAATTTTATCGTGGGCGTTTATAAAACAGGCCAGAGGATAATTAATCAGAAAAGAATATCGAAATTTATGTTCCAGGTTGACTTAAAACAAATTGGAAGAGTTATTTTTTATATTTTCCAGGTGAGTGCCTCTTAAAAGTAAACAGGCCAGGGCCCCGCCACTGATGCAAGGTGAGCTGTTACCAAAGGTGAACTCCAAACCACACAGGAAGTGATGAATGTTGAGGATGATAATGTAATTGTCCTAACCCCTTACCTTCATTGTGGACCTAATTTTTTGTTGGCCTATTTTTTTAATACACTACTTTTTCATTTTATTATTCTAAAATACCTCCGAAATTTCTTTTTGTATTTTCACTGTATATCCAGATTATGGGAATGGAAGAAGTAATAACAAGATCACTTGTCATGTCAGGTATTTTTTCCTTGTTAATTTAATATAATTTATTATGAATTAATATTTCGAGTTGATAAAATATGTACATCTTTAATTGACATAATCTATCAGATTTGATAAAAACTGAAAATAAATTTTATGTTATGCCTAAAGCACCAACGGTATCACAAAATGTCCCAACAATGAATATTTTTCTGACTTACGATAGGAAGCAGCATATGTGTAGTCAAACAAACAATTTTTTTTGTTTATTTTCATTTTAATTTCCCTTAAGACGCTATTCCTCATCATTTGCAACGAAATATTAAATATTATACAGACAGAAAGTAAAATCCATAACCATTTCTCTAAAAATAAATAATGAAATTTAAAATTAAATACGTTTATACGGGATGGCAGGTGGGAATGATTAATACTAATTGGACCACGTCCTAGTATTTTTTTTAAGCCTGCTTTAAAAAGTAAGCTATAGCAAAAATATGATATTTATGTTATTTAAAAATTATTTATAGTGGAATTAAGAAATTTCTGCCGCATTCAACTAACACTCACATACATAATTTGTAATACATACTACTGAAAACAGGCCAAGATAAAGAGCTATTGTCAAAATAAAGACATCACAATGGTTGCGATGTCACGATGAATTGCAATCTCTTCCAGATCGTAAGTGATTTACATTTAGCATGTATTCATTTACTTGCGTATCGGTTTTTTTTTTTTCGCTATCGTGTTCGTCTGCGCTGTTTCGGTTTTGTCGTCCTCGTCCACATGTATTTGCCTGTTGCCGGTAATAACTCATTGTGTATGTCTCTAGTAATGTGTCCTTATTTGAGCGTACATTTCAGTAATCGTGCACTTGATTACGTGTTGGTTTTCTGTTCTAAAAATTTTGTTGTCAGTCTTGCTCCTCATCGTTAGAAAGACAATCTTCAGAGGCGAACGTTCACAACTTCTTACCAGATCCTTTTACGGAATTTCCGAGCAGAATAAGTGAAAAAACATATTTCTAACAATGTTTAATATTTTAAATGAATGGTAGACTTAGCAATAACGTAAATTTACAAGCGTGTGCCTAATCGAATGCTTAATAAAGTGCTAATATAGACTGGAAAAATTCGCAGTTTCAGTTACCTCTAGGATGGACTTCATGATCCTCGATGTATTCGGGAAAATCACACCTCCTCATTGGCTAATAACTCGTGACACACTGTTAACTGGAATGCTTGTAATTCGATTCTACTTTCGTCGAGGGTTATTCATTGGCTCAGAAACCTTCTGGCAAACTGTGGTCCAATCAATAAGGCAACAAAAAGTTAAAAGCATTTGTATTCTAGCTCATCGCGAAATATTTGTTTTTCAATCGACTTCTACCAAATATATATAGACCCAAGGCATTGACATTAAGGGTCATTCTATTCCACATCCATATTGCACGTTAATGAATTAAATGATCGGCAAAGTTTATAAACAGTATTAAGAAATATGTTTTACGGAAGCATGTATGCGTCGATATTTAAAAAAGACCAGAACTCTGGCAAGAAATGTGAGACAACTACACAATTTTAATAATAAATAAATAAAGCTTGGCCCGCAACTTCTTCGGCGGGATGACAAACAGCCATCCGTCGGTCCGCGATCGGCCGACCAGAACGCCGGAGTCTCTAAATTAGTCGCCGTTTACTCGACGAGGCATTTTAACTGCTCCGGGGTTATTTTACGGCCCGGCAGATTCCCGCGCGCGCTTTAACTGCGGGACACAAATCATAAACGCCCGCTTGCAACGTCCCACATCCCTCTGGAGTCAGCTACCTTCCTCCCCAGCCGCCTCCACCACACAGCCATTCAGCGCTCCGAATCGTCGTGGCTAGGGACAGGCATATTTCGCGAAAAGATTCCCGAGGCTAGCTGAAAGTTTAAAAAAAAATAATAAACAATGGTTAGAGACCGGAAAAAATCGCGGATTCATTTCACGACAGCCTAAATTGCATATAGTTATACCTCAGTGCTGCCTCTGCTATTGGCTCACAACTCACCTGGATGACTCTGGGCCAGTGAGAAACTCTCAACCGATGCTGTGTCGAATCACAGGCCGCTAAATTGGGACACCTTCACAAGACAGCAGCCAATGAGAGGGTGACATTTGACCGAGTGTACGTAGAACTATAAAGTTCATCCTAGAGGTCATTGAACCCGCGATTTTTTCCGGTCCCTAACAGTTTAATTGTAGCATCGTCTGTGCTTCGTGACTGGACAAATTTCTTTCAGGTGCAAGTCGATTGTCATCACACCAGTCAGGAAGAAACCGTTGGTGCGGGTATACCTTGTTTCAGTCTAATATGCGTTCAGATGTTTTCGCGAAATATTCCTGCCCTTACGAATGACTAGGGGCAGGCATTTTTCGCGAATAAATCATTATGTATTGGACTGCAACAAGTTATACCCGCACCAACGGTTTCTTCATTGTGATTTGGCGGCCGTCTGCGAGAGTAGTTGCCTTATTTGGCTGAGCTACTCAGGAGGCATTTGCTTTCGCAAAGAATTACTGTGATTGGTGTTTTAACAACCGTTATGTACCTGAATTAAACTCACCTAATCACGAAACACAGAAAATGCTACAGTGTTTTAACTTTCAACTAGTCTCGGAATCTTATCGCGAAATATGCATGGCCCTAAGCATAATCAACACCTAAATACTTATTTTTAGGGACACCTGTATTTCGCGAATACATTTCGTGTCAAGGTATGTCACAAAACACTGTAGCTTTTTCTTAGAGTAATGGCGAATCGTGTGCGTGCAGCAGTACGGTATCCACATTCCCATTGGCCCCGTCAAGTGCGGGGAAACACCTCTCGCCGACCACAGCCAATAACTACAAGAAAAATACTACGGTGTTTTGCGATGTACCTAGACACGAAATGTATTCGCGAAATACAGGTGTCCCTACTTATTTTACAGTAGTGTAGTACCGGCCTGGATGCAAACGGAGGAAGAGGAAGATGACGACACCTTGCTCTGGCGTGTTCGTCTCGCACGCGCGTGGAGAACTGGGTCAATGCAGGCGCTCACCTCGGCGCCTGTGACTGCGGACGGGGCTCGCTAACAGCAGCCGTCGCCGCGGCTGCCCCAGGTGGCGGTGTTTGTGTTGGCGAGGAGCGGCGTAAACACTCGCACGACCACCTCCACCGCGCTCAAAAATACTACGAAGCTGTCAAAACTACTGCGAATCCGCTCGAATTCCCTGGAATATTCTCCCGTTTTCAATCTGTTCAAGAGCATTTTCAGCAGTTTTTTTTTTCCAGAGGGATTTCCGATAGTTTTAAACTTTTCATATCGTAGAGTTAGAGACCGGAAAAATTTGCGGTTTCGATGGCCTTCAGGATAGACTCCAATATCCTCTACACACTCGGGCAAATGCCTACTGTTTATTGGCTGCTAACTTGTGAGTCGTCTCGACTGGGTGGCCTGTGATTCGACACTTCTATGAGTGAGGGTCTCTAATTGGTCCTCAGTCCTCCAGATTAACAGTGAACCAATGGCAGAAGCAGCACTAAGGTATAATTATTTGAATTTTAGCATAACACGAAATGAACCCGTGAATTTTTCAGGTCTCTACGTAGAGTTGTTGGAGGAAAATATGGTCACTCCAGTTTCTGAAATAACCAAGCCGAATAGAATGATTGCTGTGTCCAGAATAAGTCTGGAAGCGCAAAGCGTATGTCTTATGGCTAGAAACTGTAAAAATACGCCTTTTCGATGACCTTCAAGGTAGACTTCAGAGTCCTCTGTACACTAGGGCAGATAACGCCAGTTCATTGTGAGTCGTCTAAACTGGTCTGGCTGCGATTAGATACTTCTCTGGTTGACGTTTTCTCATTGGCTCAGAGTCGTTCAGATGAACAGTGAGCGAATAGCTGAAGCTGATATGAATTCTAGCCAATTGCGAAATGATTTCGCGATGGGTTTTTTTTCGGTCTCTACTTATGGATGTATTAATAGAGAAGGGAATAATGCGTAGGTTCAGTGACCTCCACGATTCTCTGCATACTTGGACAAACGTCGCCTGTTCATTGGCCGCTTGCTAGTGAGGCGTCTCACCTGAGTAATTTGCGATTCGATACACTTTGATTGAGAGTCTCTTATTGGCGCGGATTCGTTCGGATTAACAGTAAACCAATAGCTAGAGACCTGAAAAATTCGCGGGTTCATTTCGTGTTATACAAAAATTCAAATAATTATACCTTAGTGCTATTCTGTCATTGGTTCACTGTTAATCTGGAGGACTGATGGCCAATTAGAGACCCTCACTCATAGAAGTGTCGAATCACAGGCCACCCAGTCGAGACGACTCACAAGTCAACAGCCAATGAACAGTTGGCATTTGCCCAAGTGTGTAGAGGATATTGGAGTCTATCCTGGAGGTCATTGAACCCGCGAATTTTTCCGGTCTCTACCAATAGCTGAATTTTTACCATTACACGAAATGAATACGCGAATTTGTCCTGTCCCTTTGTATCAGACATTTAAAAAAAAAAAATGCAAGTACAATTATTTTTTCATTGTTAGTAGTACCTGTTTCTGTTAGTTACCAACTTTTACCAGTAACCCCTGCAATGTTTTAAAAGCGCAGTTCTGTGTCCGCCGCTGCTGCCGACAACCTGCGGTATTGGACAAATGCATTAATAAGGGTTCAACAACATGACGACGAAGAAGTCGTTAAGAGACGTGTTAGGGGCGACGTTGTGAAACGGAATGCGTTGACGTACTGAAAAAAAAAATTGGTACTTTTACAAGCGATTCCGTTGAAAACCAATTACCGTGAAGCAGTCTGGAATACTCAAAGAAATATATTGTAATTTTTTACAACACTGGCAATGGTTATTTTTTTTGCATATATATGAAATACGTTTTTCGAGATAATAATGAGTATTTTGTACGAGAATTGGCGCCAAATTTAAAATTTAATTAATGTGTCAGTCAGTCATATTTATTTTTAAACCATGGAAAATATAATTGAATGTTAAATAATTTGACTTTATTTTGTAGTATCACGCGCAGTTAACACTGGAAAGTTATTCAGGGAACGGTTTACAAATTAATTTTAATACAGAAGTACTGGGACAACACAAAGTTTAAATATTCGGGTGAGAATCTGAACCCAGTATTACTGCGAACACTATTCTGTAGTGATACGGCTTTTTTTTCGCGTAAATGTACCAATTTATCAATATCTGTAATTTTTCATAAATTTTTATATTCGGTTTACAAAAAAAATAATAGTGTAGAAGAGAAACTGGAAATTCTAGAATAAACCCCAACGATATTTAAAAGTGGAATTGCTAGAAAAAATTATCTATATCCATTTTGTATAAAAAATTTATTTTCTTTTGCAAATAGCTACTTATAATAATTAATACTCCAAAATAATTTATGTGGCGAAAATGTTTATTCACATCAAAACAATATATATGTTGTGTTAATTTATGTAAAGAATGTTTTGTGAAAAATAAAAATTTGAAAAATTGTGTTTCTTGACGGACACAAATTGCGAGTTATCGACGTTAGAAAATCTCATATCACTATTATTTGTTCGTACCAATTCCAAAGTAATAATAGTTTGATATTCAACCAAATAGTGCGTTCAAAAATGTTCTACGTAGGTGAAAAGTCTTAAAAAAAACTTTCGGAACACTTCATTTCTAGAGACCAGAAAAATTCGCGGATTCATTTCGCAATAGGCTAGACTACAAACTCGTACACCTTCATGCAAAGTCAGTGATTGGACCACCGTTTACCTGAAGTACTCTAAGCCAATGAAAAACTTTCAACGAAAGAAGTATCAAATCACAAGCATACCAGGTAACGCGTGTCACGAGTCAGTATCCACTGAGCAGGTGCAATTTGTCCTAGTACATAGAGGATCGTGGAGTCTATCCTAGAGGTAATTGAAACCGCGAATTTTTCCAGTCTCTATTCATTTCAAATAAGGGATGCGGGGAAACGCAAGTACTTGAAAACAGGCCGGCGAATTTGCGGAAGGTGTTTGCGTCTTGCGTGACTTACGAACGGGTAGTCGGAAGAACGTCGTTGTTTGAAATAGTTCGCGCATTGCGTTTCCTGCGTGGTTCGCGCCCGAGAAGCTCATGGTTAGGGGGGGGAGGCCCTCGGCGCAGTCACGTGACCGCAGAGGCGCCCCGCTCTCCTCGCGAGGCGGAATGCAGAACTAACGCCCGGCGGCCGCGCGCAACAGCGGCCCAAGTCTCCACCGCCCCGGTTGCCAGCAGGGAGTGGCCATGTACTCATGGTTACACGGGGTAGATGTGTGAATTCTTTTTTTTTTATCCTTAAGCTAATTGTGGCGCCATATTGGTTAGACGCCCAAAACACTGGCCGCTCATAGAGGTGATTGTTTTAAAATACTTTTTTTTATGAAAGTAGCTTGCTTTTTAAACGACGGAGATTCTAATTTGTACTTATTAATAGAGACCCGGAAATGTCACGTATTCGTCTGGCCTCAGGGTGGAATTAAAAGTAATGTGTGTGCTCAATCCATGTTTGCTTTCTCATTGGTTGATTTCTTAGCAATAAAAATGTTCATTAACATGTTTTGGTTCTACCTGATTCGCTCACTTCTCTCCTAGTGGGACAGTGTTGGTTCACGTTAGTAGAGGGGCGTGTACAAATAACTGCGGTCCAATCATGAATACAGTGCAATAGTGTGAAGGTTTGCATTCTAACTTGCAACTTAATGAATGCGCGAAATTTCCGTATCTTAATAATAGAGTCCCGGAAAATTCGCGGATTCCTCTGGCCTCAGGATAGAATTCAAAGTTATAGGTGTGCTCGACCCATGTTTACTTTCCCATTGGTTGATTTCTTAGCGAGAAAATTTTTATCCTTGTTATTTGGCACTACCTGGTTCGCTTACTTCTCTCCCAGCTGGGCATCATTGGCTCACGGTCGTAGAGGGGCGTGTCCAAACAACTGCGGTACAATCATGAACACAGTGCGATAGTGTGAAGGTTTGCATTCTAACTTGCAACTTAATGAATGCGCGAAATTTCCGCATCTCTATTTATTAACCATCATCAGACGTCATCAAGCACAATTTCCTCAATGTTTTGGGCGGGACAATATGGCGAGGGCGAGGTTGAAAGGTGACCTCACTACGTCACAGCACGCCGTCTCCTGACGATTCCCAACTCCATGGTTGCCAGGGTCGGTCTCACTCGTCATGTTGCGATGACCAGAATCCGAGGCCTTCTACCGGTCAATTTATCAAGTAAGCGCTCGTGCGTATTGCGTTTCGCCTCAAGACATTCTCAACAGATGTTCACGAAATATTGTCTAATGGATGTAATGAGTAACGCAAGTGTTCATAATCATCATCACTTGCGTGATCATTTTCACCTCTAAAAAGAACTTAGATATAAGAAAACAGTATTTACTAAATTGGACATATACATTGCGTTCAACAAATTATTTATATATATCATTAGACTAGTAAAAAAAATGCAATTACATATAAATTGTGGTATGTAAATTTTGCAGGTTCATTTGGTCTCGAACTAGAATGCAAATCTCCATGTTCTTGCACCGTGTTCGTAGTTGGGCCGCAGTTATACCAAACTTTTGGTATGTTATTAAGCATGGTCGA
This sequence comes from Bacillus rossius redtenbacheri, assembly GCF_032445375.1. Classification (NCBI taxonomy): domain Eukaryota; kingdom Metazoa; phylum Arthropoda; class Insecta; order Phasmatodea; family Bacillidae; genus Bacillus; species Bacillus rossius. The sequence goes on along the minus strand of NC_086334.1, from coordinate 34,528,825 downwards.
CTCTACCACTATGCGAAATTAAGATTTGGACGAAAATTTTCGAGATTATTTCCTTTATTTCCTTAGCTAAGGTGTGTAGGGCCGGACCTGTAAAATATTTGTGTAAATTTACATATTCGGAGTGAGTGTCTATTTTACATTTTTATTTATAGTTTTTGAAAAAAAGCACACATAGTTTGTGTGCTTTAACACTTTTCTTGTGGAAAATTACCAATATGTCGTGTTTATACGGTATTCTAAAAACTCAACATCTGTGTAAAATACACAGTTTCCGTGTACATTACCGATTCTTCTGATAGTTTCACAACGCCTGGTAAATATATTTTGAGCTGTCGGTAAACACCCAAAAATTTTGCGGATTCTTTTGGTTCCAATCTTAAATTCACAGTACTATGTACACTCTACTACAAATATTTGCTACGGCTAGGGACTAGAAAAAATTCGCGATTACGATGACCTCCAGAATAGACTCCACAATCACCTACATACTCGGTCAAATGCCACCTGCTCATTGGCTACTGACTCGTGACACCTGTCAACTGGGGTGCTCTGTGATTCGATACTTTTTTGACGAGGATTCTTGATAGTCGCAAGAGTCCTTCAGTTAAACTGTTGTCCAATCACGGGCAAGACCGGAAAATAAACGTGTTTTGATTCTAGCATATTTCGAAATGAATCCGCGAATTTTTGTGTGTCTAGCCATTGCAGATTATTCATTGAAGTGATTCTTTCACTCTACTGCTAGCCGGGTCTCAAGTCGCCCACTGTTGTAGAGAGGTATTACGGGCCAATCATCAAAGCAGTGCAAAGGTATACATGTTTGCAGTCTAAAGTGCGATCAAATGACTCCCGCGAAATTTCCGGATCTCTAGAGTTATCGGAACAAATGCACATGAAAACCTTTTATTTAATCATAATGACAATAAAATGGAAAAAAAAAATCAAATCGGTTTACAGTTTCTTGTCATTCACAACAGCGATACTACGCCATACGCATGCATTGTGTTCGTACTCAAACGATTGCGCAAATATTTTCGCGTTGACAATGCAGACCAAAGCGTAATATTTATTATTAATACCAATATTATGTACTTAATTATACAGAAATTGCGCAGTGCAAATTACATAATTTTACTTTTTCTAAAAAAAGAGTTTTAAATGGCATTTTTATGGTAATTTTTTTAAATTCATTATTAAATAACTTTTAAATCATTATTCATCATTGGAAACACTGTCGAAGAATAAAACTATCCAACCAGGAAAATCCTTAACGAGATTGTTAGACATATTGATTACAGTAATACGCTGCATTCTTTGAATGTCATAAGTAGGGGCAGGCATTTTTCGCGAAAAAATCTGAACACTTATTAGACTGCAACAAGGTATACCCGCACCTGTGGTTTCTTCCTTGTGATTGGCGGCCGTCTGCGAGAGAAGTCGTTGCCTTATTTGACCGAGCCACTCAGGACGCGTTTACTTACGCACTGAATCACTGTGATTGGTGTTGTTACAATCGCTATGTGCCTGGGAGAAACTCTCCCAATCACGAAACACAGACGACGCTACAGTGTTTTATCTTTCAACTAGTCCCGAAATCTTTTCGCGAAATCTGCATGCCCCTAGTCATAAGAAACCACAATAACGGACAAAAAAAAGATGACTGTGCAAACACATAGAAAACAAGTCAAATCCAGCTGATGTCAAAAAATTTCAAATATAGAAGGCACGACAAATTCCGTGGGAGGAATCAGTAAAAATACGGTTGCAGCACAGTCGAACCCAGTGGGCTGACAACAACGAGACAGGTGCGACAAGAACAGTGAATACAACCAAAACACAAATTTGAAGAAAAAAAACAAAGACGGCACGACGACAATACAGCGACGAACGTGTAAACCAAACGATGAAATTAAACAAAAATATTCTGACGAAACAAAGAAGACAACACAGACGAACAAAGAAGACTTCTTAAGACTCAACAGTTGTGACGTTTCGGGAACCAGCTATGGCGTATGTCCAAAAAAAAATCTAAATATAATACACTGGTTCCGTCAAGTGTCGGAATTAATACTTGTAAGGGTCACGTGACTTATTTTCACACACACACCTATGCGTACATGTATTATCTACTTAATAAAACTCTAACACTGACTGACAAACAACGCACGGGTCTAGAAGCATGAAATTTTGCATAGAAGTTCCTTGTATAATGTAGGTGAGCACTAAGAAACTATTTTTGAAAATTCAAATCCTAACGGGTTTTAATAGGTGATGGAAATTTGTCATTTTTGATGTTAGAAATATGGAAATTAGTGTTTAGGCTTCTGTTTATAAATACATTTCACTTGTATCAGCGTTTTCTGGTAATTCATAAAATATGAGGATCAAATACTTCCCCGTCGGCACACGGATAGTATATATATCTTCACTGCTTAAGCATTTACACTGTATTGTAAGGATTGCATTATTGTATGAGTGAATATGAAATCCTTAAGTTTCTTTTATTGTACACGTTTAACTAGTTATTAAATACACATTGTAAATAAATTTTTGCTCTGCAACTTTCTTGATGAATTTAATTACTTGAGAAAACGTGATTTTATTAAAAATACACATGGTTTCACTTTAATTGCACTTTACATACATTAAAAGTGAAACTTCACAGGCAGAGGTATAAGAATGTATAAAAATATGTCAATGTATGCGAGTACGCAAGTATGCAAGTGCGCAAGTATGCAAATGCGCAAGTACGAAAGTTCACATAAATGCAAGTGTACTAGTATGCAAATATGTAGGTACGCAAGTGCGGAAGTGCGCACATATGCAAGTTCGCAAGTTCATAAGCATGCGAGGTTGCAAGTGCGCCAGCGCGCATAAATGCAAGTGTGCGATAGTACACAGACATGCGAGTACGTAAGTGCGCATAAATGCAAATACGTAGGCTATGTACGCAAATATGCAAGAGCGTAAGTACGCAAATGTGCAAGTTCGCTACTACGCAAGCATGCGGTGCGCAAGTACGCAAGTGCGCATAAATGCAAGTGAGCGATAATGCAGACATGTCATCGATCACCCTACTCCCAGGCCCTCTTCATCGCTCTTCCATCGAGCTCATTATCGTTGTCATCTGAGCATTACACTTTCGTTACTCTCTGATGATGTAATCACCTCCCTCGCCTTACCGGCTGTACAGAAGTTTCTCTTCAGAAATTATAATCCACAGTCAATTCACAATATGTATTTTAATCATTCTAAATTACACTGTATTCATATTGGTCTGGTGAAGAGGGTTCGTCTGACAGCGAACTGCACGAGCGAGCGAGAGAGATGGAAGAGCAGACAGCATGTCGGGACGCGAACCAGCCGTTTGGGAGCGGACCTAATTAGTTTATAAACAAATGCTTATTTACTTACAGCTACTCAAGTGGCGTTCCCGCTCCTTTCTTGAAGAGTCATGCGCATCTCGTTAACACAGCCTGCGCTCAAGAAGGGACTATGTCGCAATGGCGAGAACAATTCCACCTGCAGTACATTCACGTTACTTTTACATCCACAACATAAAACAGAAACGTGACGTCCAATACATTGTGAAAATAACTCCGAATGGATTTGATTTTGTGCCTACTACAGAAGTTATAACATTTTTGTTATTCAACCCCGATTGAAGTATTGTTCAGTGCGACAAAAAATATTTCAAATATAGTTTTGTATTTCTCTTAGAAGGTGTAATAACTACGCGATGATAAAATATTGTTCATATTTAAGGAGGTACGAGAATAGCATTTTTTTCAGTTTTCGTAAAAATATTTCCTATTCCTACCCCCTTGGTCCGATTTTGGGCCATTTACAAACTGGTCAGAGATAATCTATTAATCTGTGCAGAATTATGACCGTTATCTTGGCCATAATAAAGTTATATATATGTACACACACAAACTTTTAATTTGACTATGGATATGGGGTCTTGGGATTATGAATTAAATAACTAGGAAATTTTCCTGAAGTCTTGATGCTATAGTAACTTCTGCAGCACAGTCTACGCAAGGAAGAAAAACGATAATTTTTGCATGCTGTTGCAATGTAAATATGTTGTTTTAACTCTTAGAAGTGTCGGAGCGCATTCTGCTAAGTCACACAGATCAACGCAGTGGACCCTGATTGGACCGATTGATTGGAATACTCAGCCTATATATAGACCAATTAATTTATAAAATTCCGACCACGTTGACAGACGAACGGCTTACAACTTTCATATGATATGGTTCGAAAAAAAAATCTTCAGTTTAAGGGGGTTATATATAGATGGACACATCTGACGTAATGTTGATGCTATAAATTCTTACTTTAAATGATTCGTGCAATGGGCAATTTTGATTCAGTACAATTTTTCGGACATATGCCATTGAAGTTTTACATTGTTTGTCATGGAAAAAATTGAATAATTTAAAATAAGAAACAAAAATGAAAACATAAACAAACAGAGAACAAACCCAAATCAGGCAATTATTTCTTCGTCCGTTCTTGAGGTTTCTATATGACATAGTTTAAACTAGGAATGGTTCGTTTCTAAAAAAAAAAATGGTGGGGGGGGGGGGGGTTCACATCTGTAATCACAGCACCATGCCGACTAACAGTCAACACTGCGCTAATCATCCAAAGAAAATTTGTGTAAACGTGCCACTGCCAACCGTTCACTCTGCTGTACACCAACTGGATTGCTCGTTGCTAGTGCGTGTGGCTAACTCTTGATCGTCGCCTGCTCCCCAAGGAGAGCTTGGAACGTCACTGCCCTGCGACTGCGCGTCCTCTCAGCTAGAGTTGTGGCGCCTCATGTGCGCGAAATTACAATTTTCTCACTAATGTTCACGCGTGTAACGTGGCGTTTTCTGACGTACTCCTTTAGTATTTTTTTTTGCCCTTCATTAAATTAATGCATGGCATGCAACATCCGAAAATCTGGTAAAAACCTTCTTAAATCTTCTTAAGTAGGGTTTCTTAAACTGTACTCTACAAAATATTTGTTAAAAAATTGCATGAGTCAATTCTCTAAACTTTTCTAATATATATATAGTCATGTAGAATCCTAAACGTGTAGGTTTTTTGTGCATAATGTTATTCAATGTTTGTAAACAGTTTTGGATTGGTGCTCGGTGAAGTATAGCGGCTCCTTCTGACCTCTCAGCTATGCCGCCGTCCTATCGCTGCTCGTGGCACGCGAACTGATTTGCATGCGGACACTGCACTCGGGCCCGCGCGCCGGGCGACACCGCCTCGAGGTATCGGCTATCTCCGGCAATCTCCGGTCGTCGTCGGACCCCGCCTCCCGAACTCCGCGGCGAACTCCACGGCCGAGGCTCCTTCCGCCTCATGAATTATTCATCTCCTCCCCCCAAAGATTACGATCTTGGAGTGACTCGCAGAAAACATAAATACACGCCCGAAACCCCGAAAACCCATATCTCGTGTTGCAAACTGCTACAGCATTTTACCTAAGTTATAAATAACAAGGAACTTGACTTCTATTCACGTCGATCTGAGAGTGGGATCTGTAACTCACATTAATAAACACCTAAAGCTGTCCATAACACCACCGTGTGTTGACCAGCTTACCAGGTTAGTTTTTTTTTCCCCTTAAATAAACTATTTACATTTTTAGTTTTCAAAAAACCAATGTTGTTTAAAATTCATTTTTTTTTTTAGAATTAATCATTTTAAATTATCTTAAACCACTTAGTTTTTCTCGTTGAATCCATAAACCGTTATATCTGACAGTCCCAAATAATTAATGATCATTACATGCGTGAAATGTTTAACAAAATATCTTTTTTACAAAAAAAATTCGAATTAAATAGCTGCCTTTTTTAACGTTACATGTTACATTCTAAGTTCCTTCAACATTATAACAGCAGTTTAATAGTTTTTTTATGCGTTTTATGTGCATGACTTAAATGTAGTCAAGACGCTACACCAAAAATTACAACAAAAAAAAAAAATTACTTGCTTACATATTCCTTCAGGAATGTAACGCGATGACAATCAGTACAACCCCCCTCCCCCTTACCAATTAATAACTGCATTGGAAAGTTAAGTATTGGCACTGCGACAACGAGTCCGGCTACAGATTTGCAGCAGTCCATACAATGGCCATTATGTCTCCAGAATGAAAAGGGATTACCTCCAAGTGGATGCTACGAAGCCTGCGCTGAACACTGGGATCAAAGGGCCAGTTTAGAATGGATGATGATAGGCAGTTTACAGACAGCCCCGACGAACGACTGCGGCTTGGCGAAGAAAGAATAGGTGCTCAAGCTTTATTACGCACTTCAATTTTTCTTTTCTTTTTATCTCCCCGCTCGATTTGTTCACCGGAAGCGCTTCTACGTGGCTGACTCGTCTGAAGCTTTGGAAATACTCACTCACGAACTGGTGTTGTCGACGGACTTTAAAGTGTCGTTCATGGCCGTTGTGTGTGAACGGTTTACAAATAACTTTAACTGTTGGCGGTACTGGGACAACACAAAGCATCAATTCCCGGGTAAAAATCCGAACCCAGTGTTACTGCGAACACTATTTTGTGATTAGTGATTCTGTTGTTTTCATGTAAATGTACAAATGTACAAATATATGTAATTTTACATGAATATTTATTTTCCGTTTACAAAAACGTATGCAGTGTAGGTATGCCCCTTAAGAGTCTAATCTATCATCCGTTCTTTGCAAAGAACAAATCTTTTTTTTATCATTCATAAGAAATTAAATTTAGTGTTAATACCAGAATTCTATTTTAAAGTTGGATGACTGTAAAATTGTTAAATTTTCTAGAATTTGTTAAATAAAATTTTAAAAAAATTTTAAACTTTGATTTTGTCACTTTTCAACGTTAAATGATAAAACTGTAATCTATATTATATATGATATAGTATGTCGGTATCTATGACGTCGATAAACTTCGTCGCCGTTTGACCGATGGACATGAAAGTTGTCACATCGAAGTGCTTTTTCACGGAGAAGGTTTTTATATGCTATCCATTATTTGTAACACGCCGCTAGATGGCGCTGCAGCGCATCAACTTTTACACCGGTTAACCGATCGCCATGAAAATTGTTTTATTGTGATTTCTACTGTCAATCCTCAATAAGAAATAGTGATTGTGGCTCTGATTAGTAATTGGTGAGTGAGTTTAAAATGTGATGCCATTTCAAACGCTTTATACATTCTAGATTACATACAAACCAAAAATTTTGGATATATATAGGTGAATAAATAAATACTGGTAGGACAACGTTGCCGAGTTCTGCTGGTAGGAAGTATAAAATACTACTTACTACAAAAAAAAATATTATTTGTTTGTTTCCGAGTGAAAAGCGTTGAGATAACTGCATTGCGCGCGACAGCCACGACACCGGAATGAGAAAGTTCAGCCCGGCCTAGACACGCAATAAAGACGGGACATAAGTCGCGTGCAAGTTGACTCGACGATAGGAGGGGAGTCGTGATGCGAAGCGTGAATAACCGCGCGATAAGAACGTAAACACAGATAAAAAGTGCCAGCAAGCTCGTTCGCAACTCTTAGTGGGCGTGCAAGCTGGTTCTCAATTCTAGTTGCAACCTGCGTCGTGTAACTTGTCTCTAAATGAGTTGAATATATGAAAATTTGTACAATAACACTTTCCTCCCGCTCCCCTTCCCCCCGCAACGCCCTTTTCTACCTCTTAAATCAGGATTTGGCCAACTCGTGATAGAACTTTGCACAATTGACGTTCAAATTAAGAAGATAATTACTATCCACATCCGATTTAGAGAAAAAAAAATCTCCTTCACCCTGTGTTATTTTCAAAAGTAGTGTCGATGGTCTACGTATCCTTCTGCCCCTGTTCTGTTAACAGTTTTTTGTAAACAACTTCATGTAGTTGTCAGTGTTCGTAAACAAGCATCACGTGGCAAGCGACAGTCTGAGAAATAAAAAAAAAATTAGACAAGTTAGATGAAACAGGCTATATAAATGCCTTAATAAAGGTTGTATCTACGTCTATGTATTTCTTATTTTACACTTGCCACAGGGTTTTTCCTAATTCATTAATTTACATTCATACGTTTATCAAAGTTAAAATTGGCTAAAGGGTTAAATGGGAAAGTAATAACTGCATTGAATAAATACTATAAAATCAAAACTTTGAAGCTTTTCAGCAAAAAAAAATATTTTTTACACTTACCTGAAAAACGTATGAATATATGCATAATTTGAATAAACTGGTGTGCTTCAGTTTATCCACACAACGGGTATACATATATAGTTCACAGTTTGGTTATTTCCTAGTTCATACGTAATACTTTTAGTTTCAATAATTGAAAATTTTATCTGGACAAAGATGATCCCTCATTTTACCATAACTATATTAGTAAACGTAAATATTATAACCCTGACGACAGTTCGTGAGTCAGTTTTGATGACGTGATGACGTTATTCCATTTATTTAATTATTAGATACTGGGCTTAGTTACGACTCCACTTTTCTTCTGCTAGACTTGTCGAGGAAGGGAAAAGTGGTTACTGTCTTAAATTAACCTTATCTGACAGTTCAAAATACCACACGTAGCCACGTATCAATCTAAGTTTCAACCCTCACGCCCAATTTGGCCAATGAACAGCGAATGTGTCTATCAAGAACCCACACACATTTATTGAGAGAGAAAATGTGCGCGCCTTCCATTGCGTTGAGACCACACACCATGACTAATGTTGAAGGAAACCTCACACACAATTCGGCTGAAGTACAGTTGACGAATGCTCGTTAAAGTCTTCGTTCTTTGTCGTCGAAAGTATTGTCCAAGCAAACTATCGCCAACCACGCAGCAACGCATGTTTATGTTAATTCGAGCTTGGCTAGCAACGTGGGCAACAGTTGAATTTACATTGGCACACGCATGTTTTCGTTCAACATTGAAAAATAAACTTCGCGCCAGAAGTAGATTTCATCGGTGAACAAAAACTCGGAAGCGAACCCAGAAGAGGGGAGACACGAAGCAGATACTATTTTCGTCGGGTTAAAAACATACTCCGAAGTCGATGACAAATGTACGTCTTTTCTTTAAATAAATTTTATTTATTTTAGTTAGTTTTATTAAATTTATTAATTACAAAACGGCGTCTAAAATGGTGACGTACATAATTTACTGGAATACCAAATTCAGAATCAAATAATAGCTCTAGAATTTTCTATAATCCAAGATGTCGGATCTAATATGGCTTTGATTTTATTCGGTGACTCTAGCATAACGTTTATTGCCCGAGTTATCTACTCTTCAACGAATTCAATTTTGGCGTTTAACACTTGTGTATACATTTTGCAAAAACTGCTTACCTGAGGATAATTCCACGACATTTTGTTTTTAATTTTGATGTATTTGTTCATAGCATTTCATGAAAAATCGTTTAGATTTTTATGTAATGAAATTGCATGTGCTAATAAAGGGTGTAACATATGATTTTGAATCATGATGGCTAATGATATCGCCAACCATGTTTTCACAGGTGTTAAATATGTGTCTGAAACTTTATTCAGCGATATTTTACTTAGTTAAAGCTTTTTATTATTTATTCAAGACGTCATTCTTAAAAGTTATTACAAGGGTTCAAATATCTGTTAATAACCAATTAAAGGGGAAAAGTGGTAAATAGATTGCTGTCTTAATTTTTAAATAAGAATCGCCTGCTTGGCGTTCTCACTGTTTGGAAATAGCCTGTGCATGTGTATATGAGTTTATAGGAACACAATTACCTAACTATATTTATCATAACTTTAACTCGCGTTATATACATGCTATACATACTGGAAAAAACTGTTTTAATGTAATTTTATATTGTAATATTCAAATTGGTGTTAAATTTATTAGGATTCTTCTTGCGTAGTATGAATTCATCAATTGATATTTGCATCGGTTATTTTTCTTTTAGGTTCCCAAATATTTTATTTTTACGTGTTTAAAAGACGAGCACTAGACAGTATACTGGTTTTGCGAGTTTCAATTTCAGGGTGTGTTTATTTCCGTTGGTTTAAATGTGGCAAAGAAGGATACACAAGTGTTCAAAGAAGGTGCAAACCGAATGAAAGACTAACATATTACTATATTAAAAGATTTTGTAAATATGTGTAATAACTCGAGTGGTTTCATCACTACTCCGTTTGTGTAAGTGATACATGACATACCCTTTTAAAAAAAAATTTACAGCTGTTCGATAACTAGGTAGTAACAGTCAACCTCGTTTGTATTCCACTGTAACGGTTTATCAGACAGCCTCATCCACTCCTCTCTAATCCTTTGAGAGCTCAGCACCAAGAGGCGTCCATAGGAAATCGTAATGCCACGAGTCTAACCTTCCGCAGCTCGAACGTCCAGCGTTCGGGCGGGGAGAATCTCACCCATTAGACTCGCCGTCAATCACGGAGACCTCGGAGACCTTGTGCGTGACACCGGCGCCAGCCGCCAGACGCAGCAAGTACGTACTTTGTCAAATAGGTGCGCTCGTCTTCCTCGACGATACGTTAACTACAGTTTCACGTCACCTGAGTTTTATACTTGGGTCAGGATTTTAGTTTCTGAAGTGAGACTTTCTCTGCTGAGGTGTCTAAAATTTTCGAGCGTTACGAAAATTCCGATCGCATGAGGGGAATAGTTAAGTAGGTACATGATGGGGGAACCAGTAAAATAGGAAACGGCAGGGGAGAGTTAGAAATGACGCGGCATTCTCGTACACTTAGCATACTTCCACATTTGCATACTTGCACATTTACATACTTGCATGCTTGCAAAATTGCATGCTCGCATACTTTGACACTTGCACTCATGCATACTTGCATACTTAACATACTTTCACACTCGCATACTTGCTCAATAGCATAATTCAGCACTCGCATACTTGCACATAGCTTTTTTTAATCTGCGACCTCAGCCAAAGAGAATATGTTTCCTATATAGGCCTACCCAAAAAATATAATAAGCCTGAAGTTTCACTTCTGTCACGCGTGGACTCTACGCACACCTTATTTTATAGAATGTAGCTTAGTTTACACATACATAGATACGTCGAAAATATCGATATTTACAAGGCGATATTTCAACAGTATCGATATAATTGAAGCGATTTATCAAAATGCAGATATATCGATGAGTTGAAAAGTTTCGCCATACTTGGCTGTAGCTGCCTCCGCGGAGCGGCCGGGGAGCGCAGGGGAGTTTTTTTTTTTTCCTAACCTAAGTTAAAACTAAGTGTGTAAGGGAGGGGTCTAGGTAGGGAAGACTCTAAGTGCGTCTCAGGGCAAGCCCTATACGCTCTAAACATGCGGGTTTTTAACCATGCAGAAAATGTCCCGTGCATCATGTGCTAGGAGGGGATTGGCCAGCCATGGCAGACGTTTTCGCCATTACTAACTCCCCTCACTCTTAATTCTAGACTAAAACTAGATAAGTTGGGCCCAGGTAAAACCTCCACAGACAGAGGGAAAACCCTGGGCACATACATGCGGGATGCAAAGGTCATGCATTATTACAAGCAGGTGGATTACAGGAATAGAAGGATGGTCCTGGAAGAAGAGTGGGGCGTGGTAGAAGTTCTACTATGCAAGGGGTGGGGCACTTGGACTTTAAGTCCGCATTGGTTTGGTCAGATCTGGTCTTTTGGGGGCGGCTTATGCCTTTTCCCGTCGTGCTGCCAGTTAGCACTCATTGTGGCTGTGTAATATGATCGTGTAAGTGGGGCGGTCGCGAACTGTGGCGTCGGACTAGACTCCAGAGTGGTGACAGAGCTTCAGGTCGACCTGTCGCCAGTAAAAGGCTGTCGGTCAGTTAGAGAAATTGCCACCGCAGGGGAGGGTTCGGCGAGGACGGCGGAGGAGGGGAGGGAGGACGGCGGTGGAGGGGAGGGAGGACGGCCGTGGAGTGGCGGGAGGACGGCGGAGGAGGGGAGTGTTCCAGAGGACGGTGGTGGAGGGGCGCGAAGGGAGAAGGTGTGAGATCAGCTGTGCGCGCGCGACCCCGGGTCGTGCCTGGGAACCCGGCCGGCCGACGACGCGCGAACCGGAGCCGTCGGCTGACGACGCGGCCAGAGTCGCCGAACCAGCGTCCGCTTTCGACACCGGCTGACGCCCTCTGTCGCCGGGCGGCGCGGCACTCCGCCGTCCGCCTCTCGGCTGCCGACCGTCCTGGCGGGGCGAAAAAAACACGAAGGCTAATTTCGCGACGGGCTGGATTCGAAAAAAAAACACCTGTGCGTACGTCATAGGTGCAGCTGGATCTCAAACAACGGAGGTTGCCTTCTTGAAGGTTATATTCAAAGAAATATTATTTCAATTAATTGTTAATTTTTCATATTTTTCAGTCATACTATGTTTTAAGGAGGTCTAACACTCCCTTGTGTGTGAGTGATACTGATGCTAGACCCTTTATACTACGAGCGGTTATTTTACTACCCTATCCATGCAACGAAAAAGTACAAAAACGAACAAAAAAATACTTTCACGATTTTAAATTATATATTTTTTTTAGTAGAGAAAATTACTTTTAGGTTAGATGAAGAATTGCATTGCATCAACAAAATATCAAATTTTACTTCACGATTAAAAATATACAGTTATATATTCTACTAGAGAAAAAATAAAACCTACTGAAAATTTCAGAGGAATCTCATAATCAGTTAAATGATCCAGCCAAAAAAAAAAAAAAAGTTGTAAATTACTTTTGGATTAACTATTACTAGAGACGACTATTTATAGTTATAGATTATGGTTTAACGAAGAAAATGTTATGTGTGTGTGTGTATGTGTGTGTAAGAGTACAAAGAAGTAACAGAAGAGAGCAGTAAATTGAAACACATATCTATATTTGTAACGAAAGTGTTTTGGGTCAAGGTAGTCGACAAGGAAACTGTAAATCCTTGGTAAAATTATTGTTGGAAGGAATATGTTTGTTTGCAGGTTGCAGTTATTTTCGGACAGACCACGGACATTCTGGAATGTATCACGTAGGCCCATATAAGCCGCCCAAAGAGAAATAGTATATGCAATAACTTGTGACTCGTCTCGAATTTGACAGTTCTCGTCAGTAGTAGTACCAACTGTCATTTACAAACTGTAGTTCTGATCGCTTAGAGCAGGTCTGGAGGTGTCCGCTTCCCGTCGAAGGGCGGACGCGGTGCAGTTGCAGTTACAGATTGTAAGGATGCTGTAACTTTGTACAACACATGGCTATGGTTATTTTTGCATGTATGAAATACGTTTTTCGAGATAACATTGAGTATTTATTACAAAAATTGGCATATACATAATATTATAATTAAATTGATGCTTGATTCAAGCATTTGTTTATGCAATGGAAAATATAATCGAGTATTCAACAATTTGACTATAAGACTGTTGAACCATGCTTATTATGTGCTCAGTGTGATACTGGAAAGCTGTTCAGGGAACGGTTCACAAGTAACATTTAACTAATGTAGGTACTGGTGCAACACAAATTGCCCGGGTAATAATCCGAACCCAGTATTACCGGGAACGTCATTTTGTAGCGATACAGTTGTGTTCATGTTGATGTAAAAAATTTACAAATATCTGTAATTTTTACGTGATTATTTCTTGTTCCGTTCACAAAAAAAATAAATAAAGAATAATTTCCAGGGCGTACCGCCCGCCGACGCGACACAATGGAAGGGTGTTCATCTCGAGCAGGCAGTTAGTCGCCTTGTGTCATCTGCTTGCTCACGGCACCGACCACGGGCGTAATCGTCGGGGTCTGTCACGGGTTAGGAAGGGAGGGGGGGGTGTTGTGCCTACACACAAAGGAGAAGGGGAGGACTGAGCCCATTACACCTAGTTATGCACCCTCGCCGGAGGAAGAACGGCTCGTGGATGGGTTGAGAGGGGGGAAAAGGGGGAGAGCAACTCTTTAATCAGGTCCCGGAGTAGGCGCCCGTGTGTTTGCTCTGCGGTGATCGACGACGACCCTACCTCTCCCCATCACGAGACCGCAGCCAGTTCCCGGACCATTCAACGACTGCTGTTTGCAAACAACAACCACGTGCAGTTGCCACTGCTCGTGGAAAAAAAAACACACACACACACACCATGCGATGTTTTTGAGAGTGACAGTCTGGAAATGTGTGCCTCCGGTACTTCTTTCGAGAACTGTCGAATTAAGGCAAATTACGCCCCATCATCAAAAAAAAAAAGGTTCATCTTTATTTATTTTTTGTTTGGATTCTAATTTTGAACATCCTATTTCCGAAATGTCGAGACACAGTACTTCCCGCAATGATCACAAAAAAAAATAACTACATGCGAGTTAACGGCGCCAGACGCGGTTCCTCCATCTCGATGCAATCCAACGGAAAAGTTAGCTTTGCGCATGCGCTCGGAATTCGGGCAACCGAACAGCAACGGATAAGACACTAAAATCCGTCGCATGAATATGAGACTGGCCGTGTTCCATAGTGCACTAGGAATGTGGTCAGGGTAATCTTAAAAACATACTTATTTATTACCCCTTAGGGGTTAAATTTTACAAAAATAATATAAATTGTTTTATGTTTTTTATTGGTACCCAAAATTATTCATTGCGCTTAATTAAATACGGAATTAATAACAATTAATCTTTAAAACATACTTACCCCTTTTTCACCCCTCAGGAGTTTAATTTCGCAAAGTATAAAAATTGTGTTTTTCGTATGTCCATTATTGGTATTCAAGATCGTTCATTACACTTAATTAAATTCAGAGATGTATAATTTTTAATTTTTAAAACATACTTACCCCTTTTTTTTTCACCTTCTTAGGGTGTTGAATTTTACAAACTACTTTTTTGTATGTTTGTTATTTGTACACAAATTCATTCATTATGCATTAGTTAAATTCGGAGATGTAATTATTAATTTTTACAACATACTTACACCTTCAACAACTGAACACCGGCCTGGACGTGGGATTGGGGTCCGGAAACAGGAGGAGGGGGGGGGGGGCGGACCGCTCGACTTGCAGACCTGGAGGGGAAGCCTAAGATGCACATAAAGTTCTGCCATTCCCGATTACACCCGAACAATTCACCTTCGGCCAACCTCGGGTTTATTTATTAATATTTATATTTCTCTGTTTATTTTAATGTGGCTATACCACTAACCTAACTAACCGTCCATAGTGTTTTCAAGTAGCTAACCTAACCGGACCGCTTTTAATATTTGAATTCATTTTTCCTGCGCGATTTTTTTTCCTAACCTAACTAAAACTAAGTGTATTTTGGAGGGGTCCGGGTTAGGGAGGGACCTAGGTGCGTCTCAGGCCGAAGCCTATACGCCTAGTCATGCTGGGATTAGCCATGCAGGGAGAGGGTCACATGCATCATGTGCTAGGAGGGGATTGGCCAGCCATGGCAGCGATTGGCGCCATGACTTAACTCCCCTCACTCTTAAATCTAGACTATAACTAGAGATAGGTTGGGCCCAGGTAAAACCTGCATAGACACAGGGGAAAACCCTGGGCACATTCATGCGGGATGCAAATTGGCATGCATTACGTGTAGGAATTTACAGGAGACAGATGATGGTCTGGATGAAGTTTTGGATTTTCCTGCGCAAAAATAAAACAAATCCCGAAGTTTGGCCGAAGGTGAATTGTTCGGGTGTAATGCAGGGAATGGCAGAACTTCATGTGCATCTTTAGGTCTCCCGACCTGGAGGGGATGGTAAGGGGGGGAGGGGGTCGGAAGCGCGTGTCCCGATATGGGCAGACTCTCTCCCCAAGAGGCCGTGTCTTGTCCTCTCGGAGGAGGGGGTCTCCCGTAATGACCCCCCGAGACAAGACGTATTAGGTCGCGTCGGGCTTGCCCTCGCCGGGTGATTCATGGACCAGGTCCTTGTCGCTCGACAACCAACACTCCTCTCGACGATCCGCGGGGGAAATAACACCTTGTTCTCGGAATTAATTCGCCCCATACTTACAAAACTCCAGGAATTTGCAATCGCTTGACTTTTTATTATTATTATTTTTTCACAAACCGGTTATATCTCTTCTGTGCCACTCTCTCTCTTTTTTTTTTTTTTACCATCCTGCCATTCACGTTTTCGATTGCATGTTTAGCTCAACGTAAGGTTATAAATAAAAAATAAGGTGAGTTCGAAACAGGGAAAATTTGGGCTCGTGTTTACACGGCGTGGTATGCCTGCTGTACGGGAACGGTAAAATAATAAACCATGGTAAATTACCGCTCCAGGAAAATTTTTTACTTTCTATTAATGGATATGTGTGTTGCCAAAAAATTTCTCTTTTTTTTTTTTTTGCGCGTGAGAGATTTAAATAGGGAATATATTAACGATTGCTGTGGTCTCCATTCTTGATGAGCTAAAAAAAAATTAGGTGCACGTAATCGCCATTCAAGGTTCTAGATCGATCCATTGAGTGACCACAAGTTATGACCTTAAATAGATTTAAGATTTGGGATGTAAACGTACTAATTTCGCAATCAGCCTTGTGCGTTGCAACTAAAACATTAATCCTTCAATTGGCACTATTTGTACGTTTGGAACACGCTTTTAAACATACGATAACTTATAAAAACTGCAATAGGATGAAAATTATGTAATTGCATTGTCAAGTAGCTTTATGGTTTATGGTATATGATTAATAGGAATGGCACTGAAGTGCCAGTTAATTTACAGCACAACACCAAAATGCAATGAAAAAACAATATTTGCGATAAATCAGCAGTTAGTTTATTTTATTATTTTTAAATGTAAAATTCTATTCTTAAACTTTTTGTTGAAATATTTATCTAAAAATTTTAATATTATGTAGCATGTGTAAAAACTTATTTAGTTTCTAGTGTATGATTTTTTTTAAAACTGAGAAAGCAGAGTGTAAATAAATGTTTTATTTAATCACTTAAAAAAATTAAGTTAGTAAAAGCAATCAAAATCTGATACGTCTCAAGGGAAAAAAAATTGTTTTGGGTTTTCAACGTTCGTAATGATATTTTATTTCGTTTTGAAAGTATTGTAGTATTAATACAATGACAAAAGGTGAAATTAAAATTCAAAACTACGTCAGGACCAAAAAGCAATCAATCTAATATTCTTTTCCCGCTAAAAAAATAATAAATGTAAGATATTAGCTTTCAATAACGTGAGGTCATATTATGATACATAAATTGTGGTATATAAAAAATGTGAGTTATATTATACATTAATTCACGAAATAACTTATATTTACAATATTCTTAGAAACGAAAACTACTGCAACCTAAAATCCTGGTTGTATGTATGAATTTGAGCAGTGTTCTGGTTCCCCTTCTGTCGAGTTAAACGGGAAGAGAAGACATTAAAGAACAACCAAACCAGGGGCTGCTCCAGAAATTCATTGAATGTCACTTGCCTGGCCTCTGGAGCCGCGCTCGAAGCTAGCCTCGCGTCTGACGGGCCGAGACGACGCGCCAGCCCGCCCACCGCGCCGGGCCTATGCAGCAGCCTGACGACCTCTCACAGTCCCGGGTTCCCTCGACGTTGATGGCCGCCGTGACCCCGCCCCCTCTCCCCTCACCTTCCTCGCCGTCACGTCGTAAAACCCCTTGTTACGTTCGACGGGCGGTCCCCGAACAAGCCCTGGCGCACGCGGTCCTCGTCCGTCTTCTCGTCTGCTCCTGGTGGTCTCTCGAGGAGGGGCCCCGGCGGCGGAGAGTCTGTCACTCCGCCGACAGGCGATGGAATAACAGTCATTTCGCCGACAATCATTTAACCCAAAAATCATTTGACCGACAGGCAATGGAATAACAGTCATTTTGCCGACAATCATTTAACCCAAAAGTCATTCGACCGACAGACAATGGAATAACAGTCATTTGACCGACAGGCAATGAAATAACAGTTATTTTGCCGACAAGCAGTTAACCGAAAATTCATTTGACCGACCGTCAATGTAATACATAACAGTCATTTTACCGACAATCATTTAACCTGAAAGTCATTTGACCTACAAGCAACGAAATAATAAGTCATTTTACCGACAACCATTTAACCTAAAAGTCATTTGATCTACAGGCAATGGAATACAAAACAGTTATTTTGCTGACAATCATCGAGTCCAAAATTCATTTGACCGACATTTCGTTTGGCTGAAAACTTGAATATTTGTATCCCTGGTAAATGCTTTTAAAAATGGCAACACGCCTAAAACAAATAGACGGTCAGTAATTTTGCCCGTTTAACCGAAATTTATTATGTGTACCGCACTTACAATCACCGCGAATGACATAATACAATTCAGCCTGATAATCATACTTACGCAATTTTAAATAGCTACATGTGAAAAATACTAAAATAAAATTATTTAAACAAATACTTTTTAATGGTTCTATACAATAATAATTAAATGATTCGACCCGGGTCTACTAATAGTCCGCGCGCCGCAGCACCGCATATTTTACTTTCGGGGGCATGTTTTCTTCTTTTATTCAAAGTAATTCTACTGGCCATAAACTTCACTTTTGATATGGTTTAATTCAAGTTTTCAGGGCGGTCCGTTCGCGCGACCAATTGACATGAAGTCGCAACACTCGTACAGTGAAACTG
The DNA here is from genome assembly GCF_032445375.1 of Bacillus rossius redtenbacheri. Classification (NCBI taxonomy): domain Eukaryota; kingdom Metazoa; phylum Arthropoda; class Insecta; order Phasmatodea; family Bacillidae; genus Bacillus; species Bacillus rossius. The sequence goes on along the minus strand of NC_086334.1, from coordinate 34,510,220 downwards.
TGACGCCGCGCGCAACATAGCAGCTGACTCCGCCACACGGGAACGCAAGGGCTAAAAGGGACGGAGCTGAAGACTTACTTGTTCATTGAAGACGTCGCTGCGAACACCAGGTCTCCTGATGACCCAGTGCGATCCACCGAGCAGCTGCTTGAAGGCCTGTCCGGCTCGTGGACTCGCTGGTCATGCGCGCGCACGCACTTGTTCGCCGCGAATCCTGCTCGCCAAATACCCGTCCGGTACTCTCGACTCGTGCATTTGAAATACGTGACGTTTACGTAAAGCCCGGCCCGATCGCGGCTACCCCATTCGCGACCAGCGAACACACACACACACACACGCGTCCGCACCAATCAGCTGGGTGCTCGCGAATGCCTCGTCGTACTCGTCACTACGTCACTCTTCAACCCCAGACACCCCCCCCCCCCCCTCCTTTTCAACAAACGCGCCTGGCGGCGGACACGTACAAACAGGTTTTATTGGCACGCAAGTTCGTTAACGTACTTTATACTTGTTCACGTATTTTAGGCCTCGCGTAAAATATATGTTACACTAAAATTAACAAAATATCTTAAAATAATTTAAACTAAAAATGCATTAAAAATTTAACTAAACAATAAAAACCAGGCTGCCAACTTTACCTAAAAATAACTAGAAAGTTGTTATAATCGGCGCTTAAGTGCCAAAAAAATTAAATATAATTAATTTACTAAAATGAACTAAAAATTACTTAAAATTTATAACCAAGCAATAAACATAATTAACAAAATTAACCAAATGAAACCAATTTCCTTGGGGAGCTGCCGTTAACGTATCTTAAATCTTTTGACGATAGCGAAGCTGGCCATAAACTAACGCTCCTATTTTCTTTGGAAATCAGCAAACTGAATGGTATTCACACAGAGAAAAAGGTTTGTTTGAATCAAACATAATTATATTTTGTTTATATATGGTGAAACCAATATTTGCAAAGAAGTTTCACTTCAAGAAAATTAATAATAGCACATTATTAGCAAAACGTAATTATATTTTCAATTATATATTATTTATGGAATAAATAACTTTATTGGGAAAATATTGATAGCACGTCGATAACACAAGAGGGTAACGGTTAATAGCAACACAACTTATCGACATTGTTATACAATTTATTTTTGTTTCAAAATATTACCTCTGATGTACACGAATCTTAAGACATGTGTCAATAGCGACCTAAATTAATAGTGAACACCTCCCTCCCCCCTAAAACCACAAAAAAAAAAGTATGAACCCCACGAACAAAATGAAGGAAGCAACAGGCAAGCAACAGGCATCGAGGTTGTATCCCGTCACGCCATCGCCGACACTGCTCGGAGTCGCGGAGGGGTTGGGGGGGAGGTTGCGCAGAAGCACAGCGGGTGCTGGAGGGACAGGCGACCGCGAGGCAGGAGGCAGGAGGCAGGTGGCAGCTGGCAGCTGGCAGCTGTCGGCACGTGCGCGGGGCGGGGCCTGAGTCTAGCCTGGCGGCGTGGGCACGCGTGCTCCTGGCCCGGGCCGTGGGTCGCGCCACCTGCATCCGCCGAGACCAGTTTCTCCTGAGCCGCGCGGAGCAGACACACACACGGCGACAACAACGCCGCGTGCGAAACGCTCGGCTGCCAACTTCCCAAACACGTTTCGGGTTTGAGGGACACGACCGCCATCCAACTCGCGGGGTACGTGTGTCCCGAAACCGAATCCCAGGTTGGAAACAAATCGGTAATAGTTTTTTGTTTTTTTAACGTTGCCCTCTGCGCGAGGCTAGAAACAGGTTCCAGCGCATTCTAGCGGACGTTTCGCAACCACCGATACAATTGTTAAGGCAAAAAAAAATAGCAGCACCATCGCACAAAATTTAACACCAACCTTCTTATTTTCTACAGTACTTCTTTAACTACCATCAAAGTACACGGAATGTGTTCCATGATAGTTTCGTTATCATAAAGTTTCATTCGGCACACAAACACTGTTGGTACCTACATAGCCCGATGATCAAAAAATTACTATATTCTAGTTAATGTTGCCAGACGAAATCAACGAAAAATTGAGCTCTGCGCATGCGCGGAATTGGGGCAACGTATCGGCTATAACACAAATGTTTGTTCCCTAGAAATAAGGGACTAGCAATACGGCTAGGGTAGAGATGTAGCATATTCAACAGTCAAACCCTTAATTTCGAGTCTTGGAATACCGGTCATAGAGCACCGGGTTTTAAATTACGTAAGGCGCAATAACGCAAAGCAAGTATCGTTCAACTTTCAACTTTATTACGTCTTGGCTTCCGTTTTCGAAGGCTATATTTAAACGGAAGTGTTCCGAAAACTTTAAATACGCAGGCGTTACGTGCATACACATCGTGTTTACATTTGTTAGGCCTAAAACATTCACACAGTAAAAGAAAATAAATTATTGACCACTCTTTTTTTGTTTTCGTGATAAATATGAATTATTAAAAAAAAGCCCGTAGTATAAATTTGTTTTCTATTGTTCTACAATTTTAAGTTGTATGGTTGGTGACGCCTAGCGACTTGGGTGCCTTATAAACGGGTTTTTTTTCTAGTGTTCGTTGCGCTGTTGCTTTCCTTGCGTAGTTAATAAAGGGAAGACTACGATGTACATTCTGTATTTCACAGACCCGAACAAGCCCGAATATCTACCTTCGGCCAACGTCTGGATAATTTTTTTCTGTAGACCCAAAATATTAACACGAGAAGGATTCAAGGTTGAAGGCATAGTTTGAATTTATGGATACGTAAACGAACTGATTATTGATGTTGAAGGGGTAATTATCGCGACTAGTCCCTCTTCCTTTAAAAAAAAATGAAAAAAATCGGCAATACTTTTATTTCGTGCTACAAAATTTCCTCTATTTAACACATTTTGTGGAGATAAGAGGTTAATTAGGTTAGTATAGCTATAGTAAAAAAAATTGGGAGATTGTGTGAATGGTTTGTTAGGTCACGATAGCTACATATTAAATTAGAAATTCCTAAACATCCATTAAAATGATTTGACAGTGTTTTTAATGTAGCTATACTTACTAACCTAACATAACCAACCATCCACCATTTTGTAAAGAAATAAACAAAAAAATTGACGAAGTTGGCCGAAGGTAGATATTCGGGCTTGTTCGGGTCTGTGCAATACAGAATGTAGATCATAGGCTTCCCGTTAATAAACACGCCCAAAGCACGAGTACCACCTTCAGTTCCTGGCCTGTGGTCTGGAGTAGAGAACACCGCGCGTGCTTCGACATCAAAGGTAAGCGGGTTCGAACTTCACTCGTCGCGAGATTAACCAAAAAGAAGATTTTCTGCACTTTCACAAAAGATTCCTGTGTAAACCAGTTGCCAAGAAATAGTTTGAACTACTACAAGAGATAGAATTTGTAACTCTTTATAACACATAGCTACGGTTATTTTCGCACATCGTCGTTTGAGAAGCAACGCCGCCTATGTGACAAAACGGCATATTTTTCAGGAGAGCAAAAAAAAAGTTTGCTAATTGCAAACATAACAACACAAAAGTTTAGATTTGCATATTTAATCAATAAAAATTGCTCGAAAACGTCGTGAAAATAGGCGCAAATGCAAACGTTTCCATGTAGAAACCCAAAACCAATTTTTAAAAAAGTCACTTAGGTGGTCTTGTTTCTCAAGCGACTTTATATTAAATACGTTTTTCGAGATAATACTGAGTACTTCTTACGAAAATTGGCGCATAATTTTATATTTTAATTGACGTTTTATTCAAGGCTAATTTTTTATTAACCTTGGAAAATATATTTTAATATCCAATCATTGGGCTTTATTTTATTGTATTGTGCTTATTTATGTGCGCAGTTAATACTGGAAAGCTATTCAGGGAACGGTTTACGAATAAATTTAACTATTGGAGATACCGAGACAACATACAGTATAAATGCATGTGTTAGAATCCGAACCCAGTATTACTGCGAACACCATTTTGTAATGATAGTATTCGTTTTCATTAAAATGTACAAAATTACAAATATCTCTAATTTTACATGAATATTTGTGTTCCATTGACAAAAAAAAATTAAAGTGCAGCTAATTCTTCCCGTCTCCAGTAATTATTTTAAAATTTTCCAGGGAGCTTCGTAAAATTAAAGTATTGAGTTAACGTCATTTTAATCGTATTACATCAACAAAATAAATTCGGATTCTTGTTGAATATACAGAAAAAACATTTTTCTTTTTCATTTCACGCTTGTGTTCGCGCTGTTTACAACGAAAACACTCGACTCGAAGTCGGAATAAGACGTAGTTTCTACGAAGATCCTGTTGTCTGAGATCGTGCGAAGGACTCTTAGGTTTATTACAGGTTAATTCTCCGCTGAAGAGTCCGTGAGTCGACTGCAAATTGTCGGAGCGCGGACTCGCGCGCGCCAGCGGGCGACTTTCGACCCCGCGCGCAGTCGTCACGCGCCCGTTCCGCGATCCGACACTCGCAGCTTCCCTTTTTGCCTCCGAGGCACGTAGCTCCGTTCCCTCCCCCCCCCCCCCTTTAGTTCGCACAACCTCTGGACCACACGCGCTCCTCGGGCTCAGACTTGGGGTCGAGGGCTGGCTGCTCTTTGCCGCGTCGCCGACACGTACAGCGTGTCCGCGAAGTCGCGGTCGCAGTGACACCAACCAAACAAATGTGAAATCTTCGCCAGGTGAAAGGTAACAACTGCTCCCTGACGATACGACGTGGGCGACACCTTCGCCTTCGACGCAGCTACAACCCCACCAGGAGCCAGACAAACGCCAGGCGAATGTCGCGAAAACCTACGATATTTACCCCAACTTTCTGATCGTTAATAAACGCAAAATTATTTAAAACGGAACACCAAGCTTTTGATTAAACAAATTTATAAAACCATCGCAAAAGTTGTTGCTGTCCAAAAATTTATTTTGTGTCGAATTATGGGGAGTTTTAATACGTCACAAGTGATTTTTTTTTTTACAACAGCGCCCAGTTTTGCGATGGTTGTAGAAAATGTTACAGGTAAATGGAAATCCTAACGCTTAATGTTCCTTTTTGAATAGTTCATTATTTGTAAATGAAAAAGACGTGTTGTCATTTAGATCTTCTCCCTTCCCGTGAGGAACCTGCAGCCGAATTTTGTCGGCAGAACACCGACTCACGCTGTATAGCTCAGTTCTCGCACGCCGATCGCGATAACGCGTCTTCGTGCAGATAAGCTTGTCTGGTGCGGGCTCTAGGGGGGAACACAACTATAGCGACGGTGGCTGCTATATAAGGGGCCCACCTAGTCAGGGGCCTATCTGTGTTAGTAAGGCGACGCTCCCTGGTGCTTCTAGCTGCGGTGTCTCCTCCGAAGGAAGTCTTATCTTCGTGCATAAGATCTATGAGATTTGAGCGGTAACCTTTACATTATATGGAGGAGAAATTAAGATAAAAAAAATGTATTGCAAGGCTCTTGGGGTGCTTTCAAAAATCTTTTCAGGGCGTTTCATGTATTAAAAAAAAAAAAAAACATATACTCTGAAAACACGCGTTTGAACTTTTTTTCACTCTCCTAAAAAATAGTTCAAAAACGAAATAACGGAAACAGAACTACCCATACGTCCACGGCGTTTTCTTAAATGCTTTTCGTAAGCAGACCTCCGTTCGGATGTATTGAGCAGTTTTCAAAACATTTTTTTTTCTTCTGAAGGCGGAGGCGTCGTGTGTGCCCGGGTAGCCGGGGCCACTTAAAGGGATGCGTCACATTTTAGGTCATTATTTTGTATTTAATTGAAACTCTGGTGAACATTTAGACTGTCTTTATGGTTTCATTTCTGTGAAATTAAAAATATTTACATCACACGCGTCTTGCTTGGTTGGTTAAAGAAGTTAAATTTTAACGTTTTTGGGGCGTACAAATAAAAAGTATCAACTGGGGGAAAAAAAGGACTTAACTTTTTTTAGGTTTAACAGTAATGCTTCAAGAAACAGTTGGAATTTCTTTCAGTAAATTTAATATAAATTTACCTGGCCTTTCAAAATTAATTTTTAGTTCTGCTTTCCCGTTGATTGTCTTTATTTGTACGCACCAAAAACAATAAAAATGTAACTTTGGCAGTTAATTATGCAGAAAGTATGTTATATTTAAATATATATATATAATTCCGTAAAAGTTATACCATTAATAAAGTCTACAAGTTCCTGTGTGATTAACGTAAATATTAAATTATGACCTGTAATGGGAGGCACCCCCTTATACACTGTTAAAAATTTTGACCTTAAATTTACGAAGAAGGCTGGTTACATATTATCCCAGGATCTTCGCAAATTTGCGGTGTATCGTCATAATTTTACGGTACCTACTGAGTTGACGCATTTTCAAAACGAATTAACAATTATCATCTTAAATTAACAAAAAACATTCAAACGCCTGTGTTTACCTGCACTGTTTACGACGGAACACCTCAACTCAATATGTAAGAGTCTCGTGAAATCAGGCGTAGTCGCTACGAAGGATCATGTTTGCCTGAGATTAAGAAAGAACGCTTCGTTTATTTCAGGTCAGTTCTTCGTTTGGGAAATTCACAAATGTACTGAAGTTTCTGGCGGTGTATCTCTCTCTCTCTCTCTCTCTCTCTCTCTCTCTCCCCCTCAACACACGAGACTCACTGCCTCTAGGGGCTGGGCCGGGGAAGGTGGAGGGGGGCGGGTAGATCCCGGCAGAACCGGCCGGCGAGCCGCTAAAGCACTTTCAAACCGCACGCAGTTCCGGAACACGCCCTTATCTTCAGTCGCCAGCTCCTCCCAGCAGCGCTCGGAAACAGTTCAATAAGGAAAGCGCGCCGCGCGCGACCGTATCGCGCCGTTTTTCTTTTTCTTTACGGCACCGTTCGACGCGCGTTAACAGTCCATTAGAGAGTAATTTTTTTCGTTATCTTCTATGCGTGTCTAATGGCTGGGGTTAGGTCCCGCTCGGGCCAGCGGGCGCGCGAACTTTGGCCCCTTGTTCGGCCGTCGATGCTATTGAGAAATAATACTTCTTGGACGAGAGGGGGAAGTTGGTTATCGACACGGCGGGCGGCGATACCCCCCCAATGAATGAGTTCCGTTGTACGGCTTCCTTTTTCCGCCGCTGGAGGCGCTGACCGACTGACCAGAAGGATGGGGAGGGAAGAAACACACACAGAGAGAAGGCCGCACCGGCTACTGACCGACACGAAAGTAGCGGCCAAGTTAAGTTCGCAAGCGACAAGCTACAAGCTTATAACTTACAAGTGCAATTTAAAGAAAAGTTCGCAGTTTTTTTTTTTCACACTTCTAAAACATATTCACAGCTCAGCTGTTTTTATTAAAAAGTTGTTAACATGAATTCTGGACGGCTTACGAGTGACGAAGTGACAACCTGACAAAGTGGGTACTGCATAAAAATTCAACTTAATTGTAATATATATTACAGGGTCTAAATAATTAATTACATTATTTAATAACTTTTATTGACATACTGAAAACAAGTGGAAAGAAAGTTTTTGGATTCATAGTTAAAATATGGGAATACTTGTACACTCGCTGCAAAAACCACATGTATATTGACAACTTTCAACGTGAACTGAAGGAACAATTTTTTTTTTCGTCAGGAAACAGTCACTGCGTCTATATGTTGCGAATATTTATAACTAGCGAGAATGTTCTAGAACATTTTGCTGATCTTGGACGTTGTAGTTTCCCCGTGAATTTATGGGACGGGGGAAAGGATGAATTTTGGGGGGAGGGGAATTTGAAGGGTATTTATACTCTTAAGGTTAGCTGATTAGAAGGAGATATGAGATATGGCTATGAAATTCCGAGAGATAGAGAGAGATAGAAAGAGAAAGAGAGAGAGAGAGAAGGGAGCTATAAGAGATAAGAGCTCAGTATTTTGATTAGTTTTTTTTGTAGAAGTAATATTTTTGTACGGTTAGGTGAACTTTTCTGTCCCTAATGGGAGTGATATTTTGGTGCACTTTATTCATCTAGTTATTCTTGTGATAATGAGCATATATTGTGCCCTTTTGAGAATTGGCTACTCTACATGCATTTGAAATTTTTCTATTACTTGGGTTATTCTTGCGCAGTGCGTAAAATTTTGCGCCATAAAGTTAGGGTAAAAGCTTTATTTTCTAATTGTGTATATTTAGTATATTTTGTACCTCAAGTACGGAATATAGCTTTCTCTCAAAAGAATCGTTAAACAATTGTGTCTTTACTTGATGGATAATTAACAGTGTGTTATAGAATATATTTTTCTATCAGAAATAGAAGTGGAGATAATTGTAATTAAATAACAAATAATATATTTGGATTCGATTCGTTTTTTTTTAATGTTTTATTATTAAAATAAGAGATAAATCGATAAAAAATAACTAACATAATATTTGTTGTTAATATTCTGTCAGCAACCCCTGAAGGTGTGAGATCGGTTATGTTTGCTTTATGTATTTTTACATCGTTTATGGCATTCATATAAAAGGTATCCTCACCTCCCTTTTCTGGCGAAGCAATTTTTTTACTTTACTCAAGGTTGAATGCAATTTTTTTTATTTATGCAGTGAGTGCTCGGGTGACGAAGACCCCGCCTGAAAGTTTTTTTTTTTATTAATATTCAGGAACAAAATTTTCATCTTTCCGCAGATTCCAAGCGAGGCTGCAGCACAAAAGGAGCAAACCTCCCGCCTCTCACCCCTTCTACCAGCTTCCCACGAAGCAGCAGACAAGTAACGTTGAAGCTCGGCGGAAGTTGTGTCGGGGCAGGGCGGTGGGCGGATAGGGAGGGTTGGGGGGGGGGGGGAAGAGAGTCTCGGAAGGAGGGAAACGTAAACTCGCAGGCTCTTTTCGCAGGAAGGGTTTATAGCGGATACGGAAGCTCGCGCGCGCGTGCTACGGTGTGTATAACCGCCGGGGCCTCGGCTTCCGGCGGGAGATTTATCCGCGCGCCGCGACGACGACGCAGCCTTGGCCCGGCGTTCCTGGGGACAGTTCCCGGCCGAACTGGAAGAATTCTGAAACCCTGCACAAAGGCGCGCGAAAAAACGAAAAATAAAACACGTGTGCGAGTTAATTCAGTAGCTACTCGGCGGAGACAAAGTACATCTTTACCTCGGTGACGGATCGAATTCACGTGTTCTCGTGTTGCGAATAAACTTGTAATACGAAACTAGGACACGAAGTTTAAAGTATAATTCTTTTAAAAAAAACATGATTCGCTTGATAAATATACGGCAACTGTGTTTTCAAATACATTTCTGGACACGAATCGCACGTAGTTTCCGCACCCGCCGCTAGAATACGTCATTATCGAATCATTCGGTTTTTCAGAGCGAAAGGTTAAGGTATATCATGTAAACGGCTCCGATAAAAGCGAAAAAAATGACTTTAAAAAATTACTAAACCCCTGCTATTGTCCCGATTTTCGACAAAGAATTATATTTCAAATCTGGCCATCAGGTTAAAATTTCATGAAACAGTTAATACTATAAAGTTTACCTTTGGTTTTGTGAACTTTGGATCGCACCATCCGCCACAGATGGCAGCTCAGTGGTTACACATTTCCGTTCCATACGACTGCCGTTCCATTCTCAAAATGACTCCTACCAAATGCCGTTCACACGGTTTCTACACATCAAAAATCATAATTTATTTTGAAAGTTATTAAATTTTGGTTTTTTCAGCAACTGTTAGGCGAAAAAAAAATATATTTTCAATTGAAGGCGTCAATGAATTTATATCTGTGTCACGTAACTTGTCTCAAATTTGACTGTTTTCAACAGTGGTACCAATGTTACCCATTTCCCAACTGTCACTTGCAAATCATTTCATGATGTTTGCTCCCGAACAATGGCAACCATGTGAAGTCGGGTACAAAAACTGTTATGACAAAGAAACAGTGGTGTAATGAAGCGTAGAGCCATTGGTTCTACTTTTGAAATGTCACAGACTATTACAACGTTTGTAACTTTCATAGAAAGTAGATATAATTTTTCAAGAAGTAATCGAATCTAATCTAATAACTCTGTTGAGACTTAAAACGTAAAAAAATAGTATGGCAGATCACGGCTAAAAATTAATAATAATAATAATAATAAGTAACGTTCAAGGTCTGCTTTCAAGTTAGCACTATGTGAATCCTCACACCGCAATAATTATTTTTATGGGCCATTTTGTTTTGAGTTGCATCCATGAGTCTTCTATGAAAAAATAAAATTTTGTGAGAAATAACTCACGAAACATGTGAAGGTATATCCAAATACTATTCTTATTAGTACTTGAGATAATGTAAACGATACCAGTGGCCTGTGAATCAAGTACTGCGCCACTTGTAATTTATTCAAAGTTCCATCTAATCTGTGTCTTACTCTTGGTTTGCAATACTGAGTAAATGATGCCTCATACCAGACTGATACTTCCCGGCTTGTTAGCATTAAAAAAAATTTTTTTGTCTACAGTACCTACGTTATAAAAGGTTTAAATTTTAAAAATTTTACTATTTGATTTTTAAAAGACTACAAACAAGTGTATGGTGACAGTGTAGACAGTTGTAGAAACACTCAAAGGAAAAAAAAAAAGTATTTTTCAATGCTAAACACCAATTACTGTTTCAAAGGAGAAACTATTTGTAGCAAGAAATCACAATTAATAAAAAGACAGTTAATTTAATTATGGAATATGCTCAAACAGAGCCAACAATTTAAATTTTAAGTGATATAAAAAAAACTGTTGAAACCAAGATGGCGTATTTTAGTTGAGTCTCCTTAGAAGTAAAATTTAAAATTACAAGACAGTGCTCTTGATGAAGTGCATCAAGAAAATGTATTCCCTATACTCTCATTCCATTTTCTTTTTTCTATACGAAATACTGTGTTTTGATACATTTAAATTATATATATTACATAAGACAGTTGTGTAAAAAACAATTGCGTGTTCTATGGCGTACATCTGGCAACAGAGCACGGTGTAACCAGGAGAACGCTAATGGCAGAAATTCGGGCATTGGAAAGAGAGAGAGAGAGAGAGAGAGTAAACGTCCATTAAAATGGGCGCTGTGAACTACAGTAACGTAAGGATGAGACGTGTTGCAGGCGAGAGCGGGAGATCCCAAGCGGCTAATCTCTCCAGTCACGCGGAACGTGATTGGGGCGCTGTATCTCCATCGCTCACCGACCCCGGCGGGGAAGTGTAGCGCGACCAGCTGACAGCTTCCCTTTACGTAATGGGGCCGGTCCTTCTCGCCTCGGAAAAAAATCTCTTTCCCTCCCTTCCCCTTTCCCGCAACAAACTTCCTCGACCTCCCTCCCCTTCCCCTGTACCAGGGACGTGCAGCGGTTTGTTTCATCCCGCACCAATAAAGATAAGGCGGAGGCCACATGTGGCAACTTCGTCCACTGCGCCGGAGGTCTTGGCGAGTGCACGGCCCTACGTTTTCTCCCACTCTCGTGCTGTGAAGATGCCATTGCTGGGCAGGCAGCGAACACTTCTAAAGCTGGGCTCACCATTAAAAAGAAAAATCATATGCGAGCATGCAATCTCATTATTGCGCACTAATTTTAACCAATGAAATTTCGCCTTGCATCCGAGACATTTATTGGTAATGCCCGTCAGTAAAACATTTAACTCTCTGGTAATTATTCCGCGTCAGCTGAACCACCAGCCTATGAAAATAGTTACTCGGTGCATAAATTAATTAAAATTATGATAGTTTAATAGTGTAAAAGGAAATTTTTTTTAAATTTTATCCCTTTTTTTAAAACCAGAAAAAGAAATAGGTAAATAAATTGAGGAGTGAGATACTAACCAGCACGTAAAAAGTGATCAAATATTTGTATGTAAAACGTGTGAAATACTGCAAAGATGTGATATTTTTCACGTGAGGTCTAAGAGTGTATTTATAAAAATTACTAACATAGCTAAAAATGTAGAATTATATTGGGTAGGTGTCAGAAAAATACTACACAAAATAATTCATTTCCAATTTTAAGGATCGGTCTCACACAAGTTAGTTTTATTTAGCTTTCTTCTCACTGCCATTACTTAAGAAACTTTCTTGTAAATTTATTCCGATAGCTCTGCTGCATTTATCGTTGGGCCACAAATTTTCTCACAAAGTAGATATTTACTAAACGTTATTTTGAGGCTGTAAAAGTTCACGCGTGTGCTCATAACCATAAACACACTTGCGTGACCTTTTACAGCTATCAGATAAATTTTATTAAACACCTGTTTAAAAAATTTGAGACCAAACGTAAAATGAAGAGATATCTCGTGATTAATTTACAGTAAAAGCCCTCAAATAATGGCAATAACAATAAAATGTAAGAAACAAGTAGGCCTGTAAGACCAAGCCATAATACCCTGACTTTTACCATTTACGATATATTAAAGTTACGACCGTCGTGATGCTTCATGCTGATTGGTTGGTCCCTGTGAAACAAAATTCTTGGCTATCTAACTGCTCTGTGGCACACCATAACAGACGTAACTGTTTCTCAAAGGGGCCTTTGGTGGGCCTAAATTTCTGTAGTTTTGTTCAGTAAACACTATATTTCTTTAGATGTAATAAATATTTTGAATAGTAACTATAACATCATATGTTGTAAACAAAAAAATTATTCTTTGTCAGAAAAATGTAATCGCTTAAGACTTTTACTTACATTAGTTACTTGTAAGTTATAGAGATAATAGATAAACTAAAGACAAAAGTGTATTGGACTTTAAAATAAAAGTAAGTCTGTATCATTTGGGGAAATGGTAGGAATTAAGAACATCGTTTTACTTATCGAATGCTTGCTGGATAAAAACAGATATTATTGGCTTAACCTTAAAAAAAACTAATTTTACATCTTTTAGAGACAAGGCAGAAATAAATAATCTCAGTTTATATCACCATTGCTTGTTGGATACAAACAGGTCTTGTTTTTACCATAGCGGAACACTTTTATTTTCTTATAAAGTCACTCTGAAAGTCGAAAATTTTATGTGTCTATATATAAATAAGTTGTACTGAGATGATCACACAATTTGACACCAAAATTTGGTCGACGTTTTCATCATTTTTTAATTGATAATTGAAGGCCTTACAGAACACTATTTGTGCCATGTGATATAATTTATGGTATTAGGATACCTAACTGGTCCCCAGTAAATTCACGTAGCTTTTTTTTTTGTTAGTAAACTCCACTCCAAGACCAGCTCAAATAGAAAGTCATGGATATTTAGGATTCAAAACCTTTCTGATTTCTTCATTCCGTCAACTGTACTGCCGACACTTTTCAACGCTCAAGAATTATGTCATGTCTAGGAACCTGGAAATAACGCATATTCATTTGGTTGCAAGGTGGACAATTATATACTTGCACTGCTTTGATGATTGGCTCGAAATTCCTTCGACACTTCCCTTTTTGAATGTGGGCCAGTCAAATACCAGCTGACAGTAGAGTCAACGAATCAATCAGAAGAAGACAGTGTTAAGCAAATTTTGGTAGAGTACCTATACATAGTAGCGGCATATTCGGCTGTATAGTCCTGTCTATATTGTTACGAACGCGAGAGACAAGACCGCGATGCGCGCCAGGTTCGGAGCGGGTGGCGGTCACACACGGCCACTGACGTCACGCGCCGTCCATTGACTTAAGCCATGCCACGCGTGCCTGGTTGAATTACAAGGGTCCTAGCTAGCAACCCTCCTCCCTCCGCACCCCGCGCACCGTCACGTCTCGGGCTATTGTCACCTTTAGCGACCTGCCTGGGAATCCCGCGCTTACAGAGGCCGGCGCGTGGAGTGGTGTGAATAAGCGTCGTAATTCTTGATGTTTCGGGCGTTGGGTCAGCCCGGGATGATGCGACTCGTCACCGCCGCTCTCGTCGGTTCGAGAAGGGCGCCACAAGTATTTGATTGAGCAACGACGCCGGCCTCCGCGAGAGTTCCGCGAGTTTCAAGAGTTCGGAGAGCGAGTGACTGGGAAGTGCGACATCGGCGAAGAGGGTGAGAGACCTCCCTCCCCCCCCCCCCACGAGAGTGGCGCGACGCGGGGCGACGGGATCGAGAGAGTGCGACTGAGTGGCGCGAGACTGTGTACGTGGACAAGCGCGTGGTAAGGAGTGAACCTCTGTTGAGCCTAGCTCCAGTGAGGAGTGCGATCTGTGGAACTTTACAGAAATTGAGTAACTTGCGAATAAACATTTTTAAGTGCGAGTGATTGGCGATAAGACATTTTAAGTACACTCATTTATTAGTAATGTAAATGTTAGTAATTAATAAAACGGTAATAAAACTTAATTGGGCTATTCCTTACGAGCCCAGTTCTCCCCACATTATATTCGTAAAAATATTGTGGCAGTGCCCACAAGAACTCTGCAATTTGTAACAGCCCGCTCGGTCCTGTTTTTATGGTCTCTTTTATTTCCCTCCTCCGCTCCAACAGTTTTTGGCACTTTTAATTAAACTCGCATTACGGTTGATCGCCGCTTCCACCCGGGCGCAGCTGCCGTCCGGTCCACGGAGGTTAGCGTCCGTCCCGAAAACATCAGAGTGATAAAACGGTTACGTGCTTGGGGACCACAGTCTTCGTTGGAGTCGGACCATCGTGTGTGACACTGACTACCGAGGCTTCCCATTACCACCGGAGTTGATAGAAGGTAAAGAGTTAGGACCCGAAAGACGCTATATTGGTAGCACAAGTTTTCAGGTCATAGCAATATTCTGTCATTTAATTTTCAATCTTTGGCTTCGTTAAAGCTTATTATAAAATTGTATGGGATACCTGAAGTTAATGGTGAGTGGCTGCTACATATAGTTAACTGTTTGAGGTCACTGACTTTTAGTAATAAATTATTTTTTGTGAATGACTGATACTGTAATAATGCTGCCACTACACTGTATTTGTTTTTGTAAATGTTACAGAACTATTCATGAAAAATTACAGAAATTTATAAAATTTGTACATTTACATGAAAACAACTGTATCACTATAAAATAGTGTTCGCAGTGTTGCCTAGGCCACTTGGTTGGGTACCACTATTTCTGTACGTGCTACTCCCGCCTTACTCTCCACTGATGTAGTCACACCTTTCTGTGTGTACACTACCTACTCTATTGGATTGAGCTAATAAACATCCACAGAATACTATGAAATGTATCATTATACTCTATGTTTGAATTCGACCGAATATTATTCCCGACATATTAAGATATTCAAGATATTTTATGTGTACCTGCCAATAGATGACAATATATTATTTCTAGTTACTTGAAGGGAACGGTGTAATATATACTTAACAACAGTTTTTCTGTAAGGATCAAATGTTTGTGTATTCATCTATATTGATAATTTAACTTCAGTAAAAAATTATTTACCACGCATAACAACATACATGATCGATATACACAACAATGCACTGCAACATACAATAACCATAGCATATAATCAAATATGAAGTATTCTTCATATGATAACGTGAGGCCATTTGTGGTGGTCTCAGTCGTCTTGATTTTTATTATAACTTTTATGGAGCGTAAAGGTTGTTTTAAGAGGAGTAAATTGTTTTATAATATTATTTATAGTATTATACTAGTTAATGGTGTATGTAAATTATTTATTTGTTGTTTTGATGTACGCTTATTATTCTTATTCGGTAGTGGAAACCGCTAGAAATAACCAGAACGATCGAGCGGAGTGAGGGGTGGCAGCACAGGAGGGGGGGTGACGTCAGCTGACGTGAGAAGGGGAAACGGCGGTCAGCTGTTTTTGACGGAGACAGACAGTGTGTGTTGACCGCGGGCCGAGGAACTATCCGGCAGAGACGACAATTGTTTTTTCAGCGATGAGCTACGAGTGTGACGTTACGTGATTAATATTGAAGATGACGGTAATGCCACGACACCATCGGCGAAGTAACACCAGTCGGGGTGTATGAGAATGCGATATCGTGGGCCTAGTGCACTGGTCATCAATGTAGCGCGATGCTACAGGCGTTGCAAGGTGAGCGGGGTTTACATGCGACCCCGGCGCACAGCGACTACAGAGGTATGCCTCTAGAACAAGTAAGTGCGAGAACTGGATTTGTAACTTTTGGCTCCGCTGGTTTGACTTGCGGGCGACGTGTTTAAAACAGAGTGCGGCGATGGAAATTACTGGTAGAACTATCTAGACGTCACTATTTCGTTTATCCACCCTCCCCTCCTCCGTAATAGACTTTATGGGACTTTGGTTTATTTTAAGTATAGTGTAAGAGTGTTTGTATGCGAATGTCACCAACGTACATTAAATTTAATTATAGCAATTGAAATGGTATCACGAATTGGATTTATAGGTTGCTTTCCTTTTTTACCATACTTAATGCTGGTCATTTTATTTCTGGTAATTCATTATATATATGTTAACTATCACAATAAGTTTAGCAGGGCTGTCGGTCAATTTAGTTCGTTAATGATTGCTTTTGCGCACTGGTCAAATTTTAAGCCAGTCCATGCGCGTCTATTTAAGTTAATTTTACTACACTTTCATTATCAATATGTCAGTAGAGACGCGTTTGCGGGACTGGCGTGGCGGGTGCGGACGTGTTCAACCACCCCGGTATAAGGGGGGTTGGCCACAAACGTTAGTTTGGATCAGCAGCACACAAACCTTCAATTATATATACATATATATGTCCAGTAACTATGTCAATGATTAATTATGTAAGTTAAATTGGCAACTAAAAGTGTTTTCAGAAATAGCGTTTAGTAATATAAGTTATTGTGTCTCAATTTTAAAAATGGATATCAATGCTTCATAAATGTTCCAGACCAGCTATCAGTCGTCTTATCTATATTAGTTTCTTTACCGCGACCGCAGAGAATTAATCGAGTTAGAGACAACGGAGAAAATATTTCTATTTCATAGCGAATATGTTGAGTAATTAAAATTATCTCAAACAAACAAATCATGTTAGTAGTTTACATAATTCAAGGAAATGATTTTGTATCAATTATAATGCACCACGTTAAATAAGTTCATTATTCTTTAACAAGGTGTAGCAAGATATCAGAAATACTCTGATTTATATACCTATTACTTAAAATTTCCGACATTTGTTACAATAATAAAATTTTACATAATTATGTTTATTTAAGTTTATTTTAGCTTTCTTCTTTAACATTCATTCCAACATCAAAATCATAACATAAGTATGATATAATATTGCTGGTTATTACACTTGGCTTATATGTATATTCACAGAATGACAAATTAGTCAGCCATCCTACTAAAAGATCCAATAATTTTCTACCATCGCACACAGGGGATAGTCACTAGATAGGGCCTACGATGGCTTATTGAAGACTGTGGAAAAGACTTGCGCCAACGTGAGAAAGCTATTTGAAACTAAATAATTTTATAATTC
The DNA here is from genome assembly GCF_032445375.1 of Bacillus rossius redtenbacheri. Taxonomy (NCBI): domain Eukaryota; kingdom Metazoa; phylum Arthropoda; class Insecta; order Phasmatodea; family Bacillidae; genus Bacillus; species Bacillus rossius. The sequence continues at coordinate 34,492,820 of NC_086334.1, read as the reverse complement.
TATAATTTTATGTTGAATAATTTGACTTTGATGAAGGAATCTGATTTTATTTTCGAAATTTACTTTAGTTTACTTGTTTAAAATCATTCATGCCGTATAAATAGATCCTGTGTATTTTTTAAATACAAATATATGCTTCGCATTAGGCACGGAAATTTCGTGAATTATTTTAGTGTCAGGCCTCAATTCTCAGTACTATGTGTACACCTTCAAATATTTGCTTTTTTTAATATATTGGCACATCAGTCATCACTTAACTTCGCCTTCTTTTGACTGAGTTGTTATTCGTTCACTTCATTGCTATCTAATTTTTGACTGGCCTATAATCTGTGAGAATGTTATCGAAGGAACTAAGCGCCAATCACTAGAGACATGCATGTTTTCAGTCTAACTTGCAACGAAATGAACTCGCGAAATTTGTTGTTCCCTTCTACAGATCAAATGTTCCAAACTCAGGTCAGCTACTTCAATCACGTGCTTTTTCGCTCTTTGCATCGGGTTACGCATTGTTTCGTTCACAAGTCGTCTCGTTAATTTCACGTTCAGTATCAGCCGAGGCATGCGTTGGTAACTGCACTTCCAAACATTAAAGTCAATCAGGCGCACATGTGTTTCAGTTCTACTTTGCTATTGAATGTATTGTGAAAGTGAGAGATGGAATTTAAAATGCCTTACTAACGAAACAATAAAAATCTCCAAAGGAAGGTATATGAGAAATATTTAATGTCTAGATGTTTGATACTCAGTCCCTATTGAATCTATTTTAATGAATTTAGGGAATAAAGTTAGACTATGAATAAGGTGGACACGATAAATTTTAGCCGTTTTAAAAAAAAAATACTATATTAATTAACGCATAGCGACACAGGTCGCAATAGCGATATCAATAGGAATAAACCTAATTTGTATTTCTAAACTTTAAATAAACTTATTTTGCATTACTACTTTGTTTAGATTTTATAACGAAAGAGAAAAAATATTAAACCTATATTTTATTTTCAATGCCACTACGTGGTGATGTTACTGCGGAAATAATTTATTTTCATAGATATATAGATATACAGTGTTGAGTTCATCATATCTCTTCGTGGCGTAACGGAAATTGAATCCGTCAACGACGGGAACCACAGCTAGCGATGTAAATATTTCTTGGGAAATTTGGCGGTACAGGAACAACAATGCTACCACGGCGGTTCAGACATTTGCACACGGTCCGACGAACGGTAAGATTAAGCTGTGTTCGAGTGGAATTTTTTTTTTTGTCAATGTTCGCTACAGGAGTAGATGTAGCCGGCTGAATGCAGCTGTTGCCCTCGCTAGCAACATACCCACTTGTTACGTCACAGTTCTATTCCAGGCTCCGAGAGAAAGAGTATCGCGCAGGACTCCTGTCAGCACGGCTCGTGTTCGTACAGAAAACGCCACGCCTAATTCTGGAGTCGCAACATCTCGAAGGACGTGACGCGATTTATATTCTAACCATAACTTTCACTTCAGGGCGACAGAATTCGCGGGAACGACAGACTTTCCGAACTAAAATATTTGTAATGTTATTTTTTAATGAGATTTAGGTTGGTGAGTTGGTTAAATTTATTTTATTATTCGTTTATTTCATAGGTTTTGTTTAGTTAATTAATCTTTGAAATATTTTAATTGTTTTCATAAAAATGTATTTATAAAAATAAAAAACATTTCTCCCACACATGTAAAAAAAACATTTTAATACAGGTGTCGTCTGTGTATTGCATACGAAATTGCCAAAAACATGTTATTTGTAAGTTTTGTATTTGTTTGTCGTTCACAATAACGAGATTCGGTACGTCCGTAAAAGAATGTCCCATGTATACGTATTAATATTTTCAACCGTTAGCGTTGTAGAGTTTTGGTTCAAGGTCACAATCAAAGAGTAACTCAAAACAGTTTTTTAGAATAAGCGAATGCGCGAGTACTGCTTTGTTGTCTTCTCGCTTACAGCACCACCTATGCGAAATAACAATTAGTAGAGGGTGAACCTGTTAAACTTATTTGGCAACACGATGGAGTCCCTCCCCATTGGAATCTCTTTTTGTGCGAGAGTGGTTGAACTTCGAAGTCCCTGACCGTTCGGTTGGTCGTAATGATCGAGACGACAGAGCTCTTATTCGCTGTCCTCCACGTTCACCTGTCATTACCCAACACATTTTTTTTCCTTTGGGGCTTTATAAAAGATCTGGTCCACGTTCCGCCACTACATAATGATTTTCTAAAATTGAGACACACAACTTAAGAGGCTATTGCTTCCATTACTCCGGACCTGTTAAAACAAAGGTTGGGAAGAATGGGACTTTAGGTTGAACGTGTGCCGTATAGCTAAAGGTATCAAACATTTTAAAGAAAAAACTATGTCAGTTTGCCTTCAATTTGACGTATGGTTTCTTGTAAATAGTCTAAATTAAACCATTGAAACTGGGACGTTCTTTTAAGGACAACCTGTATTTTGCTGTCGCATCGCGACTTCCGTCACGCCACTCTACTTCCAACGTAAGGCGGATGGTTGAGAAAAGGTGCGCGCACACTCTGCCATCTCAAAACACATCTCTTCTCATTAAATCACTCTTCCCTGAGACCGAGCTAACAAGCGGATGGCTCAAGGCAAAACAGGATGAGTTGGCGCAATCGGGTGAGATTATGCAGTTGCTATAGTTATTTTGCTATTCGCCAGATGTCACTGAAAGTGTGCTGGGAGTGTTCTGCAGGTGCACAGCTTGAACGTAGCCGTGGTCAAAGCGCCGTAAATCTCTCATGTCTGCGGTAAATACAAAATATTTCTGGAAAGTATCCTGTTCTAGCCCTTGATTTTTCAATCCATTAGTCTTTAAACTTATAATTCACGTACGTACTAATATTTATGATGATGATAAATGCAAATTATCCAGTTAATTTTAATCAAAAGTTATATCTGGGGGCGTTATTAGCTAAAGTTGTTTTTGGCCACTACGAGCAACTTTAATGCACCATCTCACCCTGAATATTGTCACAGACAGCGCGCCTAGTTTTAGCGAGAGATGAAGCAACATTTTCGGTCTTAAATGTTATTCTTAAACTTACATTATTTAGCTTAAATAATAATTAAACAGTACTTGTATTGTTCAAATAAATCATGTCACAAACGCTAGACCACAGTTTGAGGCAGTCACAAGGTTTGTCTGTTGCGAGGACGCAGGGATTCTGCCGGGAGTATGTTGATGGTTACTTGGAATTGTTGTAGGAAACAATGAACTACTACAATTAAAAACAATAATACCTGGAAATATTAACAATAGGGATGAGTTTGGAATACCATTTACTAACATACCAAGCATGTTTCGAACTCCCAGGGTTCAAGAAATGGTTGTACTTTGATATCTGTACAAAAACGATAGGAGAGACTACCACTTTTGTAACCTGTAATAATTCTGGAGATAGATTTCCTTCCCAGTAATCATCGCCAAAGGAGTGTCAGGGAGAGTGTATAAGAGAGTTTACTGATGGACTTTCTCCGGGTTCTTAATTTAGTCATATAAATGCCCCCCAAAAGAGTCTACCTGAATACTGAGCTATTCAGTAAATGGTTCCAAGAAGTGTTTTATCAACCTATTGATTTAAGCTCGTCCTACCTAACACTGCAATACTCTATAACTCATTGAACAGGCTCATCAAAAAAATAATTGTATTACTGCTTTGTCTACCAAGTCATACAACGCATGCCTTGCAGACATTTGACGTGTCATTTTTGCTTACTTCAAAAATATATACATTAAAAATAAGAAATACTTGTCATGAAACAAAATGTTAAAGACGGACTTACTAAATCCGGAGTTGGTCAGTTATTGGAAACAGCATGGAAAGAAAGCAGCATCAGTAGATAAGGCTGCTAGTGGATCCAGAGCTTGATGGATGACCTACATCCTTTCCTTCTCAATAGGCTGTATGTTTGCATTTAAGATGCTATGAAAACTTCAAAGTTTGCTAAAATAACCCAGCGTGATTCCTTATCAGTACCGGATGTGTCAGTCCCTGTTTCTAGCACACAGACACACTTTTTCAGTACAGACATGTCCTTCAACACTCCCGTCTGACCCATACTCTCCTCCTGCACATCAAAACATTCAAGTAACCTTTCTACTACATCTACTAAAGTCTTGAACAAAATCTTTCAATTGGTCAAGATTGAAACTGCAAATGGAATCAAAGAAAGTAATCAGAGTGGTGCTCAGTTTACTGAAAATATAACAAAGATGAACAAGGTTTTGCTATATGATACTAAATATATGTGAGCTCGTACAAGGTTGGCGGGATAGAATCTTGCCATCTTGGACAAGATTGGAATTTTTTTTTTAGTTATTATCAACAGCTAGAAAAGAAAAAGTCCGCATCAAAATCCATGATTGTAGTTGAAGGACCAGATAAAGGCTCGTTATGAGAGAACGACATTAATACGCGAGATGACCCAACGGCCATCGAACCGTACGTCACGTTTCCCTTGTGAGCGAATCGGGGTTCAAATGGAGGTTCGGCGTATCGCTGTCAACAAAATTACTATAGGCTCTTTGATTAATCTTGGCTTTCGAATTTGAGCCGCTTCGCAGTGTTAGCTTGCTTTGCAGCAAGCATTTTCAGGGTTGAGAATCAACTGAAAGCTTTGATGTGGTGGGACTCAATGTACACTTTCCCGGGGTCTTCTTCAGGTGGCCAATCACGAGAGGTCACAATTCCGGTTGGCCAAACATAAATAGGCCGATACAGAAGCCACACGACAGGAGAACCCTTCTCTAACACTAGAGCTGACACAAGAGCAAACAGGAGTGGACGTCTCGTGAGTTTTACCTGAAGAAGACCTACGGTAAGTACATAGAGAACTACCATCCACCAGCTCTTAGTTGATTCTCAACCCTGAAGATGCCTGCTGCAATGCAGAGTGAAACCTCGGTACAAACTAACACTGCGAAGCGGATCAACCTTGAAAGACAAAATAGTTTATCAGTCAATGACCGCGAAAGACACTGTTTGTAACGTCAGAAAATAAATAAGTATGTGATATGGTAAGACACGTAGGGAATTATTAAAATTGCAGTACTTGGCTGCAAATGACCAGTGTAAATCTCGGAACGTGTTATTTTTTTTTTGGAAGGTCAGTGCATTCCCATGGTGCTTTCGACGTCATACAACCTGTTAGTGGATGAAACATTTACGCTACCGGTCCAGAGGTTGGATTTGAATACTTGTGGCGGATCCCGCTTCGAATGTGAAGGGTTTTTTCCTGCTGGTTCCCCGAACCATTTCAGATCTGAGAGGTTCGAAACGAAAGTGGGCAGGTTTCTTCGGCGGAGTGATTCCCCCCTCTCCAGTAATTATTCCGTCGCCTCCCCATTACCGCAGGAATCCACTCTTCGTGGCTGTGTTCTCGGCACGGTAGCGCGTGGAGGCGACGCATCGCGCAAGGAGCTTCGCGGTCCCTCGTGTCTCGCGTGAAGTATGTGTCATCTGGACTTTCACACAAGAGCGCGTTGTTGTAGCTGTGGGCGTTTCTGGCATATCACAGAGGACAGAATACAATGCATGTAAATTATATTCTTTTGGTCGACTGCACTTATAGGCTATATATGATTGTGAAATGTTATGAAACATTATATATATATATATATATATATATGATCCTGCAAAAGTATTTGGGTGAAATTTAGTGGGAAATAATTATTTTAATCGCTATTCAACCCGATACAAATTGCTTTTCAACACGAAGCTAATGACAGTGAACTTAAATTATTCATGCTGATGCCCGTAACACTAAGGAAAATAATGACTGTGAAATCACCATAGGTTGTAAAAAAAAATGTATCCACCCCATAGGTTTCTGTACTTGTCAAAATCTCCAGCCGTCCGTGAAACAAATTGCTTATTCAGTTGACTCTTTCAGTGGACTGAAGCTAAATGGGATTTTAAGGCAAAAGCCCGTTTTTTTTTGTTGTACCATTCCTCCGAATACAGACAATACAAACCTTTTTATGTATTGTAACATGTTTCCTTATTTTTTTCGCTTGTATCTCTCACTAGCAACTAATAGATCCCAGAAAATTTAATATAATTTTAAGTAATTTATGTCAAGCTCCAAAAAAAAATATTAAGAAGTAATTAAAATTGAATCATTCCAAAGTGATGATGAATTATCCGTTATAAAATTAAATTTTAAAAAAATTGTTAACTCTTGAAAACTTTCTCTCGCCAATGCGTGCTATCAAACAAGGGTCTCTGAGTTTATCTTCGGGTGACCTACCACTATCTAAAGATGATGAGCTCTTGCATGCGGTATTTATGTTTGCTAATTACACCATCAGAGAGAAATCATTTGACGTCTCAACTGTATAACGTGTGGTAATGAAGTGGCGAAGAATTTATTACGCTATAAATTTACGTTTACACGTTGACACACCTTTTTGGAACTACGAAAGAACGCATATGAGGTCTTTACGTACAGCCTTAATCGTGAACATCTTACACATAATGTCGCTCCTCGGTAAGATTATGACGTACCACGGAAAGCTAGCGATAAATTCTCTGACAGAAAAGACTCATTGAGCACCGTTGGAGTCCTCCTTCCTTTGACAGCAATTAGACAGTAAGTACGAAAGCGTTTGGCCACTTCTCATTCACGGTCTGTAATTAGTCGGCAAGATTTCATTCCGGAGATATACTTTTTTCGATTTTTTTGTCAGCTAGTATTTTTATTTTTATTTTCTAATGACTACCTGCATGACGTTAGACCGTAACGAATCGACACGTTACGATTTGATATTTTAATACCGCTTAAATCTTCATCTCTGGGATTTGAACACAAGCAAGCTGTTTTTGGGAAGCAATCAGCCACCTCCTAATTCTTGCAGCAAATTTGATCCGGGTATCCTGTTTAAATTAAATTAATGGTCTGCGTTGAATTTTGAAACTCCGGCGCCAACGAATCCAGCTTTAATTAAGTTATACGTACGACGGAGACTATTCTTGAACTGTTATGAGCGCGTTCGTGATTAAAAGACATCTCTATCAATTAGCATTTTCATACACTTAATTAAGAACTTAAAAATTTTAATGATACGTTATAAAACCTAACTAATGAATTAGCATTCATGGGATAGCTTGATAAATCTCTATCTTGGATGCATATGTATGACAAATCCTGGCAAGGAGTTGATAATTAAATAGCCGTATGTCTGATGGGAAAGTATTCGATATTCATTTTTTATGAATTGCAAAAAACACGCTGACTTTTATTTATAAACAGAGGCCTAAACACCAATTACTAAATTTCTAATTTAAAAAAACGACCAGCTTCCATACATAATTGTATCCCCTATTTAACTCCCTTGGGGAATAATTTTTTTAATAATCCTTGGTTAAAGCTCAGCTACATTATATAAAGAATTCCTGTGCGAAATTTCATGCTTCTAAACCCATGGGTTTTAATGTGTTGATTTTTCTGTCAGTCAGTCAGTGTTAGAGTTTTATTGACGTGACAACGTCTAATAAATCGATGAACGCCGGCTGCACGCACGAAAAAGTGTCCCGTTACACACATTGTTCCGTTAAGCTGTGTCCCGTTACGCTCATTGTTCCGTTACGCTGTGTTCCGTTACGCTGTCGGCGAGTGCAGTAATTATGTTACAATTGACTAAAAAATTATGGTGATTCATATAATTTTAAAATTAATTACAAGTCATCTACACGTGAACTGTTTCGTCGACTGTTTATAAAGTGAAGTGAAAAGTTAATGTGGTTTTCATTGCTTATTACAACAACAATTTCGGCAATAAAGGTTAATTATTCTTGCATTTTAAAAATCTGATTACTAGTATAATTTCAAGTATTTATTCTTTTATTATTAAAATAAAAATGATTCAATTTTATTCATAAAATTATGCAATCATTTCATCAATGTTTTGTTATGACGTTGTCACGTTAAACTATCGTCCGTAAACCGACTTTACAGACAACCAATTTTTTTTTTTTTTTTTAAAGTAGATCATGACGTTCACAAATAGTGGCCGTCGCCACAAAACTGCAACCGCGCCAATGTCCACGATACCAGCGACCCTGGTGTCCGCGGGAGCTGGGGGCTCTTCTTCCCCGCATCGCGCTAACAATGCGGAATTGCTGCGCATCACGCGTCTGTGGCCGCATGAAGAAAGATGATTTCCCGCAGCGGCCGCAGTCCAGCGCCAGCTTAATCTTCATGTGCTTCGGGGTCATCCAGACGCGACCTCCTGGGATGGCGGACCCCCCCCCCCCCCCCCTCAATTCGCTCGTCAGCTGTCAACTGCCGCCGAATATCCTGCACCGAGACCTCGCCGGGAAGTTGCGCATGCAGGCGCGATGTGGCATTCATTAAGTGTAAAAAAAACTACTTCATTGTGTTTCAGTAAGAGTTACGAAAAAAAATTCCCTTATTTTTTCGATTTTTACCTCAATAATAACCATAATCACACATTTTATCAAATTTTAAAACTTTAATTGATTAAATTGATTTTTAAATACGTATTGTGGACTTACAAAAATTACCATACGTGATTTCTAAAGTGATTTGACCCGAACAAAACTATTACGAAAAAAAAAATTCACTATTCTATCAATTTAAGTATTGTACATTGTATAAAGTGTAAAATCCGTGTAGGTTTAATAAAATTGTCACTCGTTTCGCTTCTTCAGTAATTATAAATAATTATAATAAGCAGATGCTGTGCTAAGAGATTTTTATTTTAGCTATGATTCGTAATGAATATTATGTATACACATTAAACACTTAATGTAAACATTTAATATATTATAATGAACCCAAAAGTTGTGAATCATATGTGACTCATCAGTAGACTATAAAACGTAGCTCCTTATGTTAAAATAACAATTAATTTTGTTTATAAAATACTTAAAGCTGCTTCATTGATATATTGCGTGCTTATATTATAACTCTATAGTCGTGTGTCACGTTTCATCTCAAGCATTTGTGCAATTATGATTAGCAAGAGTCCAAACCATATCTTTGTAAGCCCATTAACATCAGGCGAATACTTTTTTTATCTTTAAAGTATTTGTTTTTAAATACTGATTGAATTTTTATTGTTTTATTTTTGCACCTCAAAATTTTGTGGTTGGGATATCTGACATCTTGCAGTTTATGTTACTGACTACATAAAATATACATGCAGTCATTTCTCTCGGAAACAAATTCAGGCGGGAGGTAAGAACCTGAGCACGAATAACTTACAGTAATAACTTACAGGAAATATTTTTCCGGCAATTTTTTTTTAATTTGAACGCAAATAGTTGAATGGTTCAAAATTAGAATTATAGCGGAAATATGGAAACAAAATCCAATATGGCGGGCCTAATTCTCCTTAAACCAAGTTGATATTCACTCTTCGACAACTTGACGCGCGCCAACGATACCCAGGACTCCTTCGCACAAGAGTTGGCGTGTGTTTCAGGAGGTCTGTCGAATACTAATGGAGAACATAGTTCTAGTCTGGCCTGAACATGGGATTGACGTTTAATAATAACTGTCAATTGGCATCTACACAATTTGCGCACATTAGGGTGCGATTCCATTCAATATTTCTCCCGACGTACCAATGAGCACACGGAAATGAATAAAAAATTTTTTTTTTCAGTCTGTCACAAAATATGCTGACGCATGAGCGTAAATCCCGGGGGTTAAAAGGACAAACACGCAACCCCCCCTTCCTTCCCCTCTCCAACAAACACCCCAGTCCAGCCAACCGTAAATGTGAAACTGGAATGATAAACGTAATTCCTACAGATTTTCGCCTCTTTTTGTCAGTATATACTATTACCGTGTCTTTTATATAGACAAAGAAACTTTTTTTATATCCGCTGAGTGTTTTTTTTAATGACAGTAACATTATTATTTTTACTTCATCACGAAATATTTGGTAAAGTCTCAATTAACCTTTTTTTTTGTTGTGAACACAACAGTTTTTTTTTTGTTTCAGAGAACTAAGCCACAGAGGACGATGTGAAAAAGCAACAGTAACCTGTTTCGAAGAAAACAACACACGCCTGCAATTAGTGTTGTAGTCCGATTCCATGCGACTGCTTATTAATCGCGACTGCAGGCGATCGACACGCTACCGACTCGGGAAATACTAGAGGTGGGTCGAAAAGTATCAACCTGATACTTTGTCATTGATACGCGCCTGTATCAGGAACGGCAAACGAGTACACTTGAAAAGTATCAGAGACTTTAGTATCAGTTCAGAATTCACCTGGAACAACACCACGGCCAATGAGCGCAGTACCCGATCGCAGATGACGGTCACTTGGGCGGAGCTTGTGAAAGGGGAGGGAGCAGGAACGACGAATAAGGGATAAAAAAGGGAAAGAATGTAGGGGAAGGCGTTGAAGCCTTGAAGGAGAGGCGCAAAGCGATATTGTTACAAGCAGGGCTGCCACTCATGGGTTTTTCCACCCAGATCTGGGTTTTTCCAATGGTGTTTGGGTTTCTGGGTTTTTAAATAATGAATTCCAACAATTCTAGGTTTTTTATAATTTTAATTATTTTTATACCTAAAACAATAATAAAGGTAGTAGCTACTGTATCTGTTGCAATATCTGTTTGATAAATGCAAACAAGTCTGTGTGTTTCACGCACAAAAATACATATAAACACAAAACTAGTTTTCAAGAAGCTAAGTCGAATATTAAATTAGACACATTCTTCAAAGAGGCTTGCAGAACACAAAACCAATGCAACAATTAACCTTCAAACCAATCTTGTAGAATCAGACTCTGAATAAAGACTAACGTACATGATGCAGTTTTATAAAAACAATTACCGGTTTAAAGAATGCAGTGATGGTGTTTGTTTTGTCATGTATATATTTGTAGGTTTTTTTATGATATGTGCTGGTCCAAGAATTACTTATACAGCCATTTTGTTGCAGTGTAATTTTCTTGTATTGGTTGTATTTAACCGTTTTCAGTCTTGTAAGGTAATTAATTGTTTTATATTAAAACCAGTTATGTTTATATTTTTGAATTAGTACGCAAACATTTTCAACGATAGCATTTTAGACGCATCTGGGTTTTTTACCCATGTGTCTGGGTTTTTTTGTAGGTTATCTAGGTTTTTCATGAATATCAGAGTGGCAGCCCTGGTTACAAGTCGTTTTGTTTATTGTCCTACTTCAAAGTACGCTCAGTGCGCAGTGCGTGCACCGTCTCGTTCAATAATAAAACTAATGAAATTTTAATATTAAAAAGTACATTAATACAAGATATAATATTTATATTTGTGCACCTAACAGCTACGAAAATGCAAATAAATTCTCAGTTGACACTAATAACAGATGTAATCAACATATGGACTTTCTTTTTTCGAAAACAATTAGTAACTAGTGCTTTTATACATTAAAAATTCACGATTTTATCAAAAATAAAAAATAAAAAAACAGATAGGTACATTAGTGAGTATACTATATCAATGTTTTTTCAAATGTTTCTTCAGATTAGTCGATGATTTATAACTCAGTTTTTGTTTACACAAATTACAATTAGCAAACTCATTATTTTCCGTGAAAAAATTCCACACAAATGAAGTCTTTTTTGTGCACTTATCCATTCCTTATTTCACTATAAAGATACTAACTACAAAGTATGACAGCCCGCAACATGGTGATACACGGCCAGGACGAACTGCAGTGAATGTTGAACTGATTGATACTGGTTGTATCAGGCGGGCATGAGAGTATCAGAGGTAGAGAATTACCAGGCGTGATAAATAATGTATCAGATTCTCCTTCCGGTCGCACGGTCTGCGTACGCGGAGCTTTGTTGCCTCCTGGGACCGTCTGATACAGAAGTATCAGAGACTTGTAACATGTTACAATGCTGTATCAGTATCAGGTTGGAACAGATACCGAAAATTGCTGTAACAACCCACCTCTAGGAAATACATGATAGAGGAATTTCCTTGCGCAATGATGTGGGTTCTTCTTTCTTTTTATGTCGGCCAGCTTCAGACGAAGGTTTGCATGGCTGCGTGTTTGCGTGTCGGTGATTGAGTTTACTCTTTCGTCCATATGAGTTAAGTTCTAGCTGTTGCACAACGGTAAAAATTTTTTTGGTCTTAATTGCCTTCAGACACGAAAGAAGTACCATCTGCAGACTGGAAAACATTTTTTTCACTAGTCTCATATGAAGCTAAGGTGTTTATTACGACTATTATTTTAATTCCTTTATGATGAGTAAACATTTTAGATCTAGGTATGCAGCATTTTGTGGAGTAATTTCGTGAGAGAAACGAAAGTCGAATGAAAGGAAATGTGTAAAACATTCAAATACTGGTTAAGTCTACAGTACGAACGGTCTTCTTTTGTCCGCCTTTGTTCGGAACGAAATTTCAGCTCGGAAGTCGAGAAAAAAAAATGTCGTAAGTTTCTACGAAGATTCAGTTATTTTAAAATTACGAAGAGCTCTTAGTTTATCTTAGTTGAATTCTTCGTTGAAAAGTCCGTAAACTGACGGTAATTTTCCAACAGCGTGGACACAGCACGGTTTGCCCTGTGAGCGCCGAGTGCCGGCCGCTCTGCTTCCTGGCTTCTCGGTTCGCCGGGGCATGATCCGGGAGACATGACGAGCAGACGGAAGGAGGCGGGCGAGGCCCGAGCTAACTCGCGGGTTGGACGGGTGTATAGTACGAGCCAGGCTCTCGTAGCCCGGCGGCGCGAGCTCATCCGTGCGACAGCGCGTCTCCCCCTCCCCCCCCCCCCCCCCCCACTCTCCCGCCACAGGGTGACCGACCGGCCCGGGCAAGAGTTTGCAATTCGCCGCGCAGTCGCGACGAGCCCTAATTGACGTCGGTAAACACCGATCCGGCGTGCCTCCGGGGCCATTAGAGAGGACGTCGGAGAAGAGGTGGTTCGCAACTCTACTTAAATATCGGGGAAATCACAACACCGCCTCATCAGTATCCGTCCAAAGGTTGATATTTTTTGGAAGTGGAACAAACTTCTTAGCGCGCGATGGCAGCAAAATTTTAAGCCCGAATTTCAATGCATCGTTTTCGTGAGCCATTGTTGTGAAACGTTTCTGACGTTACTTAGGGTTATAACATGTGATTTAAAATGTTTCCGGTTAATGTTTTAGTAGTTCCCTGGAAGTACCTATAACTTCTAACGTGTGCGAAAACTTTAAAGTATTAACTGTTTAGTGAATTTTGATTAGATGGACAGTATTTTAATAAAATTCCTTATCGAAAATCAGGTCCAATGTCGGAGTTTAGGATTTTTTCAAGTATTTCCTTTTATATTCCGTGTGTTTCATGCTGCTATCTGTGCATGATGGTGGTAAGCAACAATAACGATACAGGCAGTAAATATTAGCGGCTGTCGCAGAAAATAAGTGTGGAATTCGCGTCTAGAAATTTTGGTATTTGAAGAGTGGATATTTTATTGATAAGCATATTTATCACGATTGGCATTATTTTAAAGAATTTTACTTTAAATTTTGTGACCGAGTTTTAGGTTATAAGTTTATTTGCAATATTTTTCAACAGGAACAAAATACAAACGTGAAAATGCCATTGACCCCACACAACAAAAAAAATATAGCCCTAAACAAGCGGTCAAGTACAGGCGTTATTACACTTTGTCATAGAAATACATTACGTTACAAACAAGAGCTGCTCGCCACTAAAATATAATTAAGCTCAGGCTTAGCTCAAGCGAGGGAGACCTAGCTGAATCATAAATTCCGATCGCAACCAATGTGCAAATTGAACAAGTTCGACAGACCTGAGGACAATAAATTACAAGACGACTTGCCCCTCACAAAGCTCGAGGGGTTGTCATGGCAACAACTAAGCAGGGCTCACAACCAAACAATAATTTAGGCGGTGACGGCCGAAACGTTAATTTTGAAAAGAAACGAGTCAAAGTTACTTTACATTAAGGGCGTTGTCACCTCACACCATCTCAAGAAACACAAGTTACAGAAGCATACATGCCAACCATATTTATACTCAATTTCAAACGCTTTCATGCATGCACGAAAAAAAAAATCATGTAAGGGGGGAGCAAGGAAGGGAGGGTAAAGGGGTAAAGTGGGGAAGAGGCACGAAGACGAGGCGATGTGACGTCTTCGTCGTCGTCTTCAGCGAAGGTTGAACAGTTCAGATATATGTTCAATTTAGATCAATTTACTTACGAGGCCTGCACTACGTGAGTTACCCAAGACTTATAATAAGTGAAAATAACCAAAATAACCACGTTCTGCTACCAACTAACACACTTCATTGTTCCTTTTAAAACTACATTAAAAGTATAGTAAAACATGGAGACATATTATGTACAGAAAATTCAAAGGCAGGACACCAAAGGGGTCACATGAAATTTTTTATTACTGGTTGAGAGTAAAGGTGGATCGTGAAGTAGAGAAGAAAATAATAAGTCAGAGGTTATAGTTTCTGAGTAATTAATTTAATACAGATTTTTTATGGAGATAAGAAGATTCATAAACAAATGGGTACCTTTTGGTTATCATGTAAATAGCATAAACAATAAAAAAAACGATCAAAAGAACATCCAGCCAAAAAAAAACGCTGAAGGAGTTTTGGCCGAAGCGGCAGAAACACATAGTGTGACTCCGGTGTCTTAACCGATTGTTCCGCAAAGACACTCCTAGGAAATGCTGGGAAGGTTTCTTCCCACGCGCCATGGTTGGCTGATCGATTCCTTCTGGAATCTCTTCGATTGTTTTGTTGAATGCCATCCTTCACCTCGGGTCACGACCGCGCTATGCCGGCCTCATGCTCTAACAAACCTCGCTGTCCATGAGATGCTGAGCCATCCATGTAAACAATTTCGCGTATTCATTTGTTCTCCGGGTATAGACTGCAAACCTTTACGCCTTTGTGCTGATTTGGTGATTCTCCCTTAACTCCTTCGACAGTGTGCCAATCAAATACCAGCTAGCAGGAAAGTGAAAGAATCTCTCAAAATCAAATAATCTGCCAATAGAAAAAAAACAATTATTCGTATAGTACTTCAAACATGCGTATACGCATTAATCTGTTTTAAATCAATCTTCCTCCTTGCAAGATTCATTCACATAAGATATTTGAGGGTATGCATGGTAACGAGAATTTTAGCCTGCCACCAAACATAACTGCGTGGAAAATTTTTGGGGGT
The DNA here is from genome assembly GCF_032445375.1 of Bacillus rossius redtenbacheri. Classification (NCBI taxonomy): domain Eukaryota; kingdom Metazoa; phylum Arthropoda; class Insecta; order Phasmatodea; family Bacillidae; genus Bacillus; species Bacillus rossius. The sequence goes on along the minus strand of NC_086334.1, from coordinate 34,477,608 downwards.
CTTTATATATGTATAATGGTCCGGATTTATTTAATGTACAGGCCCAACGCGTTTTTAATTCAAGCATACATATACTAAGATAGCTATTTGCAAGTATGTTCCTGATTTGATTGGGTGTGCTCCAGTTGGTGTTACTGGTTTTGGAACTACATATTTAAATGTTGGTCGCAGAATATTTGGGATCAGCGCGAAGGTAGTGTGGGTTCGAACCGGTTGATCGAGCGATCTCCTGCTCGCTGGGACAAAACCAGTTCTCGACACCTGTTGGCGGTTCCTACGCTGTTCAATTTTTTTCGTAAATGAAACAGAAATATTCATTTAATATTCTATTTTTTTTTAATTTGTACATTTACGTGGGGGAAAAAAAACTGTATCACTACAAAATAGTGTTCGCAATAATTCTGGGTTCGGATTTTTTTACCCAGGCCTTTTTTACTTTCTGTTGTCCCAGTACCTCCAATAGTCAGTTGAAGTTTTTTAAAAACCGTTCCCTGAATAGCTCTCCAGTATTAACATCAGTTAAAATATAAAATTATTTGCCAGGTTTCGTAGTAAATGCTAAAAACGTATTTCATAAATGCGAAAATAACTATGGCCATGTGTTGCACAAAGTTTCTTGCAGTATTACAAACTCTTTCTAGGCAACTGGTTTCCAGAAGAATCTTTTGTATAATTACAGAAAAAAAAATGTTTTTTTTCAGTGTGCAGGACGATGCCTCAACCCCTGTCGCGAGACTTCCAGGGAGGCCCGACCAGTGTCTGGCGAGCATCAATAGCCGCGCCGCAGAAACACCTCCAGATGCCATCTTCGTCCCGCTGGTTACTCCAGGAGCAGGGACATTCCGTGGGTTCAACGACCTGCAGGCTTGGAGGTGCTGTGTCTGCTCCAGTCGTAGTCGTTCGGAGGGACCGGAAAAATTTTCGCGGATTCATTTCGTGACAGGCTGTAATTGAAATACAGTATGCCCATAAGAGAATGCCGAAGTTATAAAATTTAATAGTATCAAGTGTAAGCGTTGTAGTGTGTTGGTTCAAGGTCAAAATTAAAGAGTACCTCAAACAGTTTCAGATAGGCGAATGCACGAATACTGATTTGCTGTTTTCTCGTTTGCAGACCGAAAGAATGGCTCTTTCCCCAATTAGTAGAGGGTGAACCTGTAAAACTTTATTTGGCAACAGGATGGTGCCCCTCCCCACTGGAATCTCATTTTTACGAGAGTGGTTGAACGTCGAAGTACCTGACCGTTTGATTGGTCGAGACGACAGTTCTCTTTTTCGCTGGCCTCCACGATCACCTGACATAACGCCATTCGATTTGGGGAGGGGGGGGGGGGTGTTATAAAAAAGATCGTGTCTACGTTCCGCCGCTAACTTATTATTTGCCAGATTTGAGACAAAGAAATGAAGAGGCTATTTCTTCAATTACTCCGGACGTGTTACCAAAGTGTGGGAATAATTGGATTTAGGTTTTATGTGTGCCGTATAACTAAAGGTGCACAAATTGAACCTTTGTAAGAAAAACCAGGTTAGTTTGCCTTCAATTTGATGTATGAGACGTGGGAGACGTTTCTTAAGGCAGTAGACAATGAACAGTTGATATTTTCCCGAATGTGCAAAGGACTTTGGAGTCTATCCTGGAGGTCACTGAACCCGCGAATTTTTCCAGTCCCTAGTCATTTTATAGTTAGAGGGTGTTTCCTCCAGAGAAGACGTTCTATTATTTACAGACTTTCGAATGTGATGAGACCTTTCAGTTGTTTATTTGTTATTTCTCTAGTTTACTCTGGGGTGTGTCTAAAATAAATGTGGTATAATTGAAGATGTTGCAAAAAAACTCATAGGTATTCGTTATTTAATTGTAGTAAAATAAACTCTCTTGATTTTCGGGTGTCTACTTACTACGTATCACGTACGATACGAGAGAAAAAATGGGAAGGCACCAATTTTTAATAACCTAACAAAAATTTACTAAAGTATCTATTTTTGTCGGGTGAGGTCCAGGTTAGGGAAGAACCCGGATGTGTCTCAAGCCGAAGCCTATGCGCCTAATTATGTTGAGTATCAACCTTACAAGTTTTTTTTTTTTGCGGGGGGGGGGGGGGGGGGTTAATTGGTTAAATGTGTCTGCGATAAGCGCCATGATCAGCACCACTATTTGAGCCCAGATAAAATAAGCGTGGACACCACAGAGTAAATCTAGAGTTTTTCTTATGCATTGTCATTATGAATTTTCAGGCACTAAACAAGTAAGAGGAAGGTACGGTAAGATGAGTAGTGCGGGTAGTGATGTTAAACATACGTGCAGTTCTTCTGCAATGAGTATTGATAAAGCTGTGGTCTCTGGCTTGTCTTCGAGAATTCACGGCTCAAGACTGAAACGAGCTTGGATTCCCCCCAGGTATTATAACATGGCCCGTATTAAGCATGCACTGCTGAGTTCAGGACTACGTTCAGGAGTGGGGAATTCGATGGCGGAGAAGGGAAGAGGGCTTAAGATTTGGATAATTGTGCAAGTTTGGCAAAGCGACGCTACAGTGCTGAAATTTCGTTACACTGGAACGGCCAACCTTTTTATCTTTAAAAAATAATTTAAATTTACTTAGAATTGTAAAAAAAAAAATTAGAGACATTTCCAATAGGACAATGAACCATTTTATAACTTTTATAAATAGATTTATTAATTTTAAGATTACACTGAAGACATGGACACTAGTGAATAAATGTAATTATATTTTCAAGAAATAACTAAAAGTGTTTAAATTATTTTTCTACCAGTCAAATTACTTTTTCCTCTTTCTGTGAAGTTTCACTTCAAACGCACGCACTCTGGGTCACGTACCCGCGTTTGTGTGTGTGCGTGTTTTAAGGGCAAACGGGTCAGTCGAAAAATCAATATTGGTGGATAGCATCGAGCGGGGAGGGGCTACGACGTGTATTTAACAACTGGGGTCCACGCCCCAATAGCTGCTATCCGTGGGCGCGCCATTCCACGAGCAGGTGGGTCGCGCGTCCTGGACACGGTATCGTCTTGTACCGGAGCTGGCGTGTGTGACCCGGATGACCGTTTAAATACACACGTGCCGCACCTTCTTCCGCACGCGGCAGTTTTTTTTAATTGGCGCTCGTTGATTTTTTTGTTGTTGTTGTTGTTGTTTGTTCATCGCCCTGCCTCGCAACCCGTCCCTCTACACTCCTTTTTTCGGACATTGTCCCGGCATCGCACGCTCTGTTGGAGGCTTGGTTTTCCCACGCCCGCCGCCAGGGGCGCTGCCGGGGCTCAATTTCCCTCATCCCCCTCCCCTTTTTCCCTTTACCACAACTTCAGTGGTTGTTTGGACAACGAGAGGCGCGGCAGGTATAATTGAAAACAACTCTCTCTCAGGGTGCGCGCGCGCGTTCACACACACGTGGGGCTCGGCACGCTATTGGCTGTCGGGGGCCCCGTGAGATACGGCCGCGCCGTTTCAATTACCGGAGACGTTTAACACGTCTCTCTTTATTTCCCTCCCCTCCCCCATGCGACCACGCTTTGTCCGGCCGGGTCCGGAGGAGCTGCACGTTCTCGCCGCTCGCCGTGCACGTGTCCGTGATAACGGATGGGATCCGGTCTCGGAACACGAACTAAACACGTGCATGTTTCAATCGAGTGCTCGGTTAGCGGGCGCTGGAGGGGACTCGCTTCTTCTCGGACCGCCCGAACAAGCAGATGGTCAGGACGTAGGAAAAACCGACCCGGGCCGACAGCGGATGCTTCAATAACATTCTGTTTCCACTCGACGGACGGGATGCGAGACACGTATGACTGAGACTGCCTTCTTTAGTTTCGTATTCAGTTTTCCGGATTAAAAGCTGGCTTTGATCTTTATTTCATTTCCCCCCCGTCCCTCGGTGAACTTCTCAGTTTCAAGTCAGGAAGCTGTTGACATGTGTATTCTGAGTTGCTTTTTTTCCCCCTCCTCCGTAAGTATGATATAAAAAAAATTGAAGTGAGCTGGATTAGTTTGTAAAAGAGTATTTGGGACCGAAGTAAAGTTAACCTAGAATCATCTAATCGTTTGAAGAAAAATCCGATAGCATCAAAATTAATGTGCTTAATTAATTGGTATTTTAGGAAACCAATAACGTTTCTGTTCGAGCAGACATTTTGTATAATTTAATACAGCGACTGCGGGTTAAGGCAATCACGTAGCTAACTGCGATTTTGAAACTTGTAACCTACAGGAATCTTTTTTTGTCTGTGGGAAAATTATCAGTAATAAATAAAAGTGAATTCGGTTTGTTGGAAAAGTCTTCCTACAAGTTGAAATAAAGGCGATTTATTTTTTGTCAGTGAGAAATAAAGATTGTTTTCTCAACAAGTGCGCTACAAATGGATATATATTTTTTACTTCAGCTACTCCAACTCATATTTACAAGAAAATACCTTGAACTACTTTTGGAAATACAAAAGAAACTCATAAACACTTATTACACTGAAACTTCGTGAAATGATTGTTTTGATAACCAAGCTTTATAAAAAAATACCCAGGTTTTGAAATTAAAATTTGGTCACAATCTTACGTTGTAATGCAATTTCTGAAGTGAGGTTTCTATACAACCGGTATGGTAAGTCGAGGTAATTACATCAGTGCGAAACTAAAGTGTAACGCTCAGAGGGCAACAGATAAATGCAACGAAAAGGATTGGGGCGATGGCATGTTTGTATTAAAGCACACTTTTATATTTAGATATCTGCATGCATGCGCACTTGCATACTCGCACTACTAGCACACTGGCATACTTGCTCACTCGCACTACTGGCACACTGGCATACTTGCTCACTCGCATACTTGCTCACTCGCATACTTGCTCACTCGCATACTTGCACACATTCAGTTCCAACAACACATGTGTGTCTGATAGTATGACGATAGGAATACCTCTGCGAGTGCTACGTTACTCAAGCACTAGGGGCGGTATTACAAGACGCTCGAGTTAAGGTGGCTAATAAGCACTGGGATACAACCGTAACCTAACTCGCGGGCCGTAGTCTAGAACGTTTCAAAACCGCAACAAATCGGCAACCGTTTTAGTAACGGTAACTAGAAACTAGAAATTTGTTTCAAAGCATTCTAGTGGACATTTAGAAGGTATCGATACAATTGTTACGGAAAAAATACGAGAAATATCATCGCGATCGTATAAAAATAGAACCACCTTTATAATTAAAGTGTATAAAATGTATTCCATGATAGTTTCGTTGTAATTTTTCATTTGGTACACAAATACGCTTGGTATATCTCCCGATGATCAAAAAATGACTATATACGAGTTAATGGCGCCAGATGCGGTCCAGGAATCTGGACGAAATCAACGTAAAAGTGAGCTCTGCAATTGCGCGGAACTTGAACAACAGATAAGTCACGGATACGACACAGAAATCCTTACCCCAAAAATAAGGGGTTGGTCGTGTCCCATAATATGGTTAGGGTACATGTGTAGCATATTCAACACCTAAATCCTTATTTTTTGAGTGTCTTGGAATGCCGGCCTGGGATACCCTGAAGACGGCTTCTGCCGCGTGTGTCGAAACGTCGCGTCGCCCATGGCAACCACCTGAACGAGTCACCAGCCATTCCGGTAGGTGCGTAAGACGGCCTCCAGCCGCGGTTAGCAATGAACTCCGCTGCAAGCCGTCTTGCGCAAGTCGGCCAATGGGAGGGAAGATAGTTGCGGCGGTAAAGTGACCGCGGTTTGCATTTCCTCGCTGTCGCAACGAGCCGAGGGCAGTGCAATGACGTAGCCCGCCGGGAATACAATTACTTGCAGGGTTCGGTTTGCAAACAACCACGCGTCTATCAGGATCAGCGCTTGTACAGCCAACACAGAGGGAGCGCGGAACCGATTTATCGGTAAAAATAAATCCGGTAAAATTATCGGTTTCATTTCACGATGGGTTAGTATACAAATGCATTAACTTTTTGGTTGCCTTATTGATTAGATCACAGTTCTTTTATGAAGGTATCTGAGCCAATGAATAACCCTCTACAAAAGAATAATCGAATCGCGAGCATTCTGGTTAACAGTGTGTCACGAGTCATTAGCCAATGAGCAGGCGTGATTTTTCCGATTACATAGATCATGGAGTCCATCCTAGAGGTCGCTGTGACTGCGAATTTTTACAGTCTCTTTTTTATTGTGGCCAACACAGTCTACAACTGGGGGCAGCCATTTTTCGCGAATAAATCTGAACGCTTATTAGACTGCAACAAGGTTTACCCGCACCAGAGGTTTCTTCCTCGTGGTTGGCGGCCATCTGTGAGTGAAGTCGTTGCATTTTTTGACCGAGCCACTCAGGACGCGTTTGCTTCCCCACTGAATTACTGCTATTGGTGTTTTAACAATCCACATACGCCTGAAAGAAATTCACCCAATCGCGAAACACAGACGATGCTACCAGTGGCGGATCAAGGATTTTGGTTTGGGAGGGGTTTGACCCAGCTGAGGCTAGGCTTTATCAAGGCAAACACTAAAACAATAGTGGACCCAGGTGATTTTGGAGGGGGCTTGAGCCCCTTACCCCCCCCCCCTCCCCTCTAGATCCACTACTGGATGCTACAATGTTTTAACTTATAACTAATCTCGGAATCTTTTCGCGAAATATGCATGGCCCTATCTATAACTAGGGACCGGGAAAACTCGCGGTGTCGATGACCTTCAGGGTAGGTCACACAGTCCTCTGTATACTCGGGTAGATAACGCCAGTTCATTGGTTGCTCAGTTGTGAGTCATCTATACTGGTTTGGTTGAGGGTTTCACCTTTTCCCAGAGTACCACAGATAACAGTGAGCAAATATCAAAAGCAACTTAAAGGTATATGTATTTGAATTCTAGCCTATCGCGAAGTGAATCACAGAGTTTTTTGGAACTCCACCTATACCGTTCCTAAAAACACATGACATGTTCAGTTGAATAATAAGTATTAAGGGTGTTGCCGATAAAGAAAATATAACCCAGCATGTCCATTAAATCTCTTTTAAACGCGTTATGTCAAATTATTTCCATGTTTACTTGTTTAAAACACCAATGAATCAAATTTTACAAACCTGAGAAACACTTAAAATTCAGAACCAATTAAAAAAAAAAATAATTTTTTTTTAAACTCAGTAACGTTTATCTTGGATGAAGCCCAAACGCATTCTTTATCTTTTTCTACTGAAAATGTACTCGAAGGTATGGTACAAACTGCTACACTGTAATATATTTTTTTTTGTAAATGGAACTGAAATAATCACGTAAACTTACAGATATTTTTTGTAAATCGGTACATTTACATGAAAACAACTGCATCACTACAAAATAACTTTCATGAGATTCTAGCGGTGATCATAACTTTTTATGGCGTATTAAATGAAGAGAGAGAAAGGTGTTCGGTGCAAGTACCTTGAGTGCTTGAATTCCTAAAACTTATTTAAGCATTTAGCCATTATCAATTTTTCAAAAAAATACAATTTGGAAACAGAACTTCTCTTCCGCTCTGAGCGTAGTCTTGAATGCTTTTCGCAAACAGAAACCACTGGGGTATCTTGAGCAGTTTTTAAATCGCGTGGTTTTTTTTTTTTTTTTTTTTTTTCTGTAGCACTGCACGCTGCTCCGAGTCGCTTCTAACGCAGTCGATGACAGCGAGACATTTAGCTCGATCCACTTCGTCATCGTCACCGTCACGCAGAGCAGCAGGAGTGGCTGGAGGTGTCGGCGAGCGAGGCGTCAGGACGCGCTCCCCTGGACGTCCGCAGACGCGGCGGGGTTCGAGCGCCGACAATGGCAGGCGCGGCGTGATTAGTCCTCATTGTGCGTGCGCGGCGGAGTGAGGGGGTGAGGGGGTTGGCTCGCATGAGCCATCATCATCCGGGGAGAGGCTCCGACGGGAACATCGCCGACCCAGCTTTCGTGACCTCCGCCGCCGTTGTCGAGGTCCCGCGTCGAACGGCCCGAGTTGAGGCTTGTTTTCCCGATGATGGATCCAGCAGCTCAGTTTGCTGCGGATCTGCATTGTGATGCGTAGGTCTGCTGGGGGAGGGGGGGGATGTGTAACAAGAGGCAGGAGAATTTCAAAGTTGGTACCCAAGTGTTGAGTTTATCTAATCATGTGCAAGCTAAATCCAAAGGACGAAAAGTCTCTGACCTTGGTACTGGCCGATGAGCACACAGTTTGTTTGAGGATGTATAAAACAGCCGCGTCTAGACTGCAACATAAAATAACCAACGAAACAACGTCGCTCCGAGTAAACCAACTGTATATATATATTAATATATATATTATATATTTATATATACAAATAATTGTTTCACTCGGAGCAATGTCACCGCAAAGTCTTTTCAACATGCTTTGGAGACAATTGTTGTATTTCATGGTAATTTAAGCATTGTACAGCTGACTGTGGTAAGTTACTTTGTAACATTTTTCAGCATGGTTGTCTTCGCATTGTAAAAAAAATGATTCGCATGTCATACACTTAAATTATTAATGTGTGAGATGTTTAGAAGATAGCGGAGACGTGTTAGCAGCAAAGTTTGTGCATGAAATGTATGTCGATGGAAACAACGCTACGATACAGAAGTGGGAATAGAGAAGAGGGGAGACGGTACCAACAATACATCAGATCTTCCTACTAAATTATGTTAACGATCTTACTTAAGTTATGCGTGCCGAAGCTTTGATTCCTGCCAACAGCTACCAGCGGCGTAGATAGTTGAAGGGATTATACAATGATGAAATTCTGGCCGATTATAACACCAATTCTTTGTAGCTATGATCTTTGTTAAGTTTCACGTTTCTGACGGTTGGTTTCTGACGGTCATTTCTGTTAACACAGCTCAACGTAGCCCATCTAACACTTGTTACTAACTTAACAGAGAAGTTTTATATTTTATCGCATCCTTGCCAGATAGATGACCAGTTATCCCAGGTGAAACTATTTAGATCTTTAGATTCATAACTGATGGTGCCATCGCTACTGCGATAGTCGTTATATGATATATTTGGTTTCGGTTAATATTATAAATTATAATTATTGCAGTGTTCAAATTAATATCATGTTTTATTGTCAATATAAAAGCGTGTGATCGTTTTCTTTCTTTTTGTTCAAAAGCGTGTGGCGTATTTCTCCAACTCATATAGAAAAAATATTTGTACCAAAATGTACTGACTAATTTCCGTCACAGGAAACTACTTTTAAATAATTCAAAAATATTCACTGAATTTTTTTTTTGTTAATGGAACAGAAATATTTATGTCAAAATACAGATATTTTCACATTTGTACATCCACATAAAACGAAAACAGTCACTAAAAAATAGTGTTCACAATAATACTGTGTTCGGTTTCTTACCCGGGAATTCATGTTTTGTGTTGTCCCGGTAGCTACAGTGGTTAAAGGTACTTGTAAACCGTTCCCTGAATAGCTTTCCTGTACTAACTGCGAACATTAATGAACATAATCAAAACAAAATAAAGTACATTTATTGGCTATTCAATTTTTTTAATGGATTAAAAAATTATGCTTGAAGGAAACATCAATTAGAGTATAAATCTCCTGTAGTATTACAAAATAATTCTTGGCAACTGGTTTCCAAAGTATTTTTTTGTTGTATTAGTACAGAAAACAAAAGTTCACTTCCCCCTTAATCCCGGACGTAGCTGCCGGTCACACGCGAACAAGGTCCGGCATTCAGCCGCCCGTGGAAGTTCTGCCTTCGACGTCGACGACCGCTGGTCGAGCACGTGACTTGGGGATTGGTTAGAAGGGGAGGGGAGGCTGACAGGGAGACCCCTTCACCGCGCCGGCTCGCCGCCACCTGCTCGCACTTATTCCCGTCTGGCGGGCCGCGGAGATCGCCCTCTGTTGTTTTACGAGCGCCACCCCCTCCCCCACCGGACAGGCCGGGCCCTCGGCGGCGACCGACTGCCCCGGGTTCCGTATAACCTTTGAATATATATACTGTATAGAAGTCGCCAGCCCAGGTTAAAATTTTTTAATACGGTTTTGAGGTAGTTGGTTAATTCACCGCCGCAATCGCCACCATCTCTAGGGCATCGACTTGTGGTGGTCCCTAGCGGACAAGTGTCGAACTCTTCAAACACCCCTTCCCCCTCCGGGTTGAACGAACTTGAGCTGCAGTGAATGATAGATGGGGGGTGCGGGGAATGACAGCGGGTGACAGTGCTGCGCTCTAACGTGTAAATAACAACTAAGACGATACAGGGCGTTACGGCAGCGCACTGCAGCGGTGAAGTTCCCAAGCTGCTCATCATGCGCTTCTGAAAAACGTAGAGTAAATCCTATCCACTCGCGACTTCTATACAGTATATATATTCAAAGGTATAACACACTCCCCCCCCCCTTTCTCTTCCCAAGCATGGGGAGTAAAAACTTTAGAATTTAACAGAAACAAAACATAAGGGCAGCACAAGAGTTAAAACAAATGTAAAGCAAATTTACGTAAATAATAATAATGCTGATTGGTCAGACTGTTCAGTTGGCAGACTTTTGCAGAACAGCAGGTAATCTTATGTATATTTATGTAGGTGGAACTGAATCATGGGTGGGGGAGAGGTAATGTAATGGCTACGACGGGTGAAACTGGCAATTTTTTTTCTAATAACATTGGCAGGGTTGTTAAGGATTAAATTTACTATAAAATTAAGTATGTGAAAAAAGTCTGTCTCGAACCAAGGCGCAGAGCCGGGTAAGGTCATGACCGGTCAAGCCTTTCACAAAAGATTCCTTTGGGAAGTCAGTTGCCAGGAAATAGTTGCTGTACTTCTTGCATAGGTATATGAAATACGTTTTCCTGAGATAATACTGAGTTATTTCTTACGAAAATCGGTGCATCATTTTTTAAATTTTCAATTGATGTTTCATTCAAGCATAATTCATCTAAACCAAGGAAAAGATGTACCCGAATATTTAATCATCTGACTTATTCAGGAAACGGTCTACTAATAAATTTGAACCATTGGAGGTCCTGGGACAACACAAAGACGCAGAAAAGAACAGCATGCATCGGGGTTTTTTTTTTGCTCGAGAGTTTGCTTTGGCAAATTTTATGTTGGGTACTTGGTATAAGTTACATGTATTGTTTTACACATAACCAAGGCCGTTTTTATCATTTAAAAATGTTTGATTTTAAAGGAATTTATACAGTATTTTATTTTTAATATTACCTACAAACAATTTCTTTTGGAAAATAGTTGCCAAAATATTTTTCATGTGACGCTACAAGTAGATATGTGTATAGCTTTTCAAATACGTAGCCGTGGAATACACACGAGCAGTTGGTCGTCATGTTCATGATAAACATTGGTAAGCTTCTATATGTTCCACAGTAATGTCTCACTTGTAGAGTCATACAACTTCTTTCTGCAGATATTTTTTAAAAAAAATTTTAAAAAATGTGAATGAGTCATTCTGTACTTGCCAGAGTTGTGTAACATATAACTTCGGTAAGGAGGAAATTCATGTGATCTCATGTTGCAAATACACTTATAATACGAAACTTGGTAACGTAATTTTAACGTAGGATTCTTAAAATACTGCCGCGCGTGATAAATATACGCAAATGAGTTTTAAACTATATTTCTTGACGCGAATTACAAGTATTTTACACTTTGGAGCTGATTTTCGACAAAGAATTTTATTAAAATACTGCTCAGCCAGTGAAAATTCCCCAAAAAGTTAATACTTTAAAGTTTACTTTTGGATTTGTGAGCTTTGGTTCGCGTCATCGGCCACAGATTTCAGCGCTGTGGTTACACATTTTCTTTCCAAGCGACTTCCGTTCCATTCTCATAATTACTCCTACCAAATTCCGTATACCGAGTGCTATGATGTTACACATCAAAAAGTATTTGGTAAAACGTACATTTATTTTTGTTTATACTGCTTATGGGTATCAGGGAGTTACCGGAGATCTAATCTGAACCTTAGCGCAGTTACACTGATTAACAATATAGTTTTAGAAAACATAACTATAACAAACTAAGTAGAATAAACATTTACAGTTATTACTCAATTTTAACTTAATTTAAAGACAGGTTAAGTGATTTTAAAACTTGAGTAATATTAATTAAGTTACGATAAATAGTGTATAATATTGTACTTGTAACTATTATTTTTTGAATTTTTGTTCACTTTTATATATTTATAATAACTCATCATCCTCTAATTACCAATATTTAAAGAATGTTATCAATGAGTGGGTGTTCCTGTGCGTGTTCATTAGAAGATTTTTGCTATGTAAACACTACTACACATACTAACTAGTACCCAGTACACAGTGTTAAGGTTTATTAAGTATACAGTTTATTTTTTGCAGATATCATTTAGCACTGCTTCTTCCTCGCAGCATATGTTTCACACACCCACCGCCTCCCAATTTGGGGAGCTGCCCACTTTTCTAAAGGTCGTCTACGTGACAGCTCCATGAACGTCACCCCTGGGGTCCCTTGGGATTTATGAACGACCGTAAACTTCTTTATGGTGGTCCTTAAAACACAACGCCGCCACTCGATTGTCCTGCAGCAAAGCCGACTTCTGGTTATCCTCTCTCTCTCTCTCTCTCTCTCTCTCTCTCTCTCTCTCTCTCTCTCTCTCTCTCGCACGGTCGGAGTTCGACTGTTTTCTACTGGAGGCGGAGTTAAACTGTACTGGGTATTACGACTGATGTGGTAACTGCGCGATGAAAAAAAAAATTGTGGCACTAAAACGTTTAAAGCTAGTCATCGCTGTTAACTGCCTTTCCTGCACGCGATCACTTGCAAGTCTGTGTACGTAGAGTTATTTCCGTGATAAGACAGACCACCCGAACAGTTCTCAATAAATACATTATTTATTCTTCATAAATATGAAACTGATTACAAATGTTATACGTTTAGGCCACTTCCATAGCCTGGTAAAATATGAGGCAATGCTTAAAATTAAACCTAATTTCAGTATTTTTTTTTTACTTAGATGTCTCAGCTGTAAGGTTTGATCTTCTATAACCTCAAAAAAAAATTAGTAAAGCACACAGTTGAAAATATGTGCTCTTATTTTTATTTTAAATTTCTTTTAACTGGCTACCAATGAAAAAAAATAATATTACGCGTTGATTTTGTACTGGTTTACGTATCTTGCAGGAATACTCTATTGGAACTTCTGTAATGGTGAACAGTTTATTGTGTGAAACTCCTAATCAAGTCGCAATAAAAAAAAAAATATTTTAATATTGTAACATGGGATAAAGTTATGAGTCTCAAATCAATGAATATGGTTTTTTTCTGCCACTATCACTTGAGTGATAGAATAAATACGGTTGTTAAAGTATATATTCAAAATGATTAATTTAAAAAAAAAAATAAAGACACAGTATTAAATTTTAATATAAATGCGTGTATAATATCAATTTTTTTTCTGTTTGAGTTTTTGTTTTGTTTGTCCATGTTTATTTGTATTTGCTATCGCCGCTAATGTGCGGTACTCTTGTCCTCGTGTACTGGCCATTTTGCGACGTTCTGTCTGCAATGCTGCCCACGATTATGGGAGTCCATGCATTGGCAGTGATAAATATGTACCTGTTTAATTTACTGTACAAACCTAACCAAAACAGAGCAATGGTGGATACAGAGAGCAGAAAAGGGCATAGTGGCATACCGTCTCCTCCCTGAACACTGAATAATTTTCAGATTTTCTCCTAATTTCTTAACATAGTTCACCGAACTTACTAAAGTATTATTTTATTGCAGTGCTATATCCTATAACAGTACGTTTTTGAACCACAAATAAAAATTTACTAAATATTTCAATTCTAAATACCTATACTAAAAGAGCATTAGAAAATTTAATTTGGCCCTCCCCTGACCCTCATCCTGTATCCGCCTTTGAAACAGAGCCGTCAATGTAAGAAATTGTACATATCTGCTTGCAAGATAATTGGGTGATGCAAAACTTTATTTGAGTCGTATATCTGGAAAGATGGAAATAAAAAAAAAGTTATGCCACAAAATAGTTATTTTTATGTTTTATAGTAAAAAAATTGGCGCGTATACTTACGGTAACACAATTCCGTAAAAAAAACACATATAGCAAACCATAACATTAAATAATAATTTCTGTTTTTATCACAATTTAGTTGTTTAAATTATACATTTCATTATATCCTAGATATTTCAATTATTATCAAATTATTAATATTTCCGCTCTCTATGAATATGCAAAAGAACTACCGGCTATAGTCGCGCCGTCTATCGTGACGAATTGAAACACTGCTGGGGTGCACATCGGGTGTTGTTTCGAGCCGCCACGAGCTGGTCCCGACTCGACTGCCGCAACTCTCGCGCGCAGAGCTGACCTTCGCCACGGTGCAACTGACTGGCCAGTCGCTCGCCGGGTTTGCCCTGGTCCCCTCCCTGGTCCACTCCCTGGTCCCCTCACTGGTCCCCTTCGCCGCCTGACCCGCCGACCCGCGAGGACTCGCCTCGCGTCGCCGGGAGGAGGCAGCGCCCGTCCGCGCTGTCGGGAATTCCAGTCAATTTACGGACATTCAAACGACGAATTTACGTCAATCAAACGAAGAGTCGCTTCGTGATTTCAGACAGCTGGAACTTCGCACAAACTACGTCGTAGTAAGTTACTGTTTCCGAGTTCCGATACATACCTGGGTAAACACTATCGTTTAAGGAATAATTGTGGATTTTTTTAAATATTCTTAAAAAAAGTTTTTTAAATCCTTGAACTTAGTACCCGTAAATTTTACGGAGATCCCTGGATCATTTGTTACCAGCGTTCTTCGTAAGTTGAATGTGTGGCGTCTCTGCGACTGTTGGAGACTCTGGGGGAACAACCGGAGGCATTGCCCGTCCCTGGGAAAATTTGGACACGGCGAACAGCCCGGGCAGCTGGCAGATAGATGTTGGATAGTTCCTCGATCGGATCACGGGTAGTCCGTGTGGTTTGTCTTGGTAAGGCGCCACCCAGTGGCTTGTGCGGAGAATCCACTTGCATCAACTGGTGGTTGGCTGAATGGGTACGGGATACTGCCTGATGCTCATGCTCGGGTACCCTTGGTCTCGCGCTTTGACTGTTCCTTATCCCATCCGAATCCGTTTCCCCAGAGAAGTTAGACAATTAGGAGCGTAAAAAAATCGAAATGATGATGAGAGATCTGTTGGAAACTTTCAGTGAACTGCGAACTATCCAGATATCTCATTAAATTCAGCGGTACTGTATTACTATAGGCGTAATTCTTCGGACAGCCAATGTAATTTAAAAAAAGCGTAGTAATAACGGCTAACTATGTTTCGAGGTAATTCTTCTGAAAAATATCAATATTTCCGCTTATTGCAAGCATAAAGGCTGACTAAGCCCACGCGCATAATCCTTGGGCCGCAGATTCCCCTCTCCTGCGAATCCTAAAAAATTTCGCCCTTGGAGTTAAGTCATTTCTAACACGAACCCAAAAGAAAATGTAATTTTTCAGCACTAAATAAACCATCAATAAACGTGTTGTATTCCACAATTTTTATTTATTTCTTACTAGCTGCGCCCCGTGGTTTAACAATAAAATGTAACTAAAAACCGGTAGTGTTTAAATTGCAATACATAATATATTATAACTTTTAATTATTTTTACGGCTTATAGTAATCAACACTTTTCCACTCATACCTAGTACGCACAGACCAATATATGACTTGCTATGGTTTTTACGAATTGTTTTCACCATTCTATCAATTCTCCGCTGTTATGCATGAAGCAACGTTTCTTGCTGTCTGGCTATCTTCATAGATCGAGCTTTTCGTGAGCTATGAGAAAAATTCGACTTGCGTTTGCAAGTCATGATAAAAGAAAATTTAAGTTACTAATAAAATTAACCTTGAACCTACAACCAAATCGATCAATATCAAAATCAGCTTATTTCAAAAAAAAAAGGAGAGTCAATTATTGTTATAGAAAGAGGTAACTATTATCAGTGCCGTTAGTTCGCTATCCGCCGCGAGCTCCAGTAAGCGGACGGGTCTCGCCAAACCTTTCTATATGACCGTGTGTCAGACAGAGAAATGACGCACACTCACTGTTTGTCTATAACCTATAAATTTTCTGTTATAAAAATTTTTCCCCCTTTTCACTCCACTAGGGATGGAATTTCATAGTAATATGTGGCCTGTGTGTTAATCCAGGTTATGAGCTAGCTGTATGCCAAACCTCATCCAAATCCGTTCAGCGGTTCGGGCGTCAAGGAGTAATAACAAACGAACACACTCACTCACAAACTTTCACATTTATGATACTAGCGTGATAATTTCCCGTCGTCAGCGACCGCGTTAGGGACGGCCGCACCCAAAGTAACGATTCGATGATATTAGGAAAATGACCGGCAGTGGCCCGTGTTAGCAAGGAACCGTCCCAGAGTGATTTCGGGAAACCCGCGCGCGAATAACGAAATCGAGATGGCCGGACCGTGATTCGAACCCGGTTAAATCTGGAACGGGAGTCATCGGTCGGTGGTGATCGTCCTTGGGACTGAAGCGCGCGGCTCGCGAGCCGAGCGGTCGTCGGGGATCCCCGGTCGACGACCTCTTCGCGACAGCGATCAGGGTAACGTCGAGGAGACAAGGCGAGTAACGTCGAGCGGCCTTTTGTTCCTCGTCCGGTCAGCGAGCGTCGCAAGCGCCGGCGATAAAGCTGCCCGCTCGCACTCCGTCACGCGACACCGCAGGCAGCTTTAACGACCCCGCCGACCTCCGCTCTTGCGTGGAGCACTCCCCTCGCCGGACGACATCGACCGCGGCACGACGTCACACCCGCACCTACCCGTCGCACCGGCTGTCCGCACCGGCGAAGGCACACTCCCACTCGCTTTGAAGGCCATTCGCGATTCTTGAAACCAACCCGAGGGCCGGACACACGAATAAATATTTGCAAAACGTGGCGTGCGATGAAGAATTGTGAGCGTGTATTACAGTCCTACTCGCCAGTGATGTGCAAACATCCAGCAACCTCGTAGAGCAAATTCGCGTGTTCCCGTGTTGCAAAATACACTTGCAATCCGAAACTCGGGCCTCGTACACGAAATTTAACGTAGAATTCTTTAAAAATAATGCTCGAGCGTGAAAAAGGTACGCAAATTGTGTTTTCAACCAAATTACACGTAGTTTCCGCACCTTCCGCTAGAATTCGCTGACTGAGCAGCATTCCGTTTTCTGACCGAAATTTTAAACTATAGATACGTTGAAACGGCTTCGAAAATACTTGAATCAAATACTAAACAAATAATTTTATTAAAATAATCCCCATATTGTTAAAATTCTTTAAAAAGTTGGTACTATAAAGTTTCCCTTTGGCTTTGTGAAATTTGGTTCGCGCCATTCGTCACAGATGGCAGCACCGTGGTTACACATTTCCGTTCCATGCGACTTCCGTTTCATAACAGAAATCACTTCTACCAGATGCCGTATACCGTGATATAAGATGTTAAACAAAAAAAAAAATTCCAAGAAGAATTACCATGAAGCAATTTATGAATGAAAAAATATATGTATATATTTTATTTTTCCTGTGAGAATATCATGGATACATAAGAGTGTCTAATGACAACTTATTCTTCGTAATGGAAACAAGGATGGATGGCTTGTACATCACGGTACTCCAGATGATATTTATTTGTTGAAAAAATGTGTGGGTGACCACGAGGCACTCTCGGGTGCAGTAGCCTATGTAATTTTTGATACCTGCTTCCTGACTTGAAGATTGAGTTCAGTGAAATGTCTGGTGACTAAAATAAACTCTGCAATGAAAATTTTTTAGGCCTAATAATGATGTTACAATATGGATTCATTCATCAAATGACAGTGGGCGGCTAAGGATGTGAAACAACCCGTGTACTGAACAAGCGCGCCATGTCAGAGACTGAGATACCACCAAATACAAAATATTCCTTGCCAAAAAAACATATTTCGTAATATTGCAAGAACGTATTGTAACTTTCTACAAAACATGGCTACGGTTATTTTTGCATATTAGAAATACTTTTTCAAGTTAATACTGATTGCTTACAAAAATTGGCGCATACTTTTAAATTTTTAATTGGTGTTTCTTTCAAGCATATTTTTTTAAACTATGGAAAAGATATTCTAGTATTTAATAATTATATTTAGCCTAATTTGGTTTTATTGTGCTTATTAATGTGCGCAGCTAATGCTGGAAAGCTATTCAGGGAACGGTTTACAAAAAAATTTAACTATTGGGGGTACTAGGACAACACAAAGCATAAATTACCGGGTAAGAATCCGAACCCATTATTACTGCAAACACTATTTTGTAGTGATTCAGTTTTTTCAATGTAAATGTACAAATATCTGTAACTTTACATGAATATTTCTGATCCTTTTCAAAAAAAAAAAAAACTACAATTCTCCCGGTGGTTTTCATTTTCTGAGCTGCACCCTGCGATCTGCCGTCGAGGGAACCCATTGCCATTCTTTCATTTCCGGCGCGGTCAGGGCCGAAGCCGGGGAAGTGCACTGCACTTCTGCCCCTTCGCGGCTGCAACCCGACAAGTGGTGGGTAAGTTCTCTCGCTTCGTAATCATTTACACATCAACGCAAAAAAATAAGAACATTTTTAGTGCTAAAACAGCTTTAACTTCTTTTCCATCCTGCTTTAAATTACATTAACGCTTTCCTCTGCTTTAATTTTTTTAACGGGAGTAGGAAAAAAAAATAACTGTCGTAAATCCTCACCTTGCCCTTTCCTTCTCGTTCGTGTTCTGTATTCTGCACAATAAACTAGTGAGGAAGGAATATAAAAAAATGCTTGCTTATGTGTCTTTGGCAACACGCTGTTAGAAAAAAAACTCACCGGCGTTTGGTTATGGAATATTGTTAGCAAAAACTGACTTTAAACAATTATATATTGTATTTTTTTTCCTTTTAGAAAAGCTCAGATAATGGATTAAGTATCATTTAAAAACTGTTAGCATTAAACAACATACACATCAAGTTGAAGCAACTGAAAATGACTTGGAAAGAAGATTAACCTCTGAGCAGGAAAAAAATTATTACTTAGACAAGGACGAATATATAATCGTAATCTTTTTTATAATTTTAAAAATAAATACAAGAAACTAGCATAATTGCCACACGTGTCTAAAGCGTTTTTGTTTCAAGGCCACCACGTCCAGTTCTATATAGTTTTCAGATTAATGGAATAGATATAGACAAGATCATGATCTACGTTTGTTTCAAAATGCAGAAAATATATGTGAACGGGTCTTTCAGTTCTCGCTAGTGATGCGTAACTTCTAATCTCGCTAACGCACAAATCCATGTTCTCATATTGCAAATTCACTTACAATACGAAACACAAACACGAAATTTAACGTAGTATTCTTTAAAATAATGCCGAGCGTGATAAATATACGAATATAATGTTTTAAACTACATTTCTGGACACGAATCGCACTTAGTTTCCGCACCCGCCGCTAGAATTCGCTGCCGGAGCAGCTACGTCATTTATTGAATCATTTGATAGGCAGGGAAAAATTTAAACTATATAATGAAACTGCTCCGATAAAAGCGGGAAAGACTTGATAAAAAAAAATTACCAAACCCCCGGTTTTGAACCTGATTTTCGACAAGGAATTTCATGAAAATGCAGCTCATCTTGTTAAATTTCACAGAACTGTTAATTCTATAAAGTTTTCCCTTTGTCTTTGTGAACTTTTGGTCCGCGTCATTCACCACAAGACGGCAGCACCGTGGTTACAACACGGCCGTTCCATGAGACCTCCGTCCCATTCCCGAAATTTCTTCTACCAAATGCTGTGAAAGATGTTGCACATCAGAAAAAAATTGATGTAATATCACGTTTGCTTTTGCGACGTGGTTTGTTCTGCGTCCGAGCTGAGATTGTGAATGAGAGCGAGACACGCGTTGCTTGCGGGTGTCCGCCGCCTCTCGCCGCCTCTCGTTCGGCCGTCGCAATCCGCCTCCCCCGCCCACTTAGCACGGCTCGCCAAACTTCACCTTTCGAAGCGGCGAGGTGACGTCACGCCCCGCCGGGACGACATCGTAAATCAACAGAACCAACTCGCCGTTTTTTTTTTCCCCTTCCCCTTCCCCCTTCTCCGACCCGGGGACGGAAAATGCCCCGAAGGTCGCATTCCAGCCGGCACTCGCGATACCGAGATGGCTGTGCCGACCAAAGCCAGCGTCCGAAAAAAAAAAAATCATCTTACAAAGATCTGCGAGTTTACAGGCCACCTTTTGAGGAAGCTGCCATAACTTCGTAGTAGTTCAAAACACGTTAAATTCTTCAACACCTCGACATGCTTGCCTAATAACTATCGTTCTGATCGCTAAGTACCAACCAAATAACATGATTCTACTCCACCAAAATAAAAATAAAAATCATTATTGTTTTGTTATGACTCTGCTGTTCGACGTGGTGCTGACCATAATACGTGCCGAGTTGGTTACAGTTTTTCTGTCTTAGGTTTTTTCTAACCAACCTTTCTCGATTTAAAAGGTTACTTGCAGATGAGATTTTTTATTCCTCTCGAACATAACGCCAATCGAACAGCAATCATATCGGCAATAACTGGTGCTCAAATAAAAATAATTCTTTATAATGCTTTGTACAATTATTTTTGTGTTTCGTTAAAGTACTAATGTGAATAAAATAAGAAAAAAACTGTGAAACAACCTGTTCGATGTAGGACTTCAACCAAACAAACATGCGTCATTTTCTGACACCAGGCTCAAATCAACACATTTTAAACAATAACAATTATCGTCTTTTGTTGATTGACTAAGGTCATATCTTAACATTTTACTGGATCGAATGAATATTGTAACCGTGTTATTGATCTGTTGTCTTTCGCCGCGTGTTAAATCATACATGAGAGTGTCATGTCTCCAAATGATATCACGAATTTCTAAGGTCCTTATGAATGAGTCGTAAAAAGTGTAGGACCTACTTGGAATGTTTAAACAGTCATCAAAAATCTGTCTCGATGGCGTGACGGATGTAAATTCTAGCTCTGCTGGTATTATTAGGTATTTCTCCCTCCTGCCTACAAGTGATTTAGGATTAGATACTTTTGTTCGCCCGTCCCCTGAAAAGATACTGTCAATAATTTAATTCAAAGGTGTTATTTTCTTTCACTCTATGTAAGTTTAACGAGTGAAAACGTTATGTATACATTAAACAGACTATCGTATGCTTCTATGCACAAAACGTCAGCGTAGTCGGGACCCTTTACTTCCGATGTATATGGCCGTCGGGAACGAAAGACAAAACGCAAGAAAGTTGGAAGTTTAACAATATTTGCGTCGCGTTATTGCACCTTGCACAGGGACGTCGGAACAGGGGGGGCAGCAGGGGCGAGTCGCCCCCGTGCTGTTATGCATGGGGGGACGAGAATAGCATTTCGCCCCCCTCCATTTCCCAGAATAAATGTTTGGTCCTAGTAGTATTTTTCTCAACCAGTAGTTACAAACGTTGCATTGATGATCACATTGATTAGAAAATCAAATTTATGAATTCAATATACTGTAAAATGATTGCAAATTCCTAGATGGCATTTTATTTAAATTGTACTACATCTACTGTCAGAGTAGTATTTAATACATACTACGTCATCAATTTCTTGGAATGGTACCTATATTTAATATTTTGGTTCGGAAACTCATGAAATAGCACAATTTTGCATCTAAAATTCCAAATTTTTTCCGGGGGAGGGTCCCCGAACCACACCCGCTCTAGGACTGAGGTAAGTGTGGTACATCTTTTCGCAACCCCCCCCCCCCCCCCCCCCACCTACACTCATGAAAACGTTCCGACGTCCCTGACCTTGCGTGTTTGTATACCGGTACTCTGAAAAGTAGTTGCTGAACGTTTTGCGTCTTGCGAATTTGCGTTCTTGCGTAGTTTTTTTTAAGTGTTCTTTGAAAAGTAGTTTATCCGAGCCCCTTGACGCGCGACGTCAGACGTGAGCCCCGGCCGGGAGAAGGCAGCGAGTGGCGCGGACCCCGTGGTATGGCGCCGGCGCGGTCTCTCGCCCTGGGCGCCCGCCGGAAGAGGCGAGTATCGCGTTACGCGTGGCTCCCGCGTCCCGCCAGCAGCTCCGCGCGCAAGTGGGGCCCTCGCCCGCGTCAAACTGCCGAGACTCCCAACTGCCAGTTTCCCGAGGTGGTCCACGGCCCGCCCGCTGGAATGCCGCTTTCATGATACGTACATTGCTAACATTGCTACGTACATTGTATCGTGAGAAGAAATGCAAGCAGAACTGGTGAAAAATACGTAACTTAATCTATTTTGATAGCCACGTGTTTTTTTTTTTGTATGGCATACCAGAAAATTTTGCATCTTCCACTCATTTACAGATTTTTATAATAAATATTTAAAAAAAAAATGTATCTTGAAAACTGAATATCGTATCGCAATGGTTTTTTTATGGATATATATATATATATATATATATATATATATATATATGTCTGCACTATTCACAAAAATATTTATGAAATGTTAACTGGAAAAAAATGAATTTAAAGAACTACGGTGGTGTTAAAGTTTCGTCAAGGGACTGTACTCCTCCGGAGGGGACGGTAGCCGACGGGAGGCGCTCTGCTTGCGGCGGGGCGCGCCGCTTCCCGGGCCTGCATCCCTGAAGAGCGACCGCGGGGGGCCGCGGAGAATACACAAATCCACGGGCAGCCTCTCCTCGTCACCCGCACACGCACACACACGCACACACACACACGTCTCCCGCCTCGCGACGACAGCCACGCGCTCTCCCGGGGACACGCGGCGAGTCCCAGTGACCACGTGCTGCCCGAAGATCCGCGGGTGTATGTATGTCCGCGACCCGGGGTCGCTTAGGGGGCGTTCAAGTATTACGTAACGCAATTTGGGGGGAGGGGGTCTTGTAAAATGTTACGATGCCTTACGAGGGCGGAAGGGGGGGGGGGGGGGGTTCGGGCAACGCGTTACGTAATATTGTTTTTTTTTTAAATTTAAATAAAAAACTAGGCAATTAAAATTTCCCAAGTTTGCAACTCTTTTCGTTTATGTTTTACGGGGAATCCCTCGATTATATTGTACTTTTTTTTTATTAAATAACAATACAAATAAATAAAATAAACAATATACGCATGTATTGCGAGTTAGAAATTGCTTGTTTTATTTATTATTACCGCAAACGCGATTAAAACAATAACAAAGGTATTTTTAGCGACTTTCCGTTACTTGGCCCAACATAATTATGACTTTTAGGTAAAAATGGTCACTTGGGTGTTACGTAACGTTTAAGGAGGGGGAGGGGGTACATAAAAATGTTACTGCGCGTTACATGGGGGGAAGGGAGGGTCAAAAATATTCAAAAATTGCGTTACGTAATACTTGAACGCTCCCTTAGCGCAACCAGCGCAGCGGGAGAACTAAACAACGGGACGGTCATTTCACACGTGCGTTCACATGAAAACAACTGTATTCACTACAAAATAACGTTCGCAGCTATACTGGATTCGGATTATTATTACCCAGGCACCCAGTACCTCTAACAGTTGAAGTTATCTGTAAACCGTTCCAATTAATAGCATTCCAGTATTAACTGCGCACCTAATAAGCATGGTACAACAAAATAAAGTCAAACCTGTTGAATTTTCGATTATATTTTTTCCATGGTTAAAAAAAAATTGTGTTTGAATGTAACGTCGATTAAAATATAAAAATATGCGTCAGTTTTCGTGAATAATACTCAATATTTTCTGGAAATAGATCTTATTTCATATATGCACAAATAACCATATACATGTCTTGTAGTACACATGCTTCAAGTCTATTTTGCTACCCAATGAATACGCTAAATAATCTTGGTTATAATAATTGGCCTTTGTCCTCGAAAAATGATGTGTCCATAGTAAATGTCTGTTTTAGTCCGTTTGGTTTCTGTTGGTTTTCTATATGGGTTTTAACTACTTTGGGCGTATTAAAAACAATTGGGATCCAATTGAAGACGTTGGAAAAAACATGCAAGTGTTCCGAGTTGAACTTTTTTGAATGAATTGGCGAAAGTGTAAAGCGAGGTAAGCATGGTGAAATGACCTCCATAGATAGATACCAAAATAATATTCGGAATCATTTAGCGACAGGCTAAAATTCAAATACATATACCGTTGAGTAGCTTTTGCTATTGGCTCACTATTCATATTAATGACTCTAGGCCAATGAGAAACCCTCAACCAAAGAAGTATCGTATGACAGACAAACCATTTGAGACGATACACAAGTCACCAGCCAATGAACTGGCAAATTTTTTCCAGAGTATACAGCTATATCAGTTTGGTAATAAATGGTAATAGTGATGATTATTGCAATTTGGGAAACATTATTTTTTTTACGAATATTTGCAGTTGTTATTGGAGAAAGATTTTTCTTAGTACCTAGTTAGAACCCATATTGTATTTATTACCGGAAAAAAAAAACGCCTCTTTGATTTTGGCCAAACATTTTATAGTAAATGTAAATAGTGTCAACAATATTGTATTTTTTTGTTTATGTAAATATTTAAAAAAAAAGGAAAAAATTAAAAATATGTTTAATTTTGTTTTTAGCTTTCACTTATGAAAAATCTATAAAATAATGTATATTAATCTCTAACATTATCTAATGAATGCCGTTTGGTTTGTTTTTCTAGCTCATAGCCTTTGAGAAAAATTGTTTGAAAATAACCAACTCAACGTGTACTTTTTCGGTTGTCTCAGACACAGTTCAAAGTCCGGCACCAAAAATCATATGTATTGTAGCATTATGGCGGGCGAATATCACGAGATACGTTATTTAAAATATTGACTATGGAGGTGAATTCACCAAGCTTACGCGCTATAACCTCTCCGGTTCTCTAGATAAAACAAAGATTATTGAAGCAAACGTTATCAGATTTACTTTGATGACTGGCCAGTGGTTCTCTTGACATGCCTTGGACGGGCCTCGCCCAGGTTGTAACAGAGAGAAGCAGTGCGACCCAATGTCGTGGAATCCATCTGAAGGATCAATAGTCTGTGTTTGATATCAGCCAATTAGCACGCGAAACTGGTTTACATATGCATGGGATAGTTCAGAGTTTGGCTCGGAGCCAGATGAATGTGGAAAGTTATGGGGGAAATTGCGATTTACAACAGATCCGTGTCGCAGGAAAAATTAAAATTGGTGTCTCCAGCCCACCTTTGGATTTGAATATTTATATAGGTACGGAAATATCACGGTGTCTTTTTGTTCCAAAGTAGACTGCAAACACGCGCACATTTGCGTTTATTTGATCAGAGACCCCGGAAATTTCGCGGTCGAATTAAAAGTCATAGGTGTGCTCAACCAATGTTTGCATTCCCATTTGTTGGTTTAATAGCGAGGGCAAATGTTATCCTTGTTAATTGGCTCTACCTGACTCGTTTGATTCTCTCCCAGCTCGGCATTGTTGATTCGCGTTCGTAGAAGGGCACGCCCAAATAACTGCGGTCCAATCACGAACACGGTGCGGGTGATTTAATTTTAAGGTTTGCGTTCTAAATTGCGAAATCCGCGAAATTTCCGTATTACTAGATTTGATGAATGGACTACAATTCTTTCGACACTACCCTCTGCCACTGTCAGCCTGTTTACTCCCAGCTAGCAGTACAGAGACTAAAGTTAGGAACTGGGAAAATTCGCGGTTTGCATGACCATGACCATATTCGGGTAGATAACGCCAGTTCATTGGCTGCTGACATGTGAGTCGTCTCAACTAGTTAGCCTGCGATTCAATACTTCTTTGGTTGAGGGTTCCTCGCTGGTCCATGTTAAGAGTGCGACAATAGCAAAAGCACCTTAAAGGTATATAGGTATGCCATTGAACTATAGCCTATCGCGTAATGAATCCGCAAATGTTTCCGGTCCTCACCTAAAGCAAGTCAATCCATTTAAAGACGAAGAAGTTTCGTAGAGAGAAATCAGCCAGAAGCAAAGCAATTATTTGGTCAGCTGTTTTTTATAAGATGTTTGGCGTTGACTTATTTCATTCGTGAGTGTCAATTAACTTGTGATCCTAAGGAAGGGTTAATTAAGTGTACAAAACCCATACAATCTATATTGCCCACGGATAATAAAGCGATATTCGCAGGTCTACAACGTCAGTCTGGTTCCCTCGGCCGTATATTCCTCTCGGTGAAGCCGCAGCTATGCGCCGACCTGCCAGCTCCTGTTCGACGCGCGCTTGAAGGAATGATGCGTCAGTAATAAAACGATGTGGTCTGTCTGCCACTCCAGAGCTCCAGAAATATACCCTCGCCTGGTGATGGTCTCGATGAGTGAACGTATACATTAGTCTGGGCGGTTTTCTTCGGGTCGAATAGTTAATTGCCGCAAGATTTTAGTCAATCATACGACTTCACGATGATCATACATTTACTACGAGAAACCTATAGCTTTAGTGGCAGAAATAATATTCCGTTTATCAATAGTCTGACATGCGATATTTCGACAAAGCCCATTTTTTTTTTTTGCTCTATGTTAAAATGTTTGTTATTCATTGAGGGAAGAGGGGTTAAAAATTAGTAACTGACATCTTACAGGGAACTGTATTGCACATGCTTCTCTGGAAAATTAGCTTTAAAGGTAAAAGTGTACACTTAATGCCTAAAAGTAAATAATTTCAGTTTGAGGAAAAGAAGAATACACAAAATTATTTTCAAGTTTTCCTAACAAAACTTATATTTAATTTAAAAAAAATGATATTTAACTTAGACAAGGTAATTACGTAGACAAAACAATAATTGTTTTAACAATATTTTTAATGCCTACTGATTTGTGTCCCAGGTTCATACGAGGAAAATTTCAAAACCTACGTGGATAAATAAATAACTGTTTAAGCTCGGTCTCATACGCCATTTCAGTTATTTCATTTTCTTGCCACTGTTAATGTTTATGTCACTAAATCACAAAAGCTCTGTTTCATTTTTTTTTTGTAATTTTTCACAAATAAGTAATTAAATTGGTACTAAGTGTTATCTAAAAGCGGTAATAATAGACGCTGGTGTTCAAAATTATGATTACTTTGCGTGACATTTTACAACTCGCTCATAACTTTCAGCCAAAATTTGGCAGCAAATTTTACTTCCAAATAACTGCATAGAGACTGGAAAAATTCGCGGGTTCAATGACCTCCATGATAGACTCCACGATCCTCTGGACACTTGGGCAAACGTCACCTGTTCATTGGCTGCTGACTTGTGTAGCGTATGAACTTTGTAGACACTGTAAAAATTCGCATTCTCAGCTACCTCTAGGATAGACTCCATGATCCTCTAGGTATTCGGGGAAGGCACACCTGCTCATTGGCTAATGACTCGTGACACACTTGTTAACTGGAATGCTTGTGATTCAATTCTTCTTTCGTCGAAGGTTATTCATTGGCTCAGAGACCTTCAGACAAACCGTGATCCAATCAATAAGGCAAAAAAAAAGTTAAACGCATTTGTATTCTAGCCAATCGCGAAATGAAACCACGAAATTTCCCGGTCTCTAGAACTTGGTAACTTGAGATTCAATACTTTTTTGATTGAGAGTCTCTTAGCGGCTCACAGTCCTCCAGATTAAACGTGAACCAATAGCAGAGGAAGCACACTGGTATAATTATTTGAATTTTAGCTCATCACGAAATAATTCCTCGAAATTTTTCCTGTCTCTACAAATAACCAATTCCAAAAAGTTTATCGAGGTGGATTTACAGGAAAGACTTTTAAATAAAAGTTAGTACAAGAAAATGAAATATCCAGCATGGCGTGTGACAGCGGGATTTGATGGGTAGAAAACGGAAAAAAAAAATCACGCATTTGACATTTATTTTGTTATAGGC
This sequence comes from Bacillus rossius redtenbacheri, assembly GCF_032445375.1. Taxonomy (NCBI): domain Eukaryota; kingdom Metazoa; phylum Arthropoda; class Insecta; order Phasmatodea; family Bacillidae; genus Bacillus; species Bacillus rossius. The sequence goes on along the minus strand of NC_086334.1, from coordinate 34,449,698 downwards.
TACATTTGGAATACTTATACCATTGTGCTGGGTCTACTATTGGTTCACAGTTAATGCGCAGTCAGTGAGAAACCCTCCACCAAAGAAATGTCTAATCAGAGACTGACCGGTGGAGACGTCTCTGAAGTCAGTAGCCAATGAACAGTTGACTTTTGCCCGAGTATGCAAGAGTCTCTATCCTGAAGGACGTTGAGCTGGCGAAATCTTCCAGTCTCTATGTTAATAAATTTACCACGAAATGTCGAGTATTCTCCTGGCATCAAGCTGAAATTAACAGTACCATGTACCTATACTATACAAATATTTGATTTTCTGTTGGCAGTTAATCCATTGCGTAACCTAGCCTTTTGGTTTTTTTGAGCCGACCGACGCCATTTCTTCACTCTACCGCTAACTGGTATTTGAGTGGCGCACAGTCGAAGATGTACAGTCTACCTTTGCAACCCAGTGAATCCACGAAGTTTTAAGATCTCTGCATGTTAATAAGTAGGGGCAAGCATTTTTCGTGAATAAATCTGAACGCCTATTAGACTTCAACAAGTTATACGCGAACCAGCGGTTTCTTCCTTGTGACTGGCGGCCGTCTGCGAGAGAAGTTAGTTGCCCTATTTGGCTGAGCCACTCGGGACGCATTTGCTTCCGCAATGAATTACTGTGATTGGTGTTTTAAGAATCGGCATGTACCTGAAAAAGAAACCCGCCGAATAACGAAACACAGACGGTGCTACAGTGTTTTAACTTTCAGCTAGTGACGCAATCTTTTCACGATCAATAACGATGTATAGAGACCGGAAAAATTCGCGAATTCAGTTCGTGATATAGGCTAAAATACAAATATTTATACCTCGGTGCTGCCTCTGCTATTGGCTCACAACTCACCTGGATGACTCTGGGCCAATGAGAAACACCCAACCAACGCATTATCGAATCGCAGGCTGCTACGTTGGGGCGTCTCACAAGACAGCAGCCAATGAGTGGGTGACATTTGACCGAGAGTACGTATAAGGTATAACCAGGGGCGCAACAACTAAATTTCCTAAGGGGGGGCAATATACCTTTTTATAAAGAATCATCGATCCCCCCTATTGAAGCGGGGGGTCCGGGGGTCGTCCCCCGGGAAAATTTGTATTTCAAGGTGGAAAATGGTGCTATTTAAGCAGTTTTATTATCTAAAAATTGATTACACAGCACTTTCTTAGCCCCCGTTTGCCCCCACTTCTAGGTTTCAGAAAGGGGGGGGGGCAAAATACCCTTGCCCCCCCCCCTGTTGTTGCGCCCCTGGGTATAACTATGGAGTTCATCCTACAGGTCATTGAACCCGCGAATTTTTTCCTGTCCCTAACGATGGATTGAAAAAGGCGACTGGGCTTCTGTCGGTCGGGAGACTCGGGAAATAAGCTAGGGCAGCGACAGCTTGGGTCAACAAGGGCTCGTCAGCGGACACTTCCCCGACACGGGGCTCCTTTGTGGGGCGCCGCGCCCCTGGACCACGGGTCCATCCGTCAGCGCCGTGGCCCGGGCGCCGCAGTCGAGGAGTCGCCGATGGCGTCCCGGCGATAGGCGGCCCGGGGGACCGACCGCAGCCTCGGAATCCTCTGCCGTCTCTAGCGACCGGGTTCAATGACCTCCAGGATAGACTCCAACATCCTCTACACACTCTCGCAAATGCCAACTGTTCACTGGCTGTTGACTTGCGAGTCGTCTCGACTGGGTGGCCTGTGATTCGACACTTCTATGAGTGAGGGTCTCTAATTGGCCCTCAGTCCTCCAGATTAACAGTGAACCAATGGCAGAAGCAGCACCAAGGTATAATCATTTGAATTTTATAGCATAACACGAAATGAACCCGCGAATTTTTCAGGTCTCTAGCCATCTCAGATACAGGGGAATGTACTTAACGCGGAATAATCTGATCCTTCATCAGACTGCAGATAATTTATGCCTGCGCTAGCGATTGTTCCCTTGCAATTGGCGGCCGTCTGCGAGAGAAATCGTTGCCCTATTCGGCCACACTGTTATAGAAATTGCAGTAAATTTACGGACCTTTAAGCAATGGATCTAACTGAAATGAACGAAGGGTTCTTCAAAAATTACAAATAACCGACTCTTCGTAGAAACTACGTCATATGTATTTCGACTTCCGAGTTGTATTCTTCGTTCTAAACAAAGGTAAACACGCGCATCGACAAAATAAGAGTGTTCTTACTGTATGTAGACTTAACAAAAAAAAATTTTTAATGTTTTGTTATTAAACCAAGAATATTCTTTTGGATTCTCGTTTCAAAGTAGGTAACACAATGTCCATAAATTTACGAAGAAACCCGCAAATTTACGAAGATCCCTGGAATATTTGTAACCAGAGTTCTTCGTAGATTGAAAATTACAATTTTTAACAGTGCTGGCCATTCAGGACGCATTCGCTTCCGTACCGGATGGCTAGGATTGGTGTGCTGACAGGAGTCGTGTACCTGAATGTAACCCAGCCAACCACGAAACACAGACAATGCCACAAAGTGTATTCATACACACAGCTGGTCTGGAAATCTTTTCGCGAGAAATACGCGGCCCTGCTAATAAACTTTCGAAGTTTAGTCTCGCCCAAGTGATCGATTTTACCGACGTTTCATTCTGCATTGCAACACGCATCTTCAAGGTTGAGAAATTTCGCGAGTTCATTTAACGACGTGTTAAACTATGAACAGTTGTATGTTTTTTTGCGACGTGTCTTCAAGTGGACCACAGTTTTTATGTGCAATTCCCAATGTTGTTTAAATCGATAACAAACCAGCAGTAACCGAACGGTCTAACCACGTTCAATGCTATTTTAAACGATAATTTCTTCTCTGGAGGACGCGACCTGGACTCTCATGTATAGACCACATGTCATAGACACTTCACGGCCGAAGAAATGTCTACCCGGGTAAAGCAGTCTGGGATAAAGTCGGCAAACTATAAATGGGCGGTATTTAACCGAGTATGCATAGAACTGTACAATTTTACCCACGTGTCGTTGAGTCCGCGATTCAAAAATCAATGTAAGTCAAGTACATATTTACAGTAAGTAAACTATTGAATATGTGATTTAACTTTTCCACTGAAAAAAAAACGCTTTAATGAAATAGCAAATCAAAATATAAAATCATGCACCAATTTTCGTAAGAAAATAATCAGTATGACCTCTAAAACGTAATTATGTATGGATGTAAGGATGTAGCCAAGTGTTGTACAAAGTTACAATATCTTTCTTGTGTAGTATTACAAATTATTTCTTGGCAACTGGCAAAAGTATACTTTTTTTTTTTTTCACTGTGTGGCCTCTCTGATTGCTCGCCGCGAATGTGCGGGGTCAACAACTGCCCGGGGAGGTTGTGAACAACCGTGACCTCTAGCCTCGGCTTCCGCGTGCGTGGAAAAGGAGGGTGAGGTAACACCCCCCCCCCTCCCACAACGTGACTTCCGCGGCGTGGGCGCGCCCGCGGTAGCAGCGCTTCCCGAGCGAGGCTGCCGCTGTGCCATTGTGATTGGCTCGCGGCCCATCAATCGGCCGTCCGCGTCCGAGCGGCACGACCGCCGCAGTCTTGGGGGTCGCGGCATTTCGCAGGGGTCTCGGCTCCCGCCTCCCTCCCCTCTCCTTCCCCGCACCGCCCTCCCTCGCCCCTTCACACCTCTTCGTTCCCAGGCAATCGCACTCTCCGACCCCGTGTTAGACGAGAAGCCTAAGATGTACATCAAGCTCTGTCCCTGCCCGAACACGCCCGGAATATTCACCTTCGGCCAACCTCGGTATTCGTTTTATTTTTGCGCCAGGAAAAATGAATTCAAATATTAAAAGTGGTCGCTTAGGTTAGCTACAATTAAAACACTTTAAAACACTATGGACGGTTAGTTAGGTTAGTATAGCTACATTAAAAATAAACAGAGAAATATAAATATATATAAATAAACCCGAGGTTGGCCGAAGGTGAATATTCGGGCGTGTTCGGGCAGGGGACAGAACTTGATGTAGGCCTACATCTTAGGCTTCCCGTGTTAGACGCTCGGCGGTCACGCGGGTCACCTGGTGACCGGTCTCGCCCTACTGGCGCAGGCAGGACTTCCGAGTTTCCGCGGGACATTCTGGAAACGTTCCGAAAGGATCGTCCGAACTTATCTATTTTTCACATGTTTCATGCACAGGAAAAAAAAATATGTTCTTTACTTTCACCAAAGATTTCCTTTGGAAACCAGCTGCCGAAAAATAGTTTGTAATACTTCAAGGAAAAAAATATTGTAACTTTGTACAACATATGGCTATGGATACTTTTGCACATATAAAATAGGTTTTTCCAGATAATTCTGAGTATTTATTACCAAAAAATTGGCCTCATTTTATATTTTAATTCATGTTTCATTCAAGTATAATTTTTTTAGACCATGGACGAGATAAACGAGCATTCAATATTGTACTTATTGTATATATTATATTTTATATTTTTATTTTTATATATTAATAAAATTATATTATATATTATACTCTAATATATACAATATATTAAAAATTAATATATATATTACATAAATTTCATTCAGTTGATATATTTTTTTTATATTACACATTTTATATTTATTTTAATTTTATATTTCAACTTATGTTTCATTCAAGCATAATTTTTGTCAAACCGTGGAAAATAAAATCGAAAATTCAATAATTGGTATTTTTGTTTTATTATGCTTATAAATGTGCGCAGTATCACTACAAAATAACGTTCGCAGTAACGCCAGCTTCAGATTCTTACCCGGGCAATCATGCTTTGTGTTGTCCCAATACCTCCAGTAATTAAAGTTGCTTGTAGACCGTTCCCTGAATAACTTTCCAGCATTGAATGCGCACATTTATAAGCATAATAAAACAAAAGAACCAATTATTGAATATTCTGTTTTCTTTTTCCACGGTAGATAAAAATTATGTTTGAATGAAACATCAATCGAAATATAAAATAATTCCCCAATTTTCATAAACCGCAGCCTTGTTTTGTACAAAGTTACAATATCTTTCTTGTGGTATTAAACACTATTTCTTGGCAACAGGTTTGCGGAGGAATATTTTGTAAAAAAAAAAAAAGTACGGAAAATTTTTTTTTCTGTGTAGGAACGTTGCCAAAAGAAAATTGTTACTGTGTACCAGCGTCTGCCAATTATTATGACTTGCGTGTATCGTGTGTTTCGGGCTTTTGGGGAGGGTAGAGCATAAAAAAAAATAAAAAAATAAATATATAAAGCTGAAGAATGAGCTGCCCGTGTAAACAGGGTTTCACCGCAGGAATCCGGTCAATGATTCGGTTGATTCGTGATCGAACCGGCGACCACTGGCAGTCACGACCGTCACGTGCTTCGTTCTTTTCATCCCGGAGTTTACTGTTCCCAACCGCGGCGCCGAGGTCAGGAAGAATTAGGGTGGACGGTGTGAGGGGGGAGGGGGGGTTAGTTGAACGGGACGAGGACAAGAAGAGACCAACACGACAGAGTAACGAGCAAACAAGAAAAAAAATCCACTGCTCTTAAAGTCTCTCACACGCCTATTTAATTTCCTTGTCATTACAGTTAATTAAGGTATTTCCCCCCCCCCCCCCACCATTCCGGTAAATTTATGACGATAGCTGTCTTGCATTTTACGTTTAGTCTCAAATTTGGGTTTAGAGTGAGACATTTTTTTCTTTCAGCGACATCATGGTATGGTAATGCAACGGAGAGTTTTAAAATTTTCAAAACAATGTGTCTTGTAATCGTGTAGTATTGTATTAAAAAAAACAGCTATATTTAAAGGAATTTCAGTTGACCGTTTAAAAAAAAATAACACTTGTGTGTTATGTACTTCTGTACTACATAGTTTTTGCTGCCTTACAGCGAAGGCCACACTCGTAGTGCAGTTTACTTATTTTATTTTCTTGTCGACACAAACGATTTTCTATGTATTTTGCAAACTTAAAAAGTAGAAACATCTATAATTTTTACAGTTAGTTTTAGTAGACTTATTATTTGATTCTATTGTAATAGGACAATACGTGTATACGAGTGGAATCGTAGAATTTGGCTAAACCAAGCATATCGAAACATACTTTAAACAAAAAATTCAAAATAATTGTTTTAATTTAATAAATTAAACGTTACACCAACGATAGTTTTACTGGGATAAGATATTGCTACTAAAAGTTTCTTTGATGTGTTCAGGTTATTTCGACACTAATATTTCTTTGAGTTTACAAGATACGATGATTTAGCTTGAAATTCAAATTTTTATTTACAGCAATAGTACCTAACTTCGTCATTTAGAATATTGCTGTACCATTTTTAAGACAACGCAAGCTTGATTTTACTGTAAACGAAAATGTCAATCAAAAATATGATATCCAGGTCTATTGATTATCAATGGTTCAACCATTTTATGTGTTAAAGTAAGCGGTTTCAATAGTGGAGTATGTTATCGTGTTCATTCAGGGAAAAGTCTAAACTAAAAACTTTTTTTGTGTAATAGTTACTTTCTTTATTCTATAAGAACAAATATTGTATTAAAAAAATCTCTTACTGTAGATCTAAGTCGTTTCATATTTCGATAATAAACCAAATTTATTTCTTACTTAAAAAAAAGATTATATAAAGTATTTTTAATGTTGCTAACATAGTATAACCCGATTTTACGATAATTGTTATGTACTTACTGATAAACTACTTGAGTAATCACAACGACCTCTTGGATTATGACTGGAAAACTTATCAGGAAGTACAAAATGTATTTCCGAACTTTTATTACAATTTTAGGAGAAACTGTCACACTATGAGTAGGATAGCTGAAAGCCTGGTTACAGTTCATGAACAAGGACAACAAATACAAGTTCCAGATTAGTATTTTATGCATTAAACTTCAAACAGTTTACAAAAAAAAAGTCAATAAAAAGGTATGACTTCACTCTTATTCGAGGGTTATTTCATTGTTCTCCAAGCATTCACATACGCAGCGGCCACTGCATAAACGCGTACAGTCGCAGCGATGGACATTTCTTCCTTCAGACGCCGGGTTTAAACGACCTGCATATTTACGCGCCACGTCTTCAGCAGCTCGGAAGCTTTGTAAGATCCGCCGAGCTCGGCAGTAGCTCCTTACCGGGCGTAAACACAGGCCGCTGCCAACCGCCATGTTTGGGTCGTCATTCCCCGCTGAGTAAATATACGTAGCTGGATGCCCTTCCTGGAATGTGCTCCACTTTGCGGACTTCTTTTTCTTCTTTTTCTACGCCAGGGTCGCCAACAGTCAGCTGGAAATTCTCTGAGCATTCCAAAAAAAAAGTCACAGTAATACACTAAAGTTACATTAAGGACTTTGCCTTAATTATTTTTGCGAAACTGTGTATTTCTAACTCGTAGTTAAGACTCTTGGTTGGCTTGAAAAATTAAATTAATTTTGTGAATAATATAGGACCCACACAAACAGTGGTAACAACTAATAATAATATTTCTTTATGACACCTATAGTACTTTTCAAGCGTGCGCCGATGAAACAGTAAATTGGGCTCGGAAATATTTTAGGATTGAGAATACATATCTACAATGTATTTTTAATCTTTGTAAATGTAACAGAAATATTCATGTTAAATTACAGATATTTGTAAATTTTTACATTCACTACAAAATAGTGTTCGCAGTTGTACTGGGTTCGGATTCATACCTGGGCATTTATGTTTTGTGTTGTCCCATTACCTTCAATAGTTAAGTTATTTTTTAACTGTTCCCTGAATAGCTTTTCAATATTAACTGAGGACATTAATAAGAACTCAAATACAAAATAAAGTGAGATTGTTTAATAGTCTTTTAATGTTTTAAAATATCATTATGGAATGAAAATCTATTAAAATAAAAATCATGCGCCAATTACGTAAGAAATATTCAATATTATTTCTGAAAAAAAAAGTATTTTCTGTAAGCAAAAATAACCACAGACGTGTTTTGTAAAAAGTTACAATATATTTCTTGTAGTATTACAAACTATTTCAACTGGTTTCCAAGACAAACATTTTTAAAGGTACTGAACAATTTCTTTTTTCTCTGTAATGACCTCGAGGGCAACGTTTCCACAGGTTCCACAAGTAAATCTCAAGACGTGCTTATTACGCCCATCTAACTGACTGCAGGTCTGTGCTAGTGTTCCGCGGGACTTAAATTTTCTGCATGAGCTGTACAACTGTTCGACGTAAATCATTGGCCAGAAATACTGAAGAGTAAAAAAAATAAAACTCACGAGTCAGTGTATGCCACGCGCGTTAGAAGTAAAACTTCACAAACTGGTTGTAGATCTATGCCAGCACACTCGCATGTGTCTGCTGCCATCTGCGTTCCTGGCAATTAATTTGATAGCTAAAGTACAATACATAAATTCATGAAACGGGGACCACTAGTGTCAGTGCTAATCGAGTACAATTAAACAGGTTGTGTGCAAATTACGCGTTTTAAAATTTATACAAACCCAAAATTCAGCTTCTAGCGGTGTTAAGAGGCTTCAGAATAGTGTGTGTACTACTTTTTAATTGACGAATCAGTAGCCGGAGTTCTTCGGTGTCGTCACAGAAGTGCAAGAACAACAAACATGGCGCCGCGCCGTAACAACAATGCGGTCAGAGCACTCTCTTCCTTATCCTTACACTTTCCGTATCACTCTGAGAACTACCTACCAATTTTTTTTTCGTTACGCTACGTTTCCTTAAGCTCTGGTGACGTCATCGTTGTATAGGCATAGAAGTTCAACTTCAGAAAGGAAAAAGGAGTCACGTTTATGGGGAATAATGGCCCCGCCATCTTGTATTTTTTTTTCATCTTTTTGCTGTAATTCTAATTAAGAACTAAGTATTTATTACAATTTTTGGCACGTCAAGGCAAAATGCATATCTCCCGGAAATTCTGTGCCTTGTTGCAACCACGTATTTACTCACAGGCTCTAGTCTGTAAGCGTGGCGAGGAAATAACTTATTATTTCACGCAGACGACTACAGCTATCCCAAAAGGTTTAACACGGATTGTTTAATACAAGCAGTATCAAGCAGTATCAAAACATCGGGAGTCGGCCCGTACCGGATAATGCACCTACCCCGCGGACCAAGTGTGGTGCAGGGGGGGGGGGGTGTGATATTTATGCGGCCGGATTAGGTCCTGGACCGAAAAGCTGCGTGGCGCCAGTATTGCCCTTAAGAATATAAGGAAACCCGTTTTTTTTTATTAAAAGCCCTCACCGAAGCTTTCTAGCGAAACCTGTTCTAGAACCGAACACATTCGGTCATCGATACGAAACTGTCATTTTTCATTTTATAAAACGGTTATTTCCTGTTTTCGAATCTAGAATATATAAAACGTTTTAAATGGTTTTCCATTTTTAACTCCCTCACCAAATACTTATCACAGTCACAAGCACTAGTTGTTGTTATTGAGAATTAAGGACAGTAAAATTCACAATATACCAATTTCCATGGCGATCTTTTGAACGGAATAGAAGTTGTTGCGCTGCAGCGCCATCTAGCAACGAGTTAAAAAAAAATGGATAGTATAAAAACCTTCTAAAAAAAACACTTCGATGTGCCAACTTTCATGGCGATCGGTCAAACGGTGTCGGAATTTATCGCTGTCATACATACATATCAACATCTTATATAGGTATATTGCATTATTGAATTTTTTTTTTCATGAAAAACAGTGCAAAACTGCGATGGCAAATTTCCAAAAATTTGTATCAAATCAAGTTATCCATTGCACGAATCATTTAAAGAACGTGCCGGGCATTTAACACAACTAACCACGTGTCGCAGCTGAGCTGGGCTGCAGTGGGTCAATCTCCAAGGTGATAGTCACAGGGACAAATATACCAGATGTGTGCGCGGGACATGTCGTAGATTGGGCCCGGCGTGGAAACCAAGTTAGATAGCCGACTTCCGTTGCCGAACTGCGGCAAGGCCGAGTGATAGCGGAGAAAACATCGCTGTTTATCGCGAGCGCTGTTGGCGTCAGAAGGAGAACACAGGGAAAACTCCAGCCAACGGTTTTCATACGTTTGCTAAACGAGAGTAATGTCTGGCCATAAAACTTCGCAAGAAACGCAGATGCACAAAGACGCAAAATGCATTATTCTTTATTTTATCTTTTTTTTTATTTACTTGTGAAAATTTGACCTGCTACACTCGCTGCAAATCTTATTTATGGTGGTTTCAGAAATTTAACATAATTTTTTTTTCTGTGCGTATTTAATTAGTTGTAATTGCAAGTATGTATATATATATACATACATACACATGTTTAATATTACTGTGACAAACTATGCTACTAAAAAGCAGATTTGATTGTTTCAATAATATAAATATTTTTAAAAAATTCTTAATAGGTGTCACATAGTAATTGTTTCATGTAAAATTACATATACATATTTGCAAAAAAAAAAAGTTAGCAGAAATAGGCTTAATGGATTCAGATTTTTGCCCTGGCATTTAAGCTTTACGTTGTACCAGTACCTACATTAGTCAAAATTTATTTGTAAACCATTCCCTGTTTATTGCGCACATTTGTAAGCATAAAAAAGAAAACAAAATAAATTTAAGTAGTTTAATATTCGATGAATTTTCCACGGTTTTAATATATATATATATATATATATATATATATAAAAATTATACGCCAATTTTAATAAGATGTACATACTTAGAATTATCTCGAAAAACCTATTTTGTGTATGCAAAACTAACTAAGCGATGTGCTTTACAAATTTACAATAACTCTATTCCAGTATTGCAAACTATTTAGTGGAATCTGGTTTTGCAAAAGAATATTTTGTAAAGTAACAAAAAAATTTTTTCTGTTCATAAAGAGTACATTCTAAGAATTTTTTTTAATTAATTCATAATTGCTGATATGAGTGATTAACAGACGCTCGAAACGGAACGCGTTCTTCGAGCTCGGAACTCGCACAAGGAGACAGATTGTGAAGCTGTGCTGGAATGCTGCTGAACTCTCCACGCCTCCAGGGGCGGCGGTCGAGTCTTGAAGGAGCGTCCACCGCAGCTAACAAGATTGCGACCACGTGGGCAATCGGGAAGCCAACGGTCAAAGACAAAAAAAAAAAAACAATTATCTGCAAAGAAAGAGCAAGCGATTTTTTTTTTCGCACAGCCATACATACATGGACAGTTTCAGCCAGCGTCTGCGCGTTGTTCTCGCTACTATCCTGCTATGACTAAAAGAAACTTCCAGAATCGGTTTTCCCGATTCGTACAAGATTCGAAAAGAAAAATTTTTTTTTCAATACATGTTCACTGAAACTCTGCGAATTAATTTTGGTCATCTTTTATAGAGCTTTATGAGACACAGTCTCCCACTCCATTTTGATTGTTTTTACGTGAAAATGTTTGTTCGCTCGTTACAGTTGAGGCGTTTTTTTAAACCATATTTTTGTAAGAGTGAAAATTACAAAAAAACGCGTGGGTTTTTTTCCCTTCAGAATAACTGTAAGACATGAAACGCCTGAGTAAATCTTCTTGGAAGCACTCGAGGGACTTGCACTATCTTCATTTCTCCGCCATTTATAATGTCGTGGTTGCGCCAGTTCACAGCCTCGCGATTAGAGGCGACACTGCGCTGGAATCTCCAGCAAACGTCGCACTTATCATCCCGTCTCGTCGTCACGAACACACCCCTGGCTCGGCGGGACTCAAGTCGTGACGCTGTGCGTAGGGGCTCGCGGCGGCAGGACAGAAATTTAAACGGTTCCCGAACAACTTGTTCGCCGACAAGGCACCCGTGCTCGTAAGTCTGAGTCATGCAGTGAAGGTGTTGGGTGTTTGGATCGAAAACACGACCCTACCTACCATAAATTATAGCAAGGGATGAAGGACAAAAAAGTTCATAACTCCACCTTTGCAGGTACATTATCGAGTCCGTTCAAATTGTTTGTAAATCTTATTATTTTTATCTAAATCTTTTGTCTGAAACAATTTTTGATAAAACGAACCATTGCAGCAAGGAGATGAAACTATAATAATAGGGGTGGGATTAAAAATATATATAATGTATGTACCATATATACTATTAAATCCGTTTTTATTTATTTTGGAACCTTAAAATGTTATCAATAACTTTCATCGGAAATATCTCTTATATGACCAATCATTATCACAAGAGGTACAAAAAATGTTTGAATGACAAAATAATTCGTTACTTCCTTAGAAGGTAAAACATTAAATTAGATCATAATGTTTATAAACCTTAAAATGTTATAAAAAACTTTTATCTGAAATAATTTTTGATAAAACTAACCATTATTGCAAAGGGTGAAAAACAAAGGTTGACCAAAAAAAATTCATGTCTCCCTTAATACGTAAATTATAGAATATAAAACAATTGATTGTAAATCTTCTAAAATTTATCTAAAATGTTAGTCTGAAACAGTTTTTGATAAGACGAACCATCACTACATGTACCTACACTACTGAAACCGTTCTTATTTATTTTAACTTCCTAAATTTGATCTAAAACTTTTGTCTAGAGTAAATTTTATATGTAACCAACCAATACTGCAAGGGCTGTAAAAAAAAGGGGGGGGGGGTTGAAAGCCAAAAATATCGTAACTTTTTTATTAGGTATACTATCAAATCCAAAAAAATTCACTACAACCTTAGTAGGCATGATATGAAAAATAGTTATAAGCTATTCAATGCTGGATGCATTGAGTTAAAAAATTCGAAATATTTTAGTTGTATTGAATATGAAAAATGTACATTAAGTTTTTAAATGTTCCAGAAGTATAAAGAAGATTCTATATCAATTCCAGAATATGTAGGTACTTAGAATCTACCTAAGCCGGTACGCTGTACCAAAAGCAATTTTTGTTTTGTTTTATTATGCACATTAAATTTCACATTTAATACTGGATCCTATTCAGGGAACGGTTTACAAATAAATATAACAATTGGACGTGCTCGGACAACTCAGGGCATAAATGTCCGGGTAAGAACCCTAACCCAGCATTACTGCGAATACTATTTAATTTTGATACAGTTGTTTTCATGTAAATGTACAAATTTACAAATATCTATATTTTAAATGAAAATTCCTGTTCTATTTACAAAAAAAAATTACAGTGTAAGTTGGCTGGACATATCGAAAGAAACCCTAACTTTAAGCGATGAATTTACCAGCTTTTAATTTTTGTTATTTTCTGGTATTATAGTAGTAGTATTAATAGTAGTAGTAGTAGTAGTAGTAGTAGTAGTAGTAGTAGTAGTAGTAGTAGTAGAGTAGTAGACTTCATCCCTATTCAGTAGACCATATGTTGTTTTATTATTTGCTGCAGCCTTTGGAAGCAGAATTCCAAAACTGTGAGCTGAACATGATTTGGTTGCGCTTCGGCGATGACTACGGATCGTGCAACACCGCGTCGGATAAACTGTCATCCAAATGTGGCCAGCATGCCGCTAGAATGCAATGCGAATAAAATACTTTACAAAAATTTTCGGCCATTTCTTTAGCTGAGAGGTGTTCGAAAGCTACAGATGGTGCCGATGCAAAGTTTTGAAATGACCCATGGAAGCAGACACGTAGGAAATCCGCCACGCTTTAAAGAGCCGATCCACACCTGGGTAACAACACCAAGCCTGTCTAATAGCTATCCACCAAACGTTACGCTTCCACGAAGGAAGGGATAGTCCAATAAGCTAACGTGTTCTGACTTCGATGCTATAAAGTTTCAATTTTCCCGAAACCTTTCGGTTGGTCTGTTGTTTCTTCCTTGTTTTACACAGTGTAGTGTGTAATTTCGTGCCAATCATCTTGAGATTAAAACCATTTAAACTTATTTCCAGCCTGCGTCCTAGGAATGCGGAGGGTTCCTGTAAAAAAATGTATTATTTTTTTTTGCTAACCATTGATACTCCAAAACGCTCGCAGCTCACGTGGGAACCCGATTAGGGAATGGCGCGCCATTCAGGTTCGCCCACATCGGGGTGGGTAACAACACAACACGCGCCTCGTCGCTGGCTCCTACATCGGGTAATGGCGGGCTAATTATAAAAGTGCTGCGTCAAAAAAAAAAGCTTCTTTGGGCAGACGACGCCAAACGCACCGACTCGTCCGTAGGAATAGGGGATTGTCGGGAGGTGGACATTGGTTTGACGTAGTTGAAGTCACTTTCTGCGTGCCCGCCGCCACATCGCAACACCCAGAACGTTGCTGAAATTGTTCTTTTGACCTCACCTCATGTGAGTTGTGATTCCTGTCGTTGAAACCGGTAACTTCAATGAGATACAGTTCCACGATACTGTTCCCACAACGCCAATGTTTCTGGAGTCGCACTAACACGGTGCAGACCATCAGCTGAAGCATTCGACCGCTTAGTTGTTTAGTCGACCGCTCTGTTATTTAAAGGTAGCTGGACATGATGCAAGTTTTATTTGGGATTAAAACTTTCAGTTGTAAGTTACTTAGAAACATTTCCTAACACAAAATCTTAAAATTTTGTATTGGAACTTTTTTTTTCCAAAATTGTTCATAGAATAAAAAATTTTAATTTTAATTTCTACAGCACTTATCACGACAGTATTGTAATATGAAAAATAAAAATAAAAAACATGTGGTCGTGTCTTCCAGTACTCGCCAGTGATGTGTAACATCTAGCCTAGGTAACGAGCAAATTCGCGTGTTCTCGTGTTGCAAATACACTTATAATACGAAACTTGGACTCGAAATTTAACGGAGAACTCTTTGAAATAATGCCGAGCATGATAAATATACTCGCAAATTGCGTTTTCAACTACATTTATAGATGCGAATCACGCGTAATTCCACACCCGCCGCTAGAATTCGTTGCCGGAGCAGCTACGTCGACAATTGAATCATTTTATTAGCCGAAATAAATTTTCAACTAAATAAAAAAAACACAAATATACGTTAAAAGCGAAAAATACTTGAATAATTACTAAAACCGGGTTTTCGACAAGGAATTTTATTTTAATACTTCCCAATTTATTAATTTTCACTAAACAGTTATACTATAAAGTTTCCCTTCGGCTTTGTGAACTTTGATTTGCACCACCTGCCGCAGTTGACAGCACCGTGATTACGCATTTCCGTTCCATGCGACTTCCATTCCATTCAAAAAATTAGCTTAGATGTTACACATCAAAAGTGATTTATCATATCAGCAAAGGTATTTGTCACAGCAGGCAACTATATTGTACACCATGACCCACACAATCAAGGTCTATATAAAACAATCTATTATTGAGATGCGAACCGTGCGCTACAGTGGACGAATAGACTTAGAAGGTCGACCGACGTATCCTCGACAGGTAGATCTTCAGAGACGTTTACACGCAGTTAAGCCGTCCAGGTGACCGACGGCCATGGCTTCGGACAAGGAACCATCCCAGCATTTGCTTGGAGTGATCTCGGGGAAACCACGGGGAACCGTGGGAAATCGTGAGAAACCATGGTAAACCGTGAGAACCTGTGGGATACCGTGGGAAACCACTGGGAACCGAGGGAAATCGTGAGAAACCATGGTAAACCGCGATAACCCGTGGGAAACCGTGGGATACCATAGGAAACAGCGTAAACGCGTGGGAAACCGTGAGAAACCGTGGGAATTCGCGGGAAAACGCTGAAAACCGAGAACAGAATGGTCAGACCGGGACTCAAACCCTCGCCACTGCGCCATCTCACGCCGCTGCACACGAGTGCGTCGAGTCTACTTCGCTACCAAATGAATTCGTGAGATTCTGGTGCCTTTATACGTAGTGCTAAATTATATCAATGGCAAAATCATTTCCATTCTAGGGATTGCAGGCTCCCGTCGTCATTAGCCGAGTTTTCTTGACGTGTGGGTTTCAGCTGGGTCAAAGAAGCTGAAGAAGTCACCAAAGTTTCGGTTGACATGGCAGCCACCATCGTCAGGGCAACAGTCACTTGCTGAGAGTCCTGGCCTTTTAATACTTTCGCCTGAGCGGTATTTCCCGATTAGTTTATTGGCTGATTGACCCAGGAAATACTCCCTTCTCAGGCGAAAATATTAAAAAGCTAGAGGATTATCGAATCTCTCTGCAGAACTGTTACCCTAATGACGGCGACTGCGGAAGTTGACCGAAACGTCGGCGTTCTAGAGTTACTACAAGCGGGGAGACAGAGAAAGTCTTATCTGGTACGCCAATGAAGTTCCTCCCGCAGGAGAAACCTTCCTCGTCACCATCGCAGGGGAGCGACAGGTCGCGTCGCTCGATCACGATCGATCACGATCGATCATAATTACCCTGGAAGTGTACGCGATAAACTCGAGCGAGGCTGCGACGCCGGGCAGTGTGAACACCAGCGCAGCGGCGGGATGCCTGAGTGGGGAAGTCCTCGCGGCACGGTGGCGTTAAGTCGGGGCGACGCCGTCATCCAGGGCGTAACGAGAATTGCAACGTTCGGGAGTGGGGCTCTCGAGGGCGGAGGAGGTAATGGGGAACATTGCCCAGTCCTCGCTCTCTGGGGTAGGTAAGCGTTAGCGAAGAGACGCTACAATGCTGCATTTTTTCGCTACGCTCCGCACTCGTCCTACTGACCACCGCTCCTCTTATACCAAAAACACGGCCACAAACACCGTCTCACAGCTACGCACTTCCTAGACACGAAAAAGCAACACAATATCGAAGACAAACAAACAGCCAAACGCTTCGTTACAATGCATTCGTTAAAATTTATTATTTCGGCAGAAACTGACCGGACAACGCCAATTTTTTTATTTTTATTTCTTTCAAAGCTTATTTCTACTGCTCCAGCGCGAGAACCCGCCTCAAAATTGGCGAATCAAGAACCAGTGCGGTGGGGAGAATTCCACCTCAGTGTCACTTCTCTTTCACAGAGAGAGAGAGAGAGAAAGAGAGAAAGAGAGATAGGAGAGATGCACATTTGCTTTAGGCAAACCACGCATTGCATTTGATGAGATAATATCCAACATTTTAAGCTGTCAAAGAATTATTTAGACCCCTTGGTCATGTTTAGCTATAAATAATTATATTTATTGGTCTACTTTAATATCGTATATTATTGAACGATATTAAAATTTTCTATAATATTTTTGGATATATTTTTTTTCAAATAACTTTCGACTGATTTTTCTTACTACCACTAACTTATCTTCCATGCTGTATCCCAAATTTATAAACCATGTTCGTAATATACGTAAAAAAATTGTTCAAAATCAGTGTCAGTGGTCTGCGTATTGTTTGTAAAAATATTCACGCTTTCGTTAGTGTTTTCAAGTCATGCTTTGCAAGTAACTGTTGCTAAATAAGTACCACTGGCACTAATTTTGAGGAATGTAAAATTCTAGGCTAGTCATATATGGCGTAAGTCCATACGCCTAGAAAACGAAAAAGATAGTTTTCTGTTCTTGGTACAGTAAGTTGCATTGCGTCATAATTTTAAGGGGGCAACATTCCAAGCTCGTGATACTGATTCCCACGGTAGGACGCTCATTAAGGTGTGTGTGCACATGCTCCACAGCTGTGGGTCAACAATCTGCTTGTTTCACGGGCCCGTAAGAGCTTGAGAGGATTAAAGCAGGCACGTAACGGCGATATCGAACTGGGGGGAAAAACGCGGGTAATCTGTAATTGCGTGTCGGCTGGGGAGATTTACCCGGTAAACATCCGCAGCAACAGTAATTGGAGTCCTTAAGATTCGGATCAGACACAGAAAAAAAATGTATGTACTTTTACAAAAGATTCCAAGTTGCCAAGAAATAGTACGTAATACTACAGAAATAAATTTGAACATTGTACAACAAATAGCTATAGTTATTTTTTCATATATTAAATACGTTTTTTTTTAGTTAGTACTGAGTATTTCTTACCAAACTTTGCACACAATTCTATATTAAAATTAATGTTTCATACAATCATTTTTAACATGGAAAAAATAATTGAATATTCGACAATTTGACGTTATTTGTTGTATCATGCTTAATATGTGCGCAGTCAATACTGGAAAGCTATTCAGGGAACGGTTTACAAATAACTTTAACTACTGAAGGTACTGGGACAACACAATGCCCAGGTACGAACCCGAACCCAGTATTACTGCGAACACCAATTTTATAGTGATACAGTTGTTTTCATGTAAATGTACAAATTTACAAAGATTTGTAATTTCACATGAATTTTTCTGTTCTGCTAACAAAAAAAAATTACAAAGGAGGAGACTATTCGTACGGAACAAACACCCTTCTGCTGAAAAGGAATCTCTCGGTCCAGCTACAGCCACTAAGAACTGCACCATTTTGGTGCTGCTGCAATTCACGCTTACCTACCATGGGGGAAAAAATGAGTAGAAACATTTCTGTAACAGATTACAAGGTATCAGTACACCGTTAGAAAATAAAGTAGAACTTACCGACAATCCAGCTATGAATTCACCTTAAATAATGGAAGTGTTCGTATCAGATAACTGGCTGGATCTTCGTAGTAGCATCAACGGCGGGTTCCGACTTAGTTCCGTTGTAAACAGGTAAACTTACAAGTTCAAGGAAGAAGACTTTTTTTTTACCGTAGACTTACCAAATTTCCCAAGTTTATTTAATACTTCGAGTTGATTATTGCAGTTCATGCGCTGTTACATTTTTTTTATTGTTCTTTTACAAGGATAGTCCTTGGAAACTGAGTTGCCAACGATATCACTTGTAGAACTAACTGCAAGGCCGAGCTTTATACCATTAGTAATTTTACAAAGGTCTGCCTTGCAGTTTTACAAGTGATATCGTTGGCAACTGGGTTTCCAAGAATTTTCCTTGTAAAAAGTAGAAAAAAATTTTTTTACAGTGTGCTCAAAGCGAGTAAACTCAGTTCCCGTCAATTTATGAATAGTACCGGGATAATTTTTAACCAACTTTCTTCTTTAACTTTACGGAGAACATTTTTCAGCGGTGTAACAACGCCAACAGATTGGTCTGTAAACAGGACAAACTAAATCATTGTTTGTAGCAGTTGCCTGTGATGCACTAACAGTTACTCAGCTGCTTGTCCATAATTATAGGCAAGTCGTCAAAAATCTGGGAGACAAGTAATGGTAGTGATCCCGGCAGCATGAGCTGTACTTAACGTTATGAACAATGCGGGATTTTTGAGTTTTTATTTCACTTTTATGATACTTAATGCGTAAATGGGTTATAAACAATATAAAATATAAACGAATTTTGACTTAAAAAAATATTTTGCTTTCTTATTTAAAGCTTCTAGTACAATAATTAGTGAAGTGAAGTCATCACGAATTCCAGCTGACAATCCATAGAGGTGGCAATGGGTAGAAGCATATGCTCATAAAATGAAATTTCGCACGTATGCTTACAACCTACACCACTAGGATCGCTGTAATAATGTCTCTCATGCCTCGCCCATGGTGAAGGGCCTGAGTTTCCTATAATGTCTCTTACAATATTTGATATATTAGCGATCCGAGAGTGTTATGTTATGTTGGTGCCTGCAACCGTGTGCATTCCTCAGCGTAACAGGAGAAGCAATTTTGTTTTTCATGACTGAAAGCGCAGACTGTTTTTCAGTCGAGTCATTACGTTCTTTGAATGATTTCTGGCAATTGGGAAGAGAGGAACAGATCAATATTTGGGACATACGCCATTGCTAGTCTGCACTGTACGTCATAGAGAAAATCCGAAGATCAGACAAAGAAATATCAATACACAAACACACAGAAAACAAGCCAAAATCAACCGATGTCAAATGTTAAATAAGGATTTAAATGTATGAGATAATGTTCGTTAATGTACTACTATAGGTATTTAACAAAAAAATTTCAAGCATCAAATACTGTTATCGTCCGAAACATAGGTCAAATTAAATAACGTTCTTTTATTCATAGGAACACCCAGGATCTGAAGTGGTTTAAATGAATTAGGAGCGGCTCAGTAGCTGAGGAAAGGAGGTGTGTCCTATCAATTAAATACAAATATTTAAATTCATTTAATTCTGATTCAGTTTTAAATACTTAGACGTATGAGAGAGTAATTCAATTACTACAAAATATTCCAATAACTGTTTAAAGGTAATGCAGTCCATAAGACCCATTAGATGTCTCCCATAGAGGATAATAGACAGTAACACAAAGTAAACAATTATTAAATAATACGTCCAAAGAAGGTTGCCCAGAAAATTCAGGAAAAAAAAGTTTATGCAGCAATAAGTCAGATACATTTTAGCCCTAGAAAATCTTTGAATTATATTGAAATACTTAGATGTGTCTTAGTGAGCACTGGTTAGGTTTCACCAACGTATGTTCAAAACCACAGGTAGTTACTTCATTACGAGCTGCCGACCACATAATATTGGTGAACCGAGGACAAGCGAATAAATTACTTTACGACAGCCATTATGTAACAAATTCTAACGAAATGTATCGTTATCATGAGGTGGAAAGTGCTGTTGTAATACCAGAGCTCGGTCTGTTAGATGCTGAGATTACTAAACCCGATCCGATAATCACCTGACCTTCTTATTGCGCCGCTTGGAAAAAAATAAAGTAAAACAAAAACCAAAAACCTTGACGATAGGAAGAAAAAATGGGCCCTTAAGTCTCTGCCAAAAATTGCTAAGAGCTCTGGCGGATGTAAATCAAAACGATGATACATCCTAAAGAAGCTCCGGCAGGAATGGAAAAAAAAAATGAACCTTACCTCAACGCCCAGCTGATTTCACGAGTCATGTTTGTTGCCCTCCTTTCGCTTCTCTAGTTTTTCCTTCTCGTTCCTCCTTTATTCTCCTGCAATGCACGTTCACTTTTTTTTTTTTTTTTTCTTGTCACCACACCACGCTGCTTCGGGTTCTTCCCCTTCTTCCCTCTTTTTTCTCACCTCACTAATTTTTTTTTTCCTTCGTAACTTCCTTGAGTCCCGGTTCGCTCGAGTCCTTGACCACGGCTCCGGCCGCGGAGGCGTGGACGGCGGCGGGTAAATGGGGGAGGGAGGGGGATCAGAGATCACACCTCTCGTCGCACGCACGTGATGCTGGGCTGGACCAGTTTAAATCGAGTCGCGCGTCGGCAAGTGGTCGCCGCACCCACGCCCGACCTTCTCTACGTGCCGTATATATTGTTTTTTTTTCTTGCCCTGTGATTTCAATACAGATTTGAGTATAGTTAGCGGTATAGATTTTTTTTTTTTTAATTCGCCTTAATATTTGCCGGACACGGGTGATTGATTGGTATGCGCATTTTCACGAAGTATTTCGAGAACTGTAACTTTAGGGGGGAAAACGTACTATCTCACAAATGTGCGAATAGGATTTTGAAACGACATGTATGTGTTTGGTGGTTGCAGATCTTAAGAAGGTTCCTCAGACGCGGGCGGGCGGGAGGGCGAGCCTTGTTCGCGTCACCGAGATGCAGGTGCGGCGGCCCTTGTGTGGGTCGGACATGGCGGCGCGCGCGGAAACCCCAAGTGTCGACCCGGCCTCCCGGCGTCGCGCGCGGTCGAGAGACGAGACCCGTGCTGCCCTCCTGCGGGCGGGAGGGATGAGAGCGAGCGGTCGTCGGCGCGCGGCGGGCTGTGCGCGTGCGAACTGACTGCAGTGCGCCGCGGGGCCGCGCCGGTCTCTCTCTCTCTCTCTCTCTCTCTCTCTCTCTCACTCACTCTCGCGCGCGCGCGGGGAGGCGTTTGAAAGACCGCCCGAGTTCTCTCCCCCCCTCCCCTACTCTACCATTGACCGTTCCCCTTCCTCCTGCGCATGCGCCAGCGCGCGGAGACATCTGGCGGCGGCGCCGGCAACCACAGAGCGCGAGGGGTACTCCCCTCACGTCAATCCTCGGTCGACCTCGTGCTCGCGATGACCGAAAACATTCGCGGTATGATTTCGCGACGGTATAGAACACAAATGCGTTTTAACTTTTTAGCTGTTTTTAGTGATTGGACCACACGCCAGTTTTTTCTGAGGGTCTCTGAGGGTATCTAAGTATAGAGTCACAAACATTAAAGTTAAACAGGTTCCACGAGTCATTAGCCAATGAGTAGAGACCTGCAAAATTCGCGGATTCATTGACCTCTAGGATAGACTCCACAGTCCTTTAAATACTCGCGGAAATGACACCTGTTCATTGGCTACTGACGCGTGAGACGTCTCAACTAGGCTGTCGTGATTCGGCACTTTCTTGGTTTAGTGTTTCCCATTGGCTCACAGTTGTCCGGATAAAATGTGGGCCAATCGCAGAATCGGTACGAAGGTATAGTTGTTTTGATGCTAGCCTATCGCAAAATGAATCCGCGAATTTTGCATGTCTCTACCAATGAGGAGTTGAAAATTTCCCGAATACATAGTGGATCATGGAGTCTATCCTGGTGGCCACTGAAACCGCGAATTTCCCCTGTCCCTACGGCATACGTCACTTTCACTTGCCTCTGTGGTGTTCTCGAACAGTTCGAATGGTTAAATTTTTTTTTTTGCCCTCGACAAACCGTGTAAGCCAGCTAACATTTATTTCATTTCTCAATCGATTAATTCAATCCCAGCGAAGATGTTTTAGCTAACTTAAGTTAATTTTTTTTAATTTGCTATGATTATTGTTGTTTAGTACTTCTCTATGACTGTAACTGAACTCAATGGATCTTAATTGTCTCACAATAACTTCTCAGCGGTTTATACGTATCGTATTGAAATATGACACACATACGTGGACAATTATGATCCGCGCGTATTTTCGAAGTTACATTACAAATTTGTTGACATGAGTGAGTAGGGGGGTGGAATTTGTTCTCTAAATAAATGTGATGAAAGATTTGAGACCTGCAAATTCGCGTTATAGCCTGGCTGCATGTTAGACTGCCATGTGCTCATTGTCTGCTGCCGAATTACACCTTCTCTTCGGATCGCGCTTTATTCAGTTAACATTTCTTTTTTAGGTGTTTTTCGTTAGTTTTTCAGTCCTTCGTGTCAAAATAACTCGTGATCCAATGGCGTATGTCATTAAAGTGCAAAAACCATTGCAATATAGACTGTCACCAAATACTAATGCGAATTTTGCCGTTCTCTATTAATGATGTTTTAGAAAATTCACGGATTCAGCGACCTCTAGGATAGACTCTACAGTCCTCTACATGCTTAGATAAATGTCACTGGTCCATTTGCGTCTTACCTGAGAGATGTCTTAAATAGAATGATCGTTATTCGATACTTGTTTGGTAGAGAGTTTCGTTTTGTCTCAAGAGTACTGCACGTTTACCATTGGCCAGTTGCGGAAAGAGTCGAACAAATAATAGTTAAATTTGAGCCCATCACGAAATGAAACCGCGAATTTTACCAGTATCTAATGATGATATATATCATTGATGTCGATATTTATATTGCTAATAATTTATATATAGTATTTTTTAAAATGGTAACCAAGAAAATTAAACCACATCAATTTAAAAAAAAAAAAAAACATTCGTGTATTTAGGTATGTGCGCACGTAAGGAGTTGTAATTTTTTTATTTAAAACAATAAAGAATTTTTAATTTAATATTTTAAAAATTATTAAATTATTGTCTCATATCTTATGCAACAGAAAATTAGTTTAGCCTACAATGTATTGTTTATTTCAGAAATTTAAATTTCTGGTGAATGGAATATGTGAGGGTTTGTTATACATTGTAGACAGTAATTTTCATATTATTTTGAATGTCAAGTGGGTAAAATTTAATAAGGAAGTATGGACAGTCTTTTTTTAAGAGTCGGAAATGTTAAGTGAGGTGTTTTATCGAAATATGTAGACAGTGACATTCGACATGTTTTGTGGGTCAAATGTTTCAAATTTCATAAGCTTGGTATAAAACTGTAGATTTGTATAAAAATATCAAACAAACATGCAAACAAACGTAAACTATTATTTATATAAATATATATAATATATAAACAAATAAATATATACATAAATGTTTTCACATATTCCCAATAAATTACTTAGATTCTCTACACAAGAATTATTTTTATTATAAGTAAAAAAAACTAATGTATGCCTAACTAGTATAAAATAACAAAACAAACGGACTGAGCCATGATATTGAAATTTTTTATAACAATTAACTAAACAAATATTAAATTATATTGTTCTCTTAAACTGTAATGTTAAAATGCAAAAATAAGTCATATAAATATATAAAATAAATATAGTCTCTGACGATGGGTTGGTCTATCGACCTCATTATATTGGAGGCCGGTCCCATGCACTGAACCGCTGAGCTAAATAGACACCTTAGTAGCCATTCAAAAAATGGTTAATAAATTTGTAAGCCCAGGAATACGTATTTTAAAATTTACAAAACGATACACTTGAAATGTCCCCTGATGTTCGCGTAAGCGAATATATACAGGTCAATGCCGCCATACGTGATCGCTATCCGGGTGGGTACAGCAGACACGCGCATGCGCTTCAGACTTCATCTTGTTGAACTTCCGCATATGGTGCGCACGCAAACTCTACACTTTCGTTGCTTACTAAAATTTCATCCTTAACGCGCATAAAGAAGTAGGCTGTAACTTAAAAATAAATATATATAAATATTTAAAAAGTTCATTTAAAATAATCTGCTTCAAAGCAGAAGTCCTGTAAATGGACTTAATCTACTCGAGACGTTAAGCTTCATGCTGTTTTCCCGCCCCCCCCCCCCCCCACCCCCCTCGTTTCCCTTCTCTAGGGTGGCTACTGCATCTGTTATCGGTAAAGACCGGAAAAATTCGATATTTTAATGATCTATAGCAGGGTTTCCCAACGTTTTAAAAACTGCGTACTTCTTGACATTTTTAGAAACTTTGGTGAACCACTAGGCACTATGCCTACTTAATATTTTAGTTTTAGGTATTAATATATTAGCTATGATTGTTTTTTTTTAAATTTAGGAAAAAATTTAATATATCTTGCCAAATGTCATTTT